>NC_134283.1:35490911-35815078 GCF_949628215.1 Phalacrocorax aristotelis | reverse complement strand
AGAAATATAATAAAAGAGTTCAAAGTAAATCCTATGAACCAGCATAGCTACAGGTAATTTAATTATTCAAGGTTTGACCAAATATTAAATCAGTGAAGATGGAATTTAGCAAGTTCTGAGTTATCACTTGAACAGCAGGTAGAAAAATAGTACAACACCATTTCTTTCTGACTTTGATTAGCTATCACACTGAAATATCAGGAATAAGGTCATCATGGAAAGTTTAACTCAGAGTCTCTCAAAGGTAAACATGTTTGGTCAGAATATGTGTTTGAGAATAATAAACCCCAAGGTATGCAAAGTCACTTGCTGTCCACTTTTTGACCTACAAGTGTATTTTGAATTAAATGCATGTATTTCCCCATGTGTATGTCTCCAGAACTGAGTAGTAAAAATCTAGCGCTTACTAAAGGGGACTGAGATCATGAAGTTGGACAAGGTAAAGGCCCCCAGTCTGATGCAATGAACATATCTCATACAGACTGATAGGGTCAGGCTCTTCACAGAAGTAATCAAAGAGCAGAAAAGAAGGCTGAAAAGGGTGTAATAGCAGGTCGCCTTGGTCATCTCTTTGGAAAATAAAGATTATGGTAGGGCAAAGCTTATATACACCATGTCAAAAAGACAATGGTGCAATCTGTCCTTAAAAGTCCCATAGCCTCTTAGAAAAGCTACTCAGTTTTTACGACACTGCTTTCTTTTAAGAACTTGTGCACTCCGGAGTCATTGTTTTAAGTACCACACCCAGAGGTTTGGTGCACTCCTCAGCTTGAGGAAATTCATGTGTTAGCCATGTGTCATGACAGGAGTGGGCGTGCTGCTAGGTCAGAAAACGATAGGCAGAGAGAGAAGGGTAGGGTCATGGGGAAAGGTCAAGGTGTCAAGTTGTCATGGGGTAGAAGGAGTCCTTCATGTAACCTTGGTTCCAGGATTACTTTTTTTTTTTCTTCTCAAGCATTAAAATTGCATAAACTGCCCCAGAATAGGGCACTGTCTGGGTAGGGGCACCTAAACCAATAATCCACTCAACCCAAAGGATGTTACATCAGAGCCTGTTACAAAAGCTCTGTAATCAGACAGTATTAGTTATCTAGCTTCTCCCTGACCACAGCAAGCTAGAAGTTTGTTAGATTTACACCTTCTGAATACCCCGCAAAGAGCGCTCAAATTGGTCTCTAACCCAAGTCCCACGCAGTGACTGCATCAAAGCTGGGACCCAGCTCTCCAAAGCACTAATGAAGCATCTTAACCACAAAAACATTTTCCTTCTGGTGTGAGAATAAGGATTTCCCCTTATACAGAGGTATACTTAAGAATCACCAGGGTGATTCTATAGTACTAACAAAGTTGCTATGGTAATTTCATAATTAAACATCACTGTAAATTGCCAGCCATGATCCTCACACAAAGGAATATTTTTTGGAAGTGTGTTTTCCTTTTGGAAGGCTTTAATTTATGCTTTAGCCTTACCGCTCCTGCTGTAACAAGGATTTACATGCCATGCAGAGTGAGAATAATTGCTGCACTCGTGGTAAATGAATGACACCAGGGTCCATGGATCAGTCACAGTGGGAAAGTGTGTGGTACAGTGGTTGGTGTGGTGATTTTGGTGTGACTGGGGAAGGGAATTCTCCATTCTTGTTCAAAAGCAGAGCTAACCACCTACCTTCCTTTACTTGCTGTTGCTGAGCACCCTGACTAGGTAACTAGAACATCACCTGCGTCCACAGTCTGGGAGGCCTAAGTGTATTGCAGCTGTACCTCATGGACCTGGATGACTGAGCTTCAATTTTAGTATTTTCCAAATGTGACCACTTCCTTTGGACCTAACCTGTGACAAACAGGGCTCTGACTAGCTGTACTAAACACACAAAAAGGTGAAACCACCTTGAAGTCCTTTCAGTGGTTTTGATGATTGCTGCTTTGTTTCTCCCAAATCCCACCGCTCTTAGTTGGTATCAGGCATGAAGAAGTTGCCTTGTTTTCATGTCTTTTATCGCCTCTATGTCTTTCATTTGTCATTTCAACCAGAAATCAGCTCCTGCTCTCCCTCTGGCTGCATTGTCCGTCTCTCTACATCACATCAGCTTTTCAGTCAAGTACTTCCCCACTCCCTCCCATGTGGCCATTTGAGCTTCAGAAGAACTTACCAGCTTCCATGCAACTACATCACCATGTTAAAGTCCTCCAGTTGCTGGGATGTTCTAAGAAAATTTACTAAATTGGGTGCCAAGATTACTCTATATTCAACAAGTGAATACTGGCTTCATCACCTCCTTGCACAACCTTAACTGTGCCTACTATCTATTAAGAGACAGGGCTGCCATTTTGTCCTGTTTGTACTATGACCAGAATAAAGGGCCTGACCCTTGCTGTAGTAGCACACCTCGGGCTCATAGTTCAGACACTATAAAGTTTCACACACATTGAAACCCCTATACCCAGTCTAACTTTGGTTTCTGGTGCATGGTGATGCTGTTCACTGTAATCACTTCTAGCTTTCATGACACTTGTCACACTACCTCTCTGAAAACTTTGGATATAGAGTTAAAGACTGCTGTTTGCCATGCTTTGTTGTGGCAGCCACAAATGCTCTCATAAATAAGAGCAGTCTTTTTGAGCAAGACACTCAAGAATGTGCACAAAGGAAAGAAAGAGATTTTTCCTACAGAGAAGTTACAAAACATATGAGAAGAAAGCAATTTTGTATGAACTGGCTTCTACACAAATGTCTCAAATTATGAATAAAGGTATTTCTGAATGGATGAGCTTATGAAAAATCTACAACTACCGTCCTTCTGCCTTTATAATATTAGCAAGAAGAAACTACTTAAAATGCAAATAATTTCTAAAAAGCCAAAGGGAAGGGAAGGTTTTCTTCTGTTTTAATAAACTATTTTATATTACCACTGTTTATGGCCACTATTGCAGCACTTAAAACTCTCCTGGAAACTTCATGCACTTTTTATGAGAGATTAGCTGGAGCCATGAGACCTTCAATAACCTCCCTCCTTAGCGGTAGGGTTTCAGCATAGGCTTTTTGTTCATTCCACAAGGGAAATGCAGTCAAAAATGCTGATCTTGGGTAAATCGGGCAAATTGAAGTTTGCCGTTCTTCTTCTATCAGACTCATAGTCGGGAGTGTTTAAAACTAGTATGTGTATGAGCAGAAGTGCCTCCAAATACAAGCAGGCTTAACAGGGAGCTGGTTTGAGCAGACACCAATATTCAGTATTGTCCAATGCAACCTATTACATACAATTCTGCTTATAAAGGCAATGTTAAAGAGTGAAATCAGAGCAGACGAAACTGGGTTGATCACTCCTACACTAAGAACCCAAGTCATCCAAGAACTATGATATTCAGCTGCTTTACCTTTGAATCCCTAAGACCAAATCAAGAAAAATTCTTCAGTATAAGAAGAAAGCATCATCAGAGATTTAAAACTGACAACTATAGCTTTTTCATTATACTCTATAGCTAAATGATGTAAATGTGTACTATATTTAAAGACTTAGCAGTATTCAAACATTCGAGTCCCACATCCTACCCTCTTTACTAGTGATAATAGATAAGTAAATCAGAACTACTTGGGGGAATTGTAGAAATCAATTAATCTCTCCTGGAGAAGAATGGATGAAATATCTCTGCCTGTTTTCTTTACGTGTAATATTACATTAAAAACATAGATATGTCTGTCTAGAAGCACAAGCCCTTAATACTTATAGCATAATACACACATGTATGGTACCTCTGTCATGGCTTATACCTATCAGCCCCAGAGTACCCATTGAGATGGCATGTGCAGGATCATGTTTTCATTGAATTAAATCTGATATAATTGTAAAAATATTATGACAAAACCTGGGTCTGGTGCAGGTTAGCCTTATTCTCTTCAGGATCACCAAATATACTGCTGCATGAGCTGAGGAAAGTCACTGAGGGTGATGAAAGGAGGAAAAAGTTCTCATTTCTCCCTTTAGCTACATGACATAATTGTGCTGGTAATCACTGATTTAATGCAAAAGTTGAATTTATTTCCCAAAGTACTACTTAGTATCTAGCATCATTTCACTGTCCACTTGTATAAAAGGCTGGGAGAGAAGGATGAAGTTTCATAGGCTCTTCAGGAGATGAGCCCAAATATCCCTAAACAAGGATGTTTGGCACAGGACCTGCTGACCGAACACAGCCCAGCTCATAAAACTGTGCTGGGGCTCCCCTTTCCCATCACCTGGGTTTCTCTCTTGCAGGCACCCTGGGGAACCTGCAGTTAACTCGAGGAACGCACTTTGCATCCAGCTCTGGGTTGGCTGCACAGGACAGGTTGTTAGGACAGGACTTCAGACAATGTGAATAAATGACGGAGAACACCTTGGGTGGTTGCTTTAGAGCAGCAGCCTACGCTGCTGTTGACAGCTGCAGGCAGTTTAAAATATACAACTCCCAAACAGACACATATATAACATTTACAGCATTTCTAATTAAGTTGGTGATGGAATTAAATTTTGCCTCAAAGCTTGTTTCATAATAACTCTCCAGCTGGCAACACTGCACCTTCCTAAATTTTCTACCATCTGAAAAAGGAAACAGTTCGTAAAGGAATACCATGACCTTCAAATATTTTCAGTGGCTTGCAATCACGTAATAGAAGTATGCAAGCATTAAGCAAATTTGATCCTGCCTGTCTCCTGCTGTGATGCAGTTTCTCTAATCAGGTATAATTAGAAAAGAAAAAAAAGAAACAACAATACAATACCATACACATAGAAATAGTAATCACAGTGGCAGCAAAGGCACTTTTATGCAGTGGTGTATATCATATGCAGCACTAAATACTCAGAAGCTGTTGCTCACATGAGTAATGTTCCTCATGGAAAAAATGTACTGGTTTTTTTTGGGACTACCTGCCTGAGAAAGGATTCACAGAATCAAGTGTGTGATCACTGACAGACACCGGTTCTGTCACAAATGTAATTTTCACATTGTGATTATTATGTTAGACCAAGTGACGTTAAGATTTTAATTTATTTGCTTCTTTTTATTTAGGTGACATTTGCCAGATGAGCTGCAGAAAAACCTGTGATTGGTGGTAATAGTTGGTTCTGGATCCAGATGAATTCCCATACAGGCAAAAAAAGAGAGGAGCTCCAAAGAGCACAAATGCAACTGAGTATTTTTGGTATCATTTATTTTTCTTCACATTTGCTAATAATACCTAATTATAATAATAAATATTTTAATGTAGTCATGGCATTAATCATCACCTTCATTCTCATCTCGCGTCAGCTGTGACATTCAAATAATGCTCATGACTTCAGTGGAATAATTCCAGATCTAGACTGCCACTCCCAAGAAGAGAGCTCTACATAACTGTAAAATACAATTATCTTTCCCAGTTAAGCCCCACTGGATGAGGACCCTAGGAATGGAAAATTAAAATGGTTTTAGGACATGTAATTTCTGAAACTTTCCCTTGTTCCCCAGCTATGTGCGCTACCCAAAAATCTCAGTGCTCAGGAAAGTTGCTTTACCAATAATGATTTCTTTGTTTCACAGGTTGGATTATAAAGTTGCTTTTTGTTTTTAATATGGCTCACGAGAGAAATTTTTATGCAGAAAATGAAAGGTTAAAAATAAAGGATAATAAAGTAAAAACTGAAGATTTCTAGAATTATATTTAAAATTAAGATTTCTAGAACTGTATTTCTGTTTAATAGAATAGGAAAACTGCCTGCTATATGTTTAAATTTTTCAATCAAGGTAGGTGTTTTGCTCTTCTGATATATGAGATAAATTAAGCTGTTTTAATTAAGCTAATCTCATTTTCATATTCCTGCTTCTCACCCACACTATGATGGAAGGGCTGAAAAGTAATTGTGGCAGAACACCGCACTGCAAGAACATATTCTGATTATTGAAAAGGAAAGTTAAAGTATTTTATTTTCAAATATACTTATTTTTTCCCTTTCTATTTCATTTTGAGAGTAATTTCTTACTGCTGTTCATCTCTGTTTTCCCCCTGAGGCAGCTTCTGTTAGACAAATGTTGATAGATGGCATATAGTTAGGGGTGATAACAGCACAATGAAAACAAACTCTGGGGAGCTGAGAAATTCAGCATTATCAATATTGATAGAGAGGTTGTTCCTAGTACTAACAGTCCCATTCTACACAGGTTGGAGGACACTGGCAGCAGTTATCCCTGCTACCCCCTGGGGCTGAACAGGACTGTGTGTGAGCAGGGGCTGCCCTTGCTTGCGTGCTGCACAGCGCGGTGCAGCTGTGAAATCACACTATTTACACCAGTTCCATGCCCCTACAAATTGATGTTAGGGCACAGCTTTCTGCAGGGAGCCATTCCTGTTGGAGGGGAGTGAGCTGGGATTGGGACTGTGTTGGAGAGGGAGGAGGATTGGGGCAAAGCTGATCATGCTGCTTCCACCCCAGAGCTTCTCTCACAGCCTTTGCCCGTGGTTTTGAAGGACGTGCTGCTTCGTGCCCTTGCTCAGTCTCCCTCACCCTGGCACACCTGGCAGTGAGGGAGAGCGGCTGGTACCCACAAGCCGGTGGTGGCTCAGCGGCTTGCACTGTTCAGCCCATCCCAGCCCCCACCAGACCAAGCCCAGCACATTCCTGTTCCCCAGCTCCTGTCCTTGTTCTTCTGTTCTTGCCAGAGCAAAGCTCCCCGGGGTGTCACCTGTCACAGGCCTTGTGTGTGGTCACTGTCCATACTGTTAATGGTAGCTCTGCATCAAAAGTGCCTCTTTTGGAATGCCATTAGCACTGCAGAAATAAAAGCCCCTCAGATGTGTGGTTTGCTACCGGCATTTCACAGGCATTTAGCTCCAGGGATAAATGCATATAAATTAATCTGATTTTAATTTAATTTTTGCTTTATTTATGAGGTACTTTATAACAAGGTTGTATTATCACAAAGTGTTATTACAGATAATCTTTATTATTACTACAGACTGTAAATAAGGCTGTCTGTACCAATATTTCATTTCATGGCTCTCATAACAGTGTGAAGTAGTAAGTGAAATCATGATATGTGATCACCAGTGACTGACAGCTTTGGTTTTTAATGGAGCTATCAAAGGAGAAGAGCACTATCTATCAGTCTCTGTATAAAGTAAAGGAAATTAATAGAGGAACTCAAATCCCTTCTTTTCTCTGTGGGTTCAATATGCTGGGAAAGCTGACAGAACCAACACAGGGACTCTTGTAGGTCATAGTGTTGAAGAAATCGTTCCTTTCTTTTGCTTCATATACCTCTTGGCTAATCTTTGGGGTTTTTGGTTTTTTTTTTTAACTCCTCCCAGATAAATATTCAGATGTTTAATTGAGTAGGTTTTTGCAGAAGGGTCAGAAAAAAATGACAATGAATAATGGCAAAGAACTTGAGATGATGTACATTTTTTCAATGATGAATAAACCTTGCTTAGAAATGTCAGTGAATCTACGCAGACAACAGCATAGCAGGTGCCAAGAGTTCAGTGAGAGCAGATTAAATAGCAAGTGAGACCAGCCTTCAGCTCTGCAAAAGCATTCAGCACCTGTAAGAGGTCTGCAGATCTCTCCCTTCGAGCCTTGTGTTGTTCCCTATTGCACTCATTTTGACTCAGCTTTTTCTCCTTCATTAGCATTATTTCCTGCTCAGATATGTCAGATAACATCACTGCCATGCACATTTGGCATTGCACTAAAAAAGGATGTCCTCTCACATCACTAAAATAAATAGCCCCATGAGCATGCCAGAGAGGTTTTATCCTCTCTGTGAGAAAAAACTCCAAAGCTTGCAAAGGTCACTGAACTTATCTGCCCTTTTTCCTATTTATCAAAGTGAGGAATATTTCTTTTAATGTCTTTACATGTAGAAGACTTTTAGAAGTCTAATACACAAATATTAACTAGTTTAAACCCACCAAAATAGAAAAAGCCCCTGCTTTGGTGACATTTACTCTCCAAGGCAGAGCAATTGAGGTAAAATAACTGTTCTGCATGCTAGGAGTATCTTCAGTTGCACCTACAGCAGATAGCATGCCATGAATCCTTAGCATGTATCAAGGTTAGATTGTCCATTGGACTTGATCCTTTCTAGTTAGCTCAATAGTTCAAGGAAAATCTGAAACCAGAAAGAGTAGCGGGCCTGTGCAGCCCTGCACAGAGCTGAACTCTCTGTAATGTGAAGAGGATAATTCATACTTCAAAACCATTGAGAGGTTTGCAAAACTAAGACAGACATTCCAGCCATCCCTTGCACAGTCAGGTCTTTTTTTAAACTCTTTTCCTTGAGCTCAGGAAAGAGCACAAGCCTTAACCAGTTTGTCAGTTTGTGTCACAACAATGTAATTTACTCGATGAGGCATCCTGAGCTTTAATATGTACTTGACTGGCAGTTTCAATCACAACATTTCTCTACTGGCCAGAAAGCAGAAATCTGATGGTGTAAGAAGCCCAGAGTGTTGGCAAGTTTTGCAGCAAGCTGTGTTTGCATTAGCAAGTGTAAACAGGTCTCTGGGAGGAGGCATCAAACATCATACTTGTGTTCTTTTCCTCTGTGCTTGCAATTAGCTGGGAGGGGAGCACAGATGTTTTGCAAAGAACTCCTATCAAATTTAAAGATGTAAAATTGTTAGTGTGGCTCTAATTAATTTTCTGCATCAGTTTAAATGACGTTTTTATATTGTAGCACTGCACTACACAGTCTGAAGTGACTGGACCAAAATTGCTGACCAAAGTTTGCTGCATTAAATGAATTTGGCCTGTTCTGATGAGCATGTATGCTGAGGATATCATTCTATTGAGTCCCCAGATAAAAAATACTTTCCAGAAGACATTACTGGGAAGTCTGGTGCATTTGTGTTGTTTATTGCTGTTGTAATTTGTCCAAATTTGTTCTCACTGTGCTAGTGGAAGACAGTATTTTCACAGGCTCCATTGCATCTGTAGTGTTTGCAGAAATGCATTAGCCAAATCTAATCTGGTTGACCAGAACAAACCAGAAAAGAAGCGTTTTAATCTTGCTTTAGCCTAGTGCTTGATTTTTACTGGTGAGTAACTCTCGAGGCAGAATGCCTCAGAGTGCATGGCTTGCACAAACCCATCTCAGAGAGCTCAGGAGTAAGACCTGCCTGAGAAACTCTAAATCAAACAGGGAATCACCATTTCAGGCAGCCGAGTGTGGGCAGCTGTAGGTACTGTTCACACGGCCTGACACACAGCAGCATTAAAAATGTCCCCGTTCAATCTACAAATGGGAAGTGCACTATAGACAACAACAGCACCTTATATTTATAGCATATAGGAAGCCATAAACTGAGAAGCAGTCACCTGTGACAAGCTTATGTTACACTGTCCTCCTGGCAGTATCATAAGTTTGGACTGGCAGAAATGCAACCAAGGAAATTTTAAGTACACGTTCCTTGCAAAGGATAGCTAAAGGGGATAATTATTTTACATGATTAACAAAAGATGATTATGTTGATCTACAAGTGGTTTTTTTTTCCTTAGCAACCTGGATGGTTATAGAAGAAGAGGTGATCCTTTGTAAGTTGGAGCATTTGGGTTGTATTGAAACAGCATCTTGACAGGCAAGTCTGATGCTGAGATTGTAATAATTTATTACATTCTGGGAATAGTACAGTAATTGTTGCAAGAAGACTTAAATGTGAAATGTGGTTAGCTTATTACAGAGTTTTTAACTGGCAGTTTGCAGTCCCGTGGTAATCCATGGACTGCTTTTAGAGCATAAGCAAAGATTAAGTAAGGAAAAGAAGCAGTACACTAAAATTTGCTGGGTAAGATTCCACATCTTTAGAGGTCCAAGATGCTGTGACCTACAAGAATAAGACTTCATGGTACAATAAGGGACTCACATTCTTCAGAAGTGTTTAGGAAAATATATCCGTAATGTTGGTAAAGTAATTACAGCCTGTTTAAATATTTTTAGTTCCCTTCCAGGCATTTATAAATTGAAATTTGTGGTTATTCTAACTCAGTATCCAGTATTCAAAGGGTGCTGTACTCATCCTGAAAGACAGTGTGATAACCCTTTCTATAGTAAGCTCCCACAGTGTAATTCAAACATGACTAAGCAACATCTTCTTGCTATGAAGCAGGGGGAGGGGGTGGGACCAAGAGGAGGGTACCATCACACTCTTGGCAATCTAGTTTTTAATCCAAACAGAAATCCAGGGGTTAATGGAGGAATTTTATATAAATACCACAGAAAAATGCTCTTGTTCTTAAAATGCCACAAAGTTTCATTTGAGGTGATCCTTGAAAATCAAGAGAAAAATAGCAGTGGCTGTTTTGCCTGGAGCTGGAAAGTCAGTGTTCTGAAAAAGAGTGTCAGGGAAAATGAGGGGGGAAAAAAGGAGGGAGGTGGAGAGAGGGAAAACTGCAGTCCGATTGCTTTGAATCCTGCAATGCAAATTCTCCCAAAGTCAGCATTGTGTGTGGCTACCAAAAAAATCTTTGCAGTGGATCGTTAGCAGACTACATTTTCGTGTGTGTGGATGCAAGTAGGAAGTAATTTGCTGCCACTGTGAAGGCAGCCTTGCCGGGCAAGCCTGAGGGAGCCTCCAGAACAGCTAGGAGCAGCCATGCTTCACTGCTTTGCAAGTTCATTAGGTAAGGGATGCTGCAAGAATAGCCAATGCAAAGACCCTTGCAGCTGAGGTCTGCTTTGAGCCAAATGCATTGCTAAGAATGCTAAATTTAGGTTCACAAATGCAGGAGAAAACCAGGCGTGAGAATTGCTGTCTATGGGTCACTGCTCCGCGGTTGCTGTGTGGTCTGAGCCACAAATGGCGGAACAACCTGCTGTACTTTCTTTTCGAACCATTGGGTTGAAACAGAAGAGTTAGCAGGGACAGATGGTGCTGGGGTTAAACTGTGCTGCAGTCAGGCATTAACTTGTGTCATTTGTCGTGGGGACAGAGACAATGAAGACACTATGCAGACACTGCAACAACAGGTCCTAGACATTCCTCTGCATAAGGGTTTGATGAAGAGGGTACAGCTTCAAGGCAAGAGGAAGTTATTAAGCCTTGATTATTACGGGGGAAGAAAAATATTTATGACTGTCTTTATTTCTCTTCATTTCATCAAAATAAGGTGAAGTTTCTGTTTTTGTTTAAGATTAGGATGATGCAGTCATTCTGAGGATGAAAAATCTTCTGCTCAGCAGTTACCAGTATATCAACAAAAAGAATGCAAGGCTGAAAGCTTTTGCAGCAAACTTTGCAGCAGCTTTTTGTTTTCAAGTTAATTTATGCTAAAGACCTTGAATAAAAGCAGTCTTCTCTGCAGTGCTGACTCTCCTGTGCACTACAGTTAAACCAGCAAGTTGATTTTTTAGCCAGTCCTTGCTTCACCTTTCAGCATGGAACCAGCACTTCCTCAGCTCCGGGGTCTGCTGAGCTGCACTGTAGGGTTTACATTTATAAAGCACCATTTGTGATCAGGTTTCTTTAAAAGAAGAAATGACAGTATAACAAGTTAGGAACACTTGTTCAGGAATACAGGAATATGGAGCATCACAGCCTATAAACTAGGGCTCATGAAAACATAAGGCTTTTGTCCTCAGCCTCCATACACATTGAGAGGCCAAAAGATGGTCTTTCAGCTGACACTTTCCTAGCAGCTTCTAGGAATTATTGCTGGATCTTAACTTTTTTGAGTTAAGGGAACAATAGTTAACTTAACTGAACGAAGAATAGACACAAACCACCACAAAGAGAAGACTGCACAATTTTAGCCTTTTGCCATTTAGTTGGTCAAGTAATGGATACTGAGAAATGTGGAAAAAGGGTCTATAACATTGCAGCAATAAATCTGTGCTCAGAGACTTCTTGGAATGTCCAAGAAAAATTCCAGTGTCACTATGATTTTGAGAAGCCTTAGCTGGTAGAGTGTGAGGTCCTAGCCAAAGCCCTGCTCAAATCTGCAGGGTAACATTTCAGGCAATCACTGCTATTTGCACAGGTGTGACCACATATTCCAGCAGACACCGAGCTGGATTCTCTCCTAACCCCGAAGCGTCTCTTCAGACTTGTCCTACTCCACAACATCCTTAAAATGCACTAGTATTCCTTGGGACTTTGGAAGTCTGCACCAACAGGCATCCATGACCTGTGTTGTTACTAACATACTTTCCATGGCAGTGTGCATAGGTCTCTGGACAAATTCTTGGAGCTCTTGGACTCTCAATCTGAAACCAGATTTGTGTTTTACATCAGATTTGGAGTTGTAAATATATTATTTTTTTGCCACCCAGACCCTACTGAGGCTATATTCCATGATTCAGAGATTTGGCTTTATACTCTCAGTAGCACGAACAACTGCACAAACCAGCCTGGGACAAAAGTTCAAGAGAAATATCGTAGCTGACAAGCACAATGTGGGAAGAGTCCAGAATGACTAAAGAGCAATGTGCCAATGAATCGCTCATTTTCATGAATGCCCCAAACCAGAAGAATCCCAAATGACGTCTGTGAGTACAATCATTTGACCCAGCCCACAGACACAGATGGGTATTCAGAAACACATGCCAAACTGCTCAGAAGGCAGATGGAGATGAAATTAAATGGTATCAGCTAACTCACTCTGAACACGGTTGCTGACAGCTTTGCATACCCTCAAACTGAAACCAGGGTACTCTCTGTCTTTGTAGACATTAGTAAAACAAAATGCTGAGAAATTAAGACAATTCTTCATTTTTACAGGTAACTGTAGCAACATTACTTGTACGCTAATGGCTTTGGGTGCTTTTCCAGAGTTTCTTGCCTTAGCTAGGAGCTGTTCAGTGAAATATCATCACAGCGGTAATTCTATTGCTTAGTGCCATAGTGGCAGTAATAAATATCACCACTAAAAGCAAGTGGTTTATTTAAGAAGAAATGGAGGGGAAAAAACAATCTAAAATATAAGGCAAGTCTCTTTTGTGCTTCAGGGACAATTTAGGCCAATTTTAAGTGTGCTACAGGATCATATGTGGTATCCTCCCCACCAGCATTCCTCAGATGAAGTCTCATGATAAAAGTCTCAGACCCTCTTTTGTTTCATTCAAGACACTCTTAATAGAAATGAATGTCCCATTTTCAGGACTAGCTCAAATTATTTTAATTGAGGACTTTGTACAATATTTGCTGGACTGCCTGAAAAGGAGAGGGTGGGAGTTCGGTTGTCAGCTGCTTAATTGCCTTAATACCACTGTCATCCCTCTCTTGCTCCGTGGGAGGTGGCAGGATGTGGAGAAGGCTGTTTTCTTGGACAAGCATCTGCTGCCCCAGCAGTGAAAGAGTCTCTGATGACTGGCCACACTCATACGATCTCCACAGCACTGTCCAGACGTCCCAGCTAAAAAGGAGTCAAACAGATTCAAAACAGTATTTAAAGAAATACCATAGAGAGAAGAGGTTGTGTGAAGCATGCCAACCTGCAACCTACAGAAGAGGTCAGAATTAGCAATTATTTTTCTCTAGAAATGCCCCTTTCTGAAGCAGAGTCTTTGCTTCCAGAGATTTTAACTTCTGAGACCACCATGATCCCCTACATGATATAGACATCAAATATCAAATGCTCTTCTGGAGTTTCTTGAAAAGGTTATCTTTTTTTCCACGTACAAAGGTTTCTGCTCCTCCCCCTCACCTGCTTCCACACTGCTTTCCTAAAATTGCTTATGACAGAAGAAAGCTTGCATCCATTTGGAATTACTGGAGAAAATTGGTGGAATTAAGAAGGCACATTGTAGCTTCTATTGAATCCACAGTGAGGAGACAATAGGTCATTTTCTTTTAATCTGTGCATGCAACTTTACTTGCTTGCACACTCCTGCCTATGAAGCCAAATTTTCCCAATACAAATCAATGGGGTTTGATATCAGGGAGTCACTCTCTAATTTGCACAGGTACAAAAGCTTCTTTCTGGAACTAGAAGAAAGGCAGGAGAAAGAAAGGGGAGGAGATTGGAAGAGAATTTGAGAAGGTTTTTTTCTCTGCAGTGTCCATATCATCATCAGTAATTCTACTTTATTGGTTCCTGAGCCAACAAGACCTCTCCATCCTGTTCTTGTTTTCAAGGTACGAGTCAAAGGTATTTCTGTCAACTGCTGTATGTACAGAAAGGATGCATTTGGCCCATTACATGTATGTATATTGAGAAAAAGAGCACATAAACAATCCTGCAGATTTCATGAAGCAGAGACAGAAAGGGCATAAGAGGCTTTTTATAATTATGTCCTGTACCTTTTCATGCTGGGACACGTGAACCTTCCCCACTTGCTTATGATAGATGGGCATATACTTCAGTGCAGGGTGGGAAATTCTTCACTGATGGCTGCTTTTATCTTTTTTCTTCACCTGAGGTTCCCCTCCTCTTAGGCTATTAGGAGCACCAGAGCTGTCAGCTGCCTTTCACAGAGTGGGGTTACCTCTTCGCATCTGAGCGGGCTAAGCTGTAAGTGCAATGTCTGGTTCATTGGCTTATTAGTGCCTACCCTGAATCTGCAGCTCTGCGTCCTGGGCAAAGAGCTCCTGCGTGGGCTCCGGGCCCAGCACTCCTCAGCTGTGGATTTATTCAGCCTGGACAAAAACTCATTCAAGCTATTTTCACGTGCCAGTTATGTATGAGTTTATCTAGTTTGTTTTGTGTCTCTTCCATTTCAGCATCTCAGCTCTGCTCTGAAGTGGGTTGTATAACTCCCATCAAAAATATGAAGAAACTCTCACTCTCAGCAGCACTGTAAATCAGATATTTAATCTCAAATGATTATGAAACTAAAAAGAGTAAATCAGCCATAGTTATTAGATTTACCTGGTTTTGTATAATATTTATCTCAGAATACATACTTCTACTCTGACATCAGTATATTGCTTTGAATTTATTTTGGTTAAAAAGCTCTTTAGTAATTAACAGGTCCAATGGGAATTGCACCTTGATTATTTTTTTCCTGGAGATTTATTAATCCCCTTCCTTTATACATACTCCTCCAAATTTGGATGGGCTTTTGAATAATTTGTATTCATTATGAGGCAACAATATAGGATCAGTAGGGAGTGTCAAGAAGAATTACTGACATGAATTTTTACCAGTTTTAATATATGTTGAATGTACTTTTCTTGCATTTTTAAAAAATATAACTGTATATAGCAGCTTGCATGTTTGTGAAGGAGTTAGGCGAGTGGAAAAGGAAAAAAAGGTTTTGTCGTCTGTGTATTTCTGTCTAGCAGCTATTCAAGTATAACAGTTTTTCTTCTTCTTTTCTGCTTAGGACCCAAGGTATGCACTTGGTGTGCACTTGGTACTTTTAAAAGGAACCTTGCTCCTAATCTATAGACAGAGAGATAACAGGATTAATTCAAGTAAAGTCCCCGAGAAAGAATCACAGAATTTGAAATCTTAAAAAAATCTATATTTAATTATACACCATTTGTGGTTTCCTTTTTTAAATACACCAAGGGGCAAGAACTATACTGCCATAAAATGCGGAGACATGAGTAATTCTTCTCATTCTCTTTTCTTTGCAAGGGACTTCCTTAGATGTACAGAATTATCACTGATAAATTCATTTAACTGAGCAGCACAATAAATTGGCAGGACACAAGGAAATTATATTCATCAAATGATCTCCAATGTACACATAGAGATAGCACAAAATTTTACACAAGTGACACATACTTCATGTTTGCTGAAAGATCTCTTCTCTGATGAAAATGAATCTAAGTTAAAAGCTAGCACAGTATTTAAGGTCAGTTGGAGAAAGACACAGTGCAAGCCTGGCTTCCACTAAGGAGGTTTCCACTGGCTTTTAATCAACATGTGCCTGCCCCTTGGTGTGAAGTGGCCCAGCAATACTGCTCCAAGGACGTCCTCCAAGGGTGAGGTTAGAACTGGAGGAAAATGAAGGCAGCAAAGGTTTTTAGGCAAAACACCTTCCTTCTCTGGCTGTCTCAAAATCAGCCCCTCATCCCGATACATGTGAAGCAGCTCACGCAAAAGACCCAGCCAACAACCTGCTGAAATCTATTGCAATATGTATGGAAACCATAAATATTCTCAGCTATGCTCTGGGACCAGAAAAAATGCACAGCCTGAATAGGCAATTTTTCTTTACTTTTATTCTTTTTATATTGTTTCAGTGACCTTTATTTCAGAAATACTCTTTTCCTGGTTTAACAGTGGACATGTGAAAGGCTGTTTCATTCTGGCTAGAGTCTAAAAGGGCCAAAATAAGTGCCATGTTGATATCTTTAATAAAGGAAACCGTAACTGCATTTTCTAAGGGATTCTGTTTACTTTTTTTCTGTGTTTATTTCGCTGTAATTTTCACATAACCCTATAGCTTATGCCATTCTTAAGTGGGACAAATCAATTTCAATTGATAATAATTATTTTAATCTGAAGACAATATACCAAAATGTAAACTGTGACCTGACTACCTTCAAAAATTTTCAAATAAATTCACTTTGAAATAGGCAGCATTGTGAATGTCAGATATTTCCTGGATCATAATAAAGGTACAGGACAAAATGATAAAATTTTTCAAACAGATTACTGCGAAAATTACCAGTTTTACAGGGTTTTTACCCACTCAGCTGCACAAATACTCAGAGGTTTACGCTGCTGCACTCTCTGATGCTTTATCTTGAGCACCAGTGAACAAAGCATTTCAGATCAGGCAAACCTGAAGTTCCTTTTTGTGGTCATATGTCACTTGTTTAGTGATGCTAACTAACTAACATCTAACAGACTCGTAGGAGTGTGGCTGGATATTAATACACTAATCCCGTGCAATTTTGATTTGCCCTTTATTACTTTAAATATTTTTTTCTCACATTAATTCCCTTAGGTAGTCCTAGGAAAACAAAATCATGACAAAACAAGTGTCTCAGTAACCAGATAATGCAAAAAATAAAAAACCCACAACCAAGTGAGTCAGTATGAAAATATATAAAAAATTCACTATCACCACCACTTTTAGTAGCTCATTTTTGTTAGCTGTGATTTATGTGACATACCATACAGAAAGTATTATCACAAGCCCTGTGCTACCTCAGTGCACAGCGTCATGGGAGCTGGGCTAAACCAAACCTAATAGAAATAAAGAGGACATACTAATTATCTAAATTTCACCAAAGTATCACCCTTCTACACAGGAAATTCAAAGACTGCTGTGACACTGTATGAGCTGTTATAGGGAGAGAAAGAAGGTAAGTGCCAGAGACTATCAGTGCTGCTACGGGACAGAGAATGGTACCTTTTGTAGTGTATTTACATGTATTTTCAATATTTATTTTCACAGAAGTATTTTCATGAACTGTGTCATGGATAAAGAATTAAAAATCATACCAATAAATGCAATGGCAGAATGGTAGAAATCATCATGGCATGTATGTGCACTGTATTTTACACAAGACAGCTCTTGTTCTCTCTCCGCCATTATCTAGGGCAATAACTCTAGGGCAGTAACTCTAGGGCTGGAAGGCCTCACTGATTCATCTAAAAATAGGGTATCAACTATGTCAATGCAATTATCACTTGTTTCAACATGCAGAACTCTACCCTAACCTTACAGCTAGAGAGCTTTGTTTAAATACGTCGGCCTCTGAGCACACACAATACCATTATCAGCTTTCATTCAACCACAGTGGTCATCCATTGATGTGTGGAACTTGCTAATGGGGATTTTACCCGTGGTCTAGTTGTCAATAATTACGCCCTTTTGACCAACACCTATTAAGTGGATTATGCTATTAAATACTTGTTCCCAAGTGTCCTGGATGAAAATCGTATTTCCTTTTGCAGCTGAACAGTACAAAAAACTCTAAAAAATATTACTGTAATTGAGAGCTATAGCCAAAGAAATTCAAATCGTCTGCAGGCTGATCTAATGCAGCTCATGCCATTACTGATTTATTCTTTTTGTCCATATATTGCACCAGTCTAGTAAAATTTCATTACTACCACCACTTTTAGTAGACATTAAGAAAACTGTGCTCATCTCCACTCCCTCCTCCCACAGACAGCACATGAATGACAGCCACGGTATAACTCTGCTGGAAAGTTACTTTCCAGAAGAACAATGACCAAAGCAGGTCTTAAAAAGGTGTCTAAGCCTGGCTTTATTCTGATTAGGATTTGGACTTAAGCAGGAGCTGGGGAAGATGGCAGGTAGGAGAGCAAGGCGTGTCCTTGGTCTGAAACAGACTGTGTTAAATTGGACAAGCTCAGGAAAAAGCAGGATGCAACTCAGTATGGAGCAGTGCAAGGCTCTAGATGCAGGTGTGAGTAGGAGCTCTTCAGAAAGGGATCTTGGATGTTAATCACAACTGGACTAGAATGAATAATAATTTTTGACTGTGGAGACCTCTGAACTGAAGTAATCCTGCAAAGGCAGAGTGCTGTGTTCAGTTCAGGGCCCAATGTTTCACAAAAGTACACATCTGCTGGAGAGAGTCCAGAAAAGATGAAACAGGGTGAATGAAGGATGTGACCTAGGAGGAAAGACCTAAACATGTCGTAGTAGATTTGGGGTCAGTTGTGGCAGCACAATGAGACCCCAAGACCTCGTTTCAGGCTGTCCTGTCCCCAGCCTTTGGCATTCCCATTGCCTATTGTAAGAATTTATATATATGAGACAAGGAGGAGTGGAATAATTCATACTCCATAACTTCTGCAGACAGTATAAGAAGTAATGGGCTTGTATTACAGGAAGGAAGATGAAGGTTAGATATTACATAAGCTTTCAGAACAGAAAGTTGGTGAAGATTGCCTGGGAGACAGGTTTTTAGGAAATATATGGAGATGAAAATCTTTCAGCGAATAAATATTGTTACTTACTTGTATATTTATATTTTGCCTTTAAAAATACATATGTTATATACTTACATAATAAACCAAATCAAAATTGGTACATTTATATTTATACAGGATGAACCCCTTGCATCCTTTCAGACCTATTTTTCTCTGATTTTCCTTTGATCATTATGACGTAGTCTCTCCTGTAGCTGTCTTAAGATGATGTGTATACTATGCTTCACTGTTATCTTCCTCAGTTTCTCTGATTTCCATCTAACTTGCAATGGTTAACATCTGATAGAAATCTTTGTTTGCTCAGAGGAATTCAGGAAAGTTGCTAAAAGCAAACATATTGAAATGGTACCTGAAGGAGTTGGCAGAGTTTATGCAGAGTCTATAAATTAGTCTTATATGAGCCCTCACTGGCTGTAGAAATATCCTTATTCTCTTCTTATGCCTTAGCCCAGATCTTTCAAAGTATGTTAAATCCAAGAAGTCCTGACATCAGTCATGAGTATATCTGAAACTCATAATGTGAAATTTTGTTAGCATAGAAACTACAAATCAGTAGAATAATTTTTTATTAAGGTTGTTGTCTGCATCTGAATATTTCATGTGCTTAGATGAACTGAATGATATAAAAATATTTTTGTTTTATTCCAAGAAATATGGGAGAAGTTGAGTTGACTAAATATAGTTTTCTACTTTGGTTTTGCCTGCTTACATATCTCAAGGCCAACTGGTTCCGAGGTACCCTTATAAATCAAGAGTAGCACCGCTGACTTACGTGCAGTCATACCAACATACAAATTCAAGAACTAGGTCAACAGAATTTAGAAATTTTTCACAAGTGCTATCTTTCAAAACATAGCAGGTGTAATGGAGTGGGGAGCCTGCCTCAATAGCTGCTGTGCTGTACCTCCTGCATGGTAAGATTTTTGTATGCTAGCAATCTTTTTTTCATTAAAAGAAATAGGATGACGATAATAAAGGTGAAGTCAAATAGTACTGCTGCTGGCTTTTGTTGTTAACAGAGTAGCTGTCTCACTGACTTGCAGTATATTGAAAAGTCACGTGTAGCCTGAAACCTATGTATTTTACATGCTGGAAAACACATTCCCAAATTCAAACACCATGTTACAGACACTGAAGAATTAACATATGCAGCCTGTAGGAATGATTTATTACAAATACTATACCTTAACAGAGATAAGACTCTATACTGTATTAATTTTGTATATAGAAGACATAATTTTTTTTAGTATGGGGAACTGGATTACAGGATCTGGCTGAGATATCATTTCTTTGTAATTCAGCAAGGCCATAAATAAATTGGGTCTTATGATCTTTAAGTTATAAGGTGCTTTAAGATCTCCAGGTAAAGCTGATAGGGAAATGCAAAATACTGCTTTTTGCCTAACTTCTCGTTACACGCATGTTCTCTCAGTCATCACAATTCAGACAGCCTTTACCTTATTTGAAACATGCAAATCAGGAGTCCTGCCAATCTCAGTCATTTATCAGCTGAGACTAAATGTTAAATAACACCAAGAGAACCAAAACAATTTTTGATGCCAGGGTACAATGAGTGCATTCATTACTGGTCCTATAGAGAGCTGTATGAATATAAAACAGGCTCAGATCACACTCATCTTCTGCATCCCACGGATAATGAAAATAGATGTTTTGTTCTTAACAGTGCACCCAAGGCCCACTTATCTTCATACACTTGCTGTCCTCTTGTTGGCACCTAAAATCCTGAACCTCCAGTGTATTTTACCAAAATTCTCTTATGCTGATGCACGTTTTTGTCTGAACAGAACTTCAGGCCATGGAGGACGGACAACAAGCAGGATCAGCGGAGGGTTTTGGGGATGGCTGAGGTGGAGGAGGGAAGCTGGGAGGGCTGGGGGTGTATGGGGTATTCTCAGGGGTGCAAGATGTTCCCAGGATTTATCTTTCTCCCATTCAGTTTCTTCTCAATTCAGTTTGATCTTGAAGCACCGGTTCCCTCTAATTTCTCCTCAGTCAATATGATGTGCCTCCTGCCCCCATCATGATGAGGATTTCCCCAACATTTTACACTGGTACAGAACATGGTCACTGTGCAGTGTTGGAAAGATGAACAGGTTTCAAATACACTGCTTTGATCATTGCTTTTTATGAAGTTGGCCCAGTATTCGGACATGAGTTAAACACAGTCCTTGAGCTTCCTTAGAAGATAGTTTATAGTAAATTTTGTCTTTAATTTTTATTGATATTAAAAACAATGTTGTAGAAAATAAGAGTCAGATTCTTGTGTCCTTAAACAATGTCAAGGCTCAATCTTCCACAGAAATCATGGATGCTTCACTGCAGGGGGGATGTACAGGAAAATGTCATCTGAGGAAAGCACACTTGAAACAGGCTTACTTTTATGTCCTTGTGCTGATTATCTGATACATAAAGTGAAGTATCTGAGAGATAAAATCTGGGAAATTAATTTTTTTAAGAGTCTAATTTAATGGTTTTTAATCTGTGCTACTGTCAGCACTGAAAAACACAGCTCTGATATCTCTGACTTTTTACAAACTACTCAGGGCTTCAGAGCCCTGAAAATATGTTGTCCCGAAGAAATTTAATTGGGAATTAAACATCTGAACATTAAAAGAAAGAGCCACACCTATAGCAGTCTATTACAAATTCACATTAAAATATCAGGTTATTAAAACCACTCAAGATTACTAAGAACTCTTCCCATATTTGTCATCTTTGTCAGCCATCTAAAGCTGATCTTGCCTTCTTAACAGCTTAAACCTTGGCAAAAAATCCTTCCTAATACAACCCTGTGGATTGGTAAAAAATAGAAAATAGCCTACTTTAGCCACATGGTGATGAGAGACAGGAGGCAAGTGGAGGAAAAAGCAGTTTAGGTGTTGTTCTGGAAAACCTGAACACTCATCCTGGCAATGGTTTATCAGGAGCTTTGCAGGCGGCCTGCACTAGCTGCACAGCAGCAGTGTTATATGCAGTTTAATAACTTGCCTGGAGATGTAAGACTTAAAAACACAGGCTCTCACACTCCTGCTTTGTTGATCACACATCCTGCAAACAAGATTAAGTGTATAAAAGAGCAAAAGGCCCTAACTGGTGGCATGCAGTATTTCTGATGTTCCCTGTAACCTGGGTGGAGCTCTGGAAGCTGATGCTGCAATGACAAGCTGAAAACCCATCCCTGCAGTAATCCACTCCCAAGTCATCACAGTTCCTCTGCCTAAGGGAAAGGGCTGGGATGGGTATTCACTCTTAACATAAAAGAGCATTTAACTTTCAGTTTAAATTGAAAGAAATTGGATTAGTAAGTCACACAAGCAGGTCCTTACTATTGCTAGAGGTAGGTTTGCTGTGTTTCTTGGTCATTAACTTGATCTCTTTGAAGAGAGATGGAGCCTCACAGCAGTTTGCTGTTTTAATCCCCACAATTTGCCTGGTTTTGGTTATGGATTTGATACAGATGTTAAAAGTTTTTAGCAAACAAAATGAAGACCATTGGTGGAACAAGTTGTTCCACCTTTAAGAAAAACTCTTGGAGATTTGTTTATGGAACACACAGAGATAAATTTTTCCCATTTGATATTGGCAGTGATAAAATATCTCCAAGCTTTCTAGAGCCCAAGGGTCTCATTTACTAGTGAATCACTACTATCTGTTTATAAGGAATATAGTATGTATGCTGGTATGTGTACCTTCTACATACACTCTGCTTAAGCTACTTGTAAGCTTGGCTAAGTTATCTTTCTCAGTGAATAAGTGAAGTTTCTATCTGGATAGCTGGTGATTTGGACTAAAACTATGACTCTATTTGTACCATTTATATTTCTAGTAAGAGATGTCCCATTCTTCAGTCAGGATGTGAGTGCCTTTTAATTTTGTGCTTTACAAACACCTATTCCATGGTGCTCCATTCACCAGAGACCTTGCAGCCTTTGGTCCTGCTGCTGCAAAGAATTGAAGAATTTCACCTTGCTTTTCTTTACGTATTCTGAATAGTCTCATTAAGCCTAACAAGACAATCAAGATTTTGGAAATAGGAGACAAACAATATATCTGCTCTGTGTATGTGTGCATAGACATCCGTACAGTGGACACCAATTCAGATTAGCAAGTGAATGAATATGGGGAGTTGTTTTCTGATAATGTAGTTGCCAAATTTCTGCAGCTGAGGTTTGTCCCCTGCCTCAGCAGCACATCTCTGGTCATCCTGGAGGGGGGTAAGAAAAGAGGGTATTTGGAGACCTTATGGATGAGTTCAACAAGAACAGTTCTGTAAGTAAAGACATGTAAGACGTGCTATTTTTATGATACATGCCCAAAGGCAGCCCATGGCTGTGATAGCCTGTGGCTTCAAAGGTGCCAATTACATATGTATTTTAAAACTGAGTTTGTAATTTTATTTTTATAAATTCCTATCTGCACTCTTTCCAGTAGCATGACAACTGCTTTTGGTATTCCTGCAAACATCCCAACAAATGTCTTTTACCACCCATCCACAGCTCTTTTCAAAAATACTGGAAACAAGCAGATTCAAAGAGAGTAGTGACACAGACAGGTAGCACTTTGGTTTTCATGTCACGTTCCCCTCACACAGGAGTTTTAAGAGATCTACTTTGTTTAATGTACAGAAATATTTTCACAATGCCCGAAGTGTGGAGTTTATTTCTGAGCAAGCATAATAATGTCTGTACTTCTAAATTATTTTAGATTTGCTTAACCATGGAGGGAAGGTAAAAAGGGAAGGCAATGTTATTCATACTTAGCTACACTGTTAGTCAGGTAAAAAAAATTTATTTGCCTTCTACCTGTTTAAGATTTCCCCAGCTGCCTCCATCAACTCTCCCTCATTCTTTCTTCATATTTTATCCTTAGTTTTAAATCTTACTTTGAATGACAACATTAGATTTCTAAACTACCCAGCAACATCAATTTTCCCCCAAAGACTTCCCTGAGGCTGAGTTGTGCCAGCTGCAATTGTCTCCTTTTTTTTTTTTTTAATGAGTTACATTGAACAATATCCTTACTAATGACATTTCCCCAGCAATGATGCACCAGGGAAAAGCATGGACCAAGAAGTAGGAACGACGAATACAGCTTAAATAGATGGAGGAGGAAGTGCTAGAATTTGCTTCTGTATCACTCCATAAAAAGTACAATTCTTGCCTCTTTCCATCTACCGTAAAGATGGAGCTCCATGCTGTGATATTCTTAGGCAGATATATCAGGTGCACTATTGCATAATACATTTTTGCATCCTTACAAAGAAGATACATGCCTAAGCTTGCGATATGTGTTCTGTGTCTGTCTAGATAGCCTGATAAAAAAAGCCTCAGCTAAAAGAAAAGACTGAAATAATCTAAAAATGAAAATGTAATAAATCACTTCCTGCAATGAGAGCAGGTGATATGCAGAGGCAGGGTCATTCCAGTTTGGCAGAATTAGTCATTAATAAACACCTCCAGCAGCCATAACCCCAGAAACTTCTCCTCTCCTCCCAGAGCTGCACCTGGCTGTATCCTTGCTTTGGTGGATGATTTCTTTCTCCGCCTGTTTGCTCAGGGATAGACCCTGAAGTCCCAGCTCTTTCTGAAGACAAGGGCACAATTCTTACTGAACCCTAGTCTCTCTATGCATAGGCTCCTTGACTGTTGTTGGTTTCACAGCCCAGCCTCTGAAAAACTGACTCATACTCTCCTTTGCCCCCTTGCCCCTTACCAGGATATATAAACTGTCACTTGCACCTGCTCACAATCAATAGATAAAGCCACAGTTGATGTATCACTGAATGGACTTTAATTCAAACTGTGAGCTTTTTGGAGCATGCATGACCATATTTGCTGTAATAAATTGTAGTTTTAACCTTTTTTCCTAAGAAGGAAGCTGTGAGAAAACTGTCCCCACCAAATTCTCTGAAGCTGATATACCAAGTTGTCCCCTTCCTTGTTTGCACTTAGGCTGCAGAGCTACTTGGGGTAGAAGGCATCGCAGATGCTGGCAGCCAGGGACTGAGAAAGAGGTGTATGCAATCTATTTTCTGTTTACTTGTAATGCTTGCTTGTTGTAGCTGGAATTTAATGCATTCAAGTTCATTGACAGCAGGAATTATGTTGAACTATCACATGCTTTCACTGGAGAATTTCTGGGTAACTTAGCAATGTCACATAAGATAATAGAAAATGTCATTTTTACTCATCCATCACAAGGTGCTTTATAGAGTGTGTTATTATTGTCTTTTTATCTTCACTTCTCAAATAACATGTATATCTCAAAGCCATGAAGTCCTGTTCAGGATCCATCTAACCCAGAAAAGTAACAGAAGCAAACTTGAGAGGGAACAAGTCAGGACCCCTCAGGTACCCCTCTTGGAACTGGAGACCATCTGGGCTGCTCAGGCATGGGGGAAATAACTGAATGGATTATTTGCTTTGCATCAGAATTAGATCTGAATCAGGAAATTAATTTCGTAGTCCTCAAATTTATCACTTCTGGGTTTGCCTTCTTTTTGTCAGTGGTCATTTTCAGAGGCACAAACAAAGATAGACTGGAGGATTAGTCTTTAATAAAATTTGTAGCTTGAACTTTGAGTATCAGTAACTGAACCAGATGAAGTGACTTTGCATTTGCATTTCACAGGCTTTCTTTTCTAAATGAGTTGAGACCATGAATTTCACAAGATTCAGGTAGTGAAACATCAACACACTCCAGGGTGAAAGCTATTTCCCTGGAGGTTTTTAAGATTTTGGAAACAATCCTAAGATTTGTATGAAATTAGTGTGGTGGGTTTTTTTTAGGATTTCCCTGGAAAGCAACAGTAGAGGCTTGATTTTAAAATTTAGAGCATCTAACAACCTCTGCCCTGTTCCTTTAACCTGGTTCTGACAGATTTAAAGAAATTAATTTGCTTTTAATTTGAAAAGTGTGTAAGCATGAGACACGAAGTTTACAGCCAATGAACCTCTAAAGAGAAGACAGAAAAATAAATTTTCTTTTTACCACAGGCTGCTCTGTAGAGTAATAAATAATAATTAGCTTGTACTTATCACTTCTTATTCACTTAATCTCAAATTGTGTTATGAAGAGGAATGTGTGATTATCACTCTACAATGGAGGGTGACTAAGGCACAGGGAGGCAATGTGGTTCCTGGAGACTGTGCAAAAGTCAGCCCAGGAACAAGGCTAAACCACATCCTTTGTTAAGACCAGCCTGTAAGCAACAGGTCTATGCTTTCTTTAGAGCAACACCATGGATGAGAAACTCTCCTTCCACAGAGTGGACCAAGAAAAAAACCAACCAGCCAAGAACCCAACAGAGCTCAACCAATACAAGCCAAGCCCCACAGCTTTTTGTTTAAATGGCTGCAGGGTTATATCCCATGCAATCATGGCCACTGGCTACAGTACACCCTTTCTGCCCATGGAGAAGCTCATTTTTAGGATGGAGTCTTAAAGTGATTCCACGTGGATATTTTTCTTAAGTTCTAATGATAATCAGGCTCACTTCAGTTTCTTTAACTCTAGCCATCTGTTGGTATGAAGACTGGCCCTCCCCTCTCCTGCAGTCTGTCCTTTACATTTTCAGACATCCTTTACAAAGCTTAGAACTGATTATGCCAATATTGTGTTAGTGAATACTGGGCTGAAAACCCTGTGATGCTGGCAGCTCAGTATTGTTTGATTCTACTTGAGAGTCTATTTCAGGAACTCATTGAGCTGATTTGGGACTATATCTCTTGCACAGCTAGAATTTACAGCAAAGCACAGCAGTCAGAAAGCATTTCTAAATATTTATGCATATACACTGGGACACACAAACATACACATAATCAAGACTGCAGGTTCCTACTGTGCAACTGATTTTCTTTAAAACAATTCCTAGAAACAGAGTAGAAACAACTCCTCTTCAAACAATGTCCTCATTTGGCCAGGTTTGGTTATCTGTGTGTTGGGTTGACAGAACATAGATGGTTATGACCTTGATACAGCTGCTGTCAAGTTTTAACCATGCAAAGTAAGACACTATCTGAGAGCACTGTAAGAATGTACAATGCCTTGCCTCTTGTATGTAGCCCACCTTTCCAACTGCTAAAGGTATTTTTTGAATAGATAATCCACTGGGAACATTTTTATCCTTTAACAGAGGACTCTTTGAAGTTAATAGCCATCAATTTCAGGCCCAAGATTCAGTCAAAACACCAAAGCTACACACCCCCAAGGCACCACAGAGTTGGTCTAACAACAGGTGGAGAGATATTTAAATACAGCTGGGCTACTTGCTTTGTTTGCCTCCACTTGCCTAATATTTAAAACACCTGGGTACTAAGTGAAAGTAAGGCTTTGTCTCCAAAGAGGGTGACTTAAAGGAGACCTCTCATCTGATTAGTTCAGTGTTTTGAACTGTCTAAAAGTGTTTTCTGTGTTAACTCTTACTCAAGAATAGATTTTGTTTTAGCTTCAGAAACTTGGTTGCTTGATGTTCAGTAACAGCAAGCTGAATGAAATGAGCATATGTGAGGAATTACCATCATCAGATCTGTTTCTGTATGTTATGAACCTGTAATTGTTCTAAGCTCTTTCTAAATGTTTCAGTTTGCCTACAGGGAGATAGGACCATGTGTATATGTATATCTCTCTCCCATGCATGCTTTATTTCTTGAATAGAGAACAAATGTGAAACATAAGAAGCTATGTTGAAGTGTTTTGGTTTGATTGAAACCTTAACTCATTTTCTATTATTGAGCCAAGAGAAAAGAAAGGTATTTACTCATTTCGTTGTGATGATGTAAAGCCTTGGATTCTTGTCTCTCAGGTATGAATTGTCATCAGAGATGAGGAAAGCCACTCTTCCTACCTAAGCAGAAGCATTTACAGCAGTGTATGAACTGCACTGCTGTGGAGAGATTCTGGTTCACCTAAATTTTCTATTTGTGTACTAAATGCCTAGTTATTTCAGAGGGGGTATTTCCATTTTCTCTATTAGTTCTTATCTCATTAGCTCTGCGGATAGCAACTATCTGTGTGTCCATAAGAATGTAAACAGAAGACATAAAGCAAAGTGAGACTGAAAGAATAGGCATAACATTATATTCTATCATTTTCTTTCTGCCTGTCTCTTTTCTCAATTCCCAAAATAATTTCTCTCTTCAGCCCATGATTTTAACAAGAAAGTCACTCTCTAATTTACACTAAACAGTTTTACTACAGTCTTATTAGACCTCTTAAAGAAGCATAGGCTTGCTGAAGGCAATTTTAATGAGGGGCACATGTGAGCAGTTAAACCCTTGATTTGAAAGCTTCTCAGAATTTGTCTGGAAATAACATGGAGATAGCAAGAAATATAGGGAAGAAACTAAACCACAAAATAACTTATTTAAACAGGCATATTGAAAAACTAAGGGGTTTTTTTGGTGGTGTTGGTGTTTAATGGAGAAAAGGGAAGTAATTTAAATTAAACAGAGCATGGTGAGATTTTTTTTCAGTATTTTAATTTCAGTTATTTATCTACTGCCTTTTCATTTATTATCACTATTTATTTTTTGAACCTTGAGAGTAAAGTGCCATAGTTAAGATAATATGGACTTTAAATGGCCTTTGGGTGGATACAGGGGGCATGGGCAGGGAGGAGCAACTGTGTACCCCAGCAGCACCCTAAGGGACAAATCACAGAGAGTACCTGCCTGCAGGGCAGCTTCAGCCAGTGGGAGAGCAGTCAGGGCCCTTTTCCAAGCAGCAATCACCATGATGCAAGTACAGTTAGATAACCTGTAAATGCAAAAATATGCAATCAACAAGATTAACATAAGCTCCATGCCAAGCCATAATTAATGATAATAACAAAAAATAGGTATCAGCTTGGAAATGCAAGTGCTTAATACTTCCAGAAAAGGTTAGTAGAAGAGAAATATTCAGTTTTAGGGAGGGTTCCTGGTCACAACTAACAGAATTTGGAAATGTGAGTGTGAAAAGCATATAAGCAGCTCTTGTATATTAGCTCACATAGCTCTGGAAAACTTGCTTTGATTTCTTCTGAGTTCCTTTCCACTGGTTGAAAGGATGCCATTGCTAAACTGGTAGAGACACTCCAGGCTTCTGGTTTAACTGGGACCAGAAAAGACTAGGTTTCTAATTACTTCCTGGGTATTAAATATATCTGAACTTACTCCTTCCTACAAGCTTGTGTGGTTTCAGCTGCCCTCTATGCTTTATTCCCCCTTCCACGTTCCCAAACTGAGCCTCTGAGGGCTTTTGCTGGTGTGCTGTGGTGGGAGGTTGTTTTGAAGCTAGACTGTGCAGGAGCTTCATATTCTGAAATCCTGTTTTCTCATTACAAAATATCTTGATCTTTTTTTACAGAGTAGCTGAAAAGAAAGTAAAAATGAGCTGGCAATGAGAACTGGCATAAAGATATACTTTGAACTATTATGGCATAAACACTGAGATTAGTTATGTCTAATGGAAGCCAGAAACTACAGCTTGGTGCAGTAGCCAGAATTCTGAGTGTGCAATAATGGTTAAAAAAAAAAAAAGTATCCCTTACCCATTCAGAGAGTAGCCAATGACCTGGACTGTAAGGGCTAAGAGTCCTTGTATTTCAATCTTTGCTATTATGATTGATGATGCTATTCTTAGTCATAGAAATGTGTCATCCTATTTTAAGCTTAAGTAAGATGAGTGCCTCCATAGCAGCTTGCAATTGTGAGTTCTGAAGAGCAATTGCTGAAACATGCCTTAATGTCTCTACTGTTGTTATTTTATAATATTGATATAGCAGATGATGCAAACAGAATAGATACATTGGGTAGACATTCTGGTACCTTCCCGTTCATCATTTAATGAATTTAATAAATATCAAGTGTACTCTAAGGACTCCAGTCCTCATCTTTTCAATTAATGCAAAACAGAAGCAAGATTTTCAAGAAAGGATTTAAAGAACCCTAAAGCAGGGAGGATGACATCTCCAAGACAGGACTTGTTGCAACCCCCTTGCAAAAATTCAGTCTTACAAACTGGTTTATACATGGGATACTTGCTTTATTCACCCAAGAAACTAAGACCTTATACTGTTTGCACACAACATCAGTCTGCTGATATATCTGTGGGAAGGCTAGTAAATGAACCCATGTAACTGAAGGAAGATGAGAAAACAGTAATAATTTAAAAAGGAAAAAGATTCATGTTTGGAGAAATGCTAGCTCCTGAGTTGAATGTGATGTGACACTACCATCTGTTTCTCTCTGCACAGGTTAGATGGGAATAGTTGAGGTGTCTTAGCAGTGCAGCAAAGAGAGAAAATGGAGAGTAAGAAGAGCTGCTGTCCCTCTGTGCTGACTGCCCCAATGCAGATGGATGTAACATTGACACACTCTTCTGTTCCTCCATTCACTTTATTCTTCTAATTTGCAGTTAGCGTTTGTGAAAGGTGTCGGACTTAACAGCACAGGAAAAAGAAATCTCCTGTTTAATTACAGGAAGTTTACAGGCTGAAAGGTGGCATTTCAAGCTGTCCTTCAGATGCAGCCCTTGAGACCACCTAGGGGGTAACACGATATATAGGGGTCAGAGCGTAGCTGCCTGCTTGCAAACACAGGTGTGAGGTGGGGAAGAGTGATGTAAGGGAATATTTCTAACAAGTCTCAGACTCCTCATTTGGAAAGTACTCTTAGAAATATCACAAAGGAGTTAGTCTGTCAACAAGAGACATCCCAAGTAAATCTAAGAGGCTTTGCTCCTGGTCCCAGGATTCATGCACTCACTTTGAGAAGCAGGGAATACTGCTAGCTTAAGCTCAGATCTCTGAACTTTAAATGCTTCAGGGTTTCCACACTGATTTCCTCAGTGAGCTCCCTATGGTAGCACCACAGTACCTTCACCGCAAGCAAGGAACACATTGACTCACTCTATTTTTCCAACAGCAGCCAATCTTCGTTGTCTCCAGAAGGTGCACTGGGATTGCTATGCGAACTCTGGGGACTATTCATGACCCGCTCATTTCATATGGCATAAATAAAAAGTTATCAGATATATTGAAGCAGGAACAGACTACAGAGGTGGAGTGCTCTAGTGTATAGCCAGCTCTTGGTCATTCCCCTGCAATAAACATCATGACATACTCTACTAGCCAAGAAGCAGGACAGGTACTTATCAATAGTAAGGGACAAACCTATATGCATCAAAATAAAGTTGACAGATTGAAAGTTTTTAGTATTTCAGGCACATGTAACTTGATGAAGAGTGGAAGTTCACAGCTCTTGGGGCTGTGCTTGCACTGCTGTGTAACTGCACCACTGTGTGTGTGAAAACACATATTCCACTGTGGGAAGGCAAAGATGCTCCCCTGCCTGCTTTCAAGCCCCACCATGCAGCTGGAATTAGCAGCTCCAGGGTTGTTTGATAGACACTCCAGCAATATTCCTTTTGTCATGCTGCTCCTGCCTCTTCTGGGAACCAGAATGGTGCAGGAGGTGAGGGATCTTCCCCCTATATGCTGAGAAAAGCAGCAAATTCTTTGTGAATTTTTTTCAGCATAAGAAGAGTCTTGAATCTTAAAAATAATTCCCAAGTTGCTGGATCAAATTTATACAAACGGTGAGGTAGCCAACACTGCTGATAAATGCCTCATATTGGAATCAGTGGAAGCAATCAGGAAACCTCTGTCTGCATCTTTAGGCACTTAGTGGCTTTAAGTGCATAAATTCATCCCTAATGGGTATAATATAAAGATAGTTTTCCTGAAGACTCTAAGGTTATATACGTTTTTCTCTGGGAAAACCAAACTCTTCAGCTTCTAGTGAGAGATCTATAAATGTAAGGAATGTCTCATTATAACAAACCAAGTATCTTATATAAATAGAAAAATAGCTTCAGCTGAGACTAAAAATGAAGGAAATAACCATGCTGTTTCTGACAACCTTTACTATTGCTAGCTTCCAACTTCACAACTACTTTTGTACTTTTACCTTCTGCTGCTCTGGGAGCACATAATTGTCATTGCATTTCAATTGTTCCTGCTTCAGCTGTATGATTTTCCATGAGTTATAGTTCTTTATTAGATTGGTGGCTCAGAATATTCCAGATTTCACTTTAGCATCTGCTTTCTTTGACTACCTACTCTTCTCCACGAAAACCATTTTAGCTCTTCTGCTAGATGACACTTGAACATCCTGTGGGAGCCCCAATAGATTACATTTTGCTGTCCAAAATGAGACAGAAGTGTACATTTCCATGATCATTCTCAAATACATTGTTTTAAAAATGCATTTTCCCTCCATCTGTCAGTGAATTGCCTTTTATGGTGAATTTTTTTACCACAGGATTCTTTTTTGTTTATCCTAATAGGATAAAAGCTTTTAAAGGTAACTCCCAATTCAATGATGGATAATGGCGAAACTGGTTATTACAAAAATTACATAATAGATGTTGCCCGTTTCTTTCTCTTTTATGGTTTATCTACACAGGAAAGCTATTGCACAGCAAGGTAGAACATGAACTTCAAGCAAAGTAACTGTTTCATATTAGCTTCCCACAAGGATACTGTCATCCTGCAGGCAAGGTTCACTTAATCCACTCCCAAAATTGGCTAAGAAAACTTGCATAAAAGTATCCTTGCTCTCCATGTGGACAGTTAAGTATGAAATAGCTTTCCAAGCTTCTTTCTGTAATGGCAAGGGTTTATGTAATTTTTTGGTCCCCGCTACAGTGGTACTACAGTACCTCTGAGTTTATGAAGTATTTATTCTCATAACACTTTTAAGAGGAAGGGGAACTATTGGTGTAATGGAGATTGTGCAAAAGGGCTGGAGTAGAGCAGAGAGCTGAATTCAGTTTTTCCAAGTCCAAAGATGACTTTGTCACTGCTGGGTCATACTTTTACTCCATGAAAATCCTGTAGCTCCTAATCCTGTCTGCTAAATCATAATTCCATTTGTCCTCCAGACAGGTGTGACTCAGGTGCACAACACCACTGATGGATCTTGTAAACTAAAGTTGTTATTTCCTGGCAGTGACTGGCTGTGTGGCTTTATGACATTTGTATTAATTCTTGTTCTCATTTGCATTCAGTGAAGGTAGAGGAAAGCTCAGTGATGTATTTTAATTTAGATTATCAGAGGTTTGATGCACTTGGGTACATAAGTCCCATGGACTTTAAAGAACTCTGAGAATCTTATTTAATCAACTGTGATTGCTGTTTTTAGGAAAATATTGAATAGCCTGTTTTAAACTGACTTGTGTTCCCTGTACTTTCTCCTCTCTCAGAGGAGCTGCATTTGCATAGAAAGAGGATTCTTTAAATAAAGCCACAAAGTCGGTTTTCTGAATACAGAGAAATTCAGCAGCCAAAACTTGTATTAGGATTAAACATTGGCCTTCCAACTCAATAATGGACTAAGTCAAAACTCCATAGCATTTTACTGCATATTAGAATTAGATAGAATTTTATATATATGTTGATCCATCTATCCATTTGCCTTACCCTCAGCAAGCAAAAGGTTCAAGACTCCTTTCATCTTGCTGTCCAAGATCTGATACCTAGAGCAAAGGAGCCCTGTTCTGCTGCATCTTACAGAGGGCTTACAACCCCCCAAGCAAAGATGAAAGTAGGGGTTGGACATCAGTTCACCAAATACTGAGCTGCAAAATGCCTGTGTATTTTGTTAACTCTGAAGGATTTTCTCTTAATTCTTTTGGCTTCATGCAGTGAAAAGATGAATCTGACATAATCGCTTTTATTTGAAACTGAGGTTGCTTTACCTTGTTTCTGTTCAGACTTTCTTCCCTGTCTTGGTTGTGATTTACTCTTTCCTGGCTTAGGGTCCATAATGTATATGGAGCATGTGGCTAGAAGCCTACCCATTGTAGGCCACTTGTCAAGGGAAGGCAAAGGTTGAATACATCACGAGGGGTTTCCCCACAGTGTTGGTTCGTTGTTTTTTGTGTTTGGGTTTCTTTTTTTAGTTATCCAACATTACTATGAGCGTTTTGGTTAGCAGTATATTCTTATCTGTAGAGACCAGCCTGCCTGCAGACAAGACACTTTAAATCCCTAGATAAATTTTCAGCCTAATACATTACTAATAATAGGAATGAACCATTCCTTTAAAATACTGCCATTAATGTGTGATTTTTGTTTTGTATATTGGCATTAGTGGTATTAGCAGTTGCCAGATCCTCAAGACTTCATCCAATGCCTAAGCTGCACAAAATGTGTAGGCAGTTACTGCATGGTCAAAACCTCCTGTTGGCAAATGCAACAGGCATCTGCGGGGGTTTTCCTGCATGCGGATAGGAATGCAAGCTCCCGCCCACGCAGAGGGTGCCTGGGCTGCCAGGAGCACCTCACTTCCTCCCCTCCTGCTTTCTGGGTGTGGAGTGATGCTCAGGGGAGGCTTCACCATGTCATTGCTCACCACTGTGCTCGCTCCTGTTCTCACCCGGTCTCTGCACTGCTGCGCATCCATTACCAGCACGTGGATGCAGTTCTAGGTTTTTTTTTTATTTAATAATTGGCTCACAAACAGTCACAACTAACTGCAGCTCTCACCTCCTACTACCAGATTGGTTGGGTTTTTGTTTGGTTTTCTTAATACATGAGGTCTCTAACTTCAGATAATTAAAAATCCTGGATTATGTTTATTTTAATACTGAAAGAAAGGATTCAATCTGTTTGTGATAATAGCACTGACTGACATTGTTTCAAAGCAGATTTAGAGATAAGTTCGGTCCTGACATTTAGTCAGCAGGTGGGTGTTGTTTATTGCCTAGCAATTAGAACTTATATTAACATAATATCTTCTCAACTTCAAAAATTTCTGAGAGCTCTCCGTGAACAGATTCCCAAGAGTTCTCCCCTGCTCTCTTCCCTTTGTCTTTTCACTTTCCCACCTCCACACCCATCCACCCACCTGCCTTTAAATGTGCTGTTTCAAATTTAGTGTTCAAGAAACTTTGTTTAAGTCTAAATCAGAAGATATTTTCTTCTAGGGCAGAAGCAGCCCACAGCCCCTTTATTTTAAACCAAGTTAAACCAGTGCTTTTTAGTATTCAGAAACTTTTTTCACTTTCAGTATTTCTCTGTGAGCACTCGGCTACAGAAAATGAGTGTTGAGGAGGATGGGGTTGGTTCCCCATCATGAAAGGGTCCAGGTGCAACAAGTATTTTCCTTGCCATCTGCATCTTCAGGGTCCCTTTTCTCTCAGTATTTTCTCTGTTGTTGTTATCAATTTATTATGGAGACACATTCATTAGTTTTGTATCATACATACTTTTTATGAGCTTGTCATATTCGTTTTGGCTTCTGTGCTAATGAGTTTTCTGCAGAAGAACGTGAAAATAACATAGCTGGAGCCAAAGACATAATGAAGGCAAACAAATGTGAGAAATTAACTGACTAGAAAACTTAACCCAAATGTATTGCTTTTAAAAGAATTTGTAATTGACTTAGAACTCAAGTCAAAAGATCCTGCTGTCCAAAGCCAAACATTCCCTACTGCCCTGTCACAGGCTTTGCTTACAAGGTTGGATTAGCAAAATCGTAAGGATTTCCAGTGAAATTGAACAAAAATGAACATTGTTCTTACGCATTTTCACCTGTGTACACATGTGCCCACGCATTCTTAGAGCAAGTTTTCATCCTTCCTTTCAACCTTTTTTTTTTCTTTTTTATTTCTTTTAAGCTTAAGCTCCATCACTTCAGTACTAAGGAATAGCACTTGGTGACACTACATTTTTTCCCCAGCCCCTTAGAGTGTACTTTTTTCATCAAAGCAGACACCTTCCTCTCTTGTCTGGGAGGAGATAATTATGGGAGATAAGGACTGATCTTTCTTTTCAAACAACCATAATTAACACTGGAACAAAACGGCTTTGGAGAGCAATCAATGCCTTCCTCTGATCCTGGGGCAAACCCTGAAAGACCAAAGGCTGACTTCCTCCCTTGCAGCGATCACCATAACAGAGTCACGTGTGACCGGTTTAATAAATACTGTCATCCCAACCCTCTATGGCAGTTACTTTGCTGATGAGTGTGAAAAAGCTTGTTTACGATCAGATGCAAAACTGCTGCTAAAACCCTGATCGTTAGGAAGAGGCTAACTGAATGGGAAAGTGATGAGGAAGAGATCAAATTCTCAAATCAAGTCAAATCCCATGTGTCTGTTCTATCATATTAGTAACTTCCCCCCACCCCCACCCCACCCCCCGGCCACAAAATTAAAGTAGCTTATCCTGAAAGAGGGTAGCTAATTTGATGTGAAGGCTGCCAATGTAAGCAGTTGTGGTGCTGCTTTGCATTAGGACACTGACAGGCGGAGTGGCTGGTCCCTGACTGAAGTCCTGGGAATGGGGATGGCAGCATCGCAGCAGGTTCCTCTGCTAAATTACAGGGGAGAAAGCGATTGCTCAAACGGCTGTGTGTGGTAATGGCTAGAAGCGATGGCTTCTTTTTTTGTGGCAAATGGGAAAACAATCAGTTGAAATGTGTACAGGATTTTTCTTCATCCTCAGCTGGAAATAAGGAAAGTAGCTTCTCTGCTTGTTAAATAGAACGGTTCCCTTGAGATCAGAGTGGTGCCAGCTTACTGTAACCAAAGCTCTTGTACAAAGAGTTGACCGCAGCCTTTATCCCCCAGATAACAAGCTTGACAAGTACCTTTGCCATTTGGGTACATTGAATTCTCAGGAGAGCTTCACATGACTAAATCGTTACCTCTTAAGTGACTATCCAGAATTAATGATCCCCCACCATTTTTGACAAGAGCTTTTGCTGTAGGTTGTGACTTGTGTCTCTTTAGGGGATGGTGACAACTGGGGAGTCCTGGAGGCTTTTGCTTTCTCCTTCTCAGATATTCCAGTAACTTTTCCTGTGACTGAATAGCTGAAAAAATATCTATACTTATCACAAAGGCTAGCATTTTCAGAACATAGAGCTGGGAGAAGAAATCCCAAGTGAAAGGAAAACTATCATGTTAGATCAAAGTAGGAATCAAAATGTTCCAGAGGTTGAAAAACAGGATTTAATTACTGTGCATATTGGGGCATTTCTTGCTTCTAGTTTTAATCAGCAGCACATTGAGGTCTGAAGAAACACCTTTGTTTAGATACTTCCATCATAAACTGAAGGTTATGAATATTTTCTATGTATGTAATCTTGTACAGTTTCCCATAAAATTTTGCTGTCCTGAGACATGCAAAAAGTTTGGGGAAAAGCCCTCTATATCATTGCTTTGTTGGACTGTCAAATGAATGTGACCCTTTAGTCCCTGCTTTTTACTTCCATCAGTGTAATCTGATGAGTGATTTGAATGTCAGACTGAACTGCATCACATTTTTCTTATGTTTATCTCATCTAAGATGATTTTTTTATAACTTAGATTGGAAATGTAGAGGACTGGCTCCAGGGAAAAACTTTAAGTTCAAATATGAACTTTCCCAAAATTCAGGGTATTTGGATCTCTGGTACTGTGCAAGTTATTTCTGTCACAAAGCGTGACTGTTTCTTTTCTAAAATGACATGATAGATCATTAACATATCTTTAGTCTTGCTTTACTAGTACAATTCTTAAAACTTCAGTGTAAATTTCAATGAGTAGCCACCTCTCTGTTCTTTGGGGGGTAAGCAAGTAGCCGTTCTAGTAAACAGAAAAAGTGGAAAATATGACCTGGGACTTCACCACACTGGGATTCTTTGTATTTTTCATTTTATTTTCAAAGTCCCTATCTTTTAAGGCATTCATTTTGGAGGGGAGGAGGAGAAAGGGGATGTCTGGTCAGCATTTTAGCATTCCCACTGCTGAAAAGAAGATAATATTGAAGTTGGCCTGAGATTCAATGAGTCCAGAGGAGCTACTAACTCTGCTAACTGGGATAATTCTTGGAGGTACAAAGATTAAGGCTCAGTGCAGCAAAACCTTTAACCTTTAGTTTTACAGCTGTGAATGCTGGCCACCTTTAGAAATACTCTAGCAGAGTAGCAGGATGAACCTTCATCTGAGTATATTCTTCCCCCAGAGTTTTAAGCTGTTGTTACCAGGCAGTCTGTATAGCATGAGATCAAAATCTCATGTGTTTTACAGCCAGGTCTTGCCAAGGAGGAAGATGGAGAAAAGGGGGAATTAAAAATTATTTAACCTTAGTATATAAAGGCTGTTCTTAAGTAACAGTTTCAAAAATATCCAGCAAAGACACAGGACAGCAGAAGCAAAATATTCAGAATAACCACTTTTATGACTGATACAGAACAGCTTAGTGCCGAATGTATTCTGTCCCAGCTAAATATGCTTGTTTTACAAATCTGGACGTAGGTCAGAGTTTCAATTATATAATCTTTATCTTTGAGTTGTAAAATCTAGCTTTACAAGTAAGCATGAAGTTTTAAAATTATTATTTTTAACATTAGAATTGGTTAAGCTGTTCTACTGATCCATGTCAGGAACTAAATTAACATATCTTAAAATGAATTTGCATAACCTGAAAAAAAGTTTGTACAGCCTAATACAAATTTACATTCCTAATAAAGTATTAACATATCCAAAAATGGATTTTAAATAGTGCCACTATATTTTAAATCCTTCATGTAGATTCCTAACAAACAGCTTTGATTTACATGTCCTGACTTTGCTACGTAACACAGAACTAATAATTGACTGGTTTATAAATCAGCTTTTTAATCCTCTGCTGCTGCTGCCACCTTTGCTCATACAGATGAGAATTCACAGTGCAAAAAGACAACAATAAGCTTTGCCTTTTGCACATAGTAGGAATGAAGCTAAAACCAGATTTTGCAATGGGAGGATGCTCTGTTTGCTAAAACTGGAGTTAGTATCAGGAGGTGCTTTACTAGACTGAGCTGCAAACTTGGGTGCAAAGCTCGGTCCAATCTTTATGTGTTCAAAGTTTGGCCCTCAAACCCAGAGCACTTCTCTCTCTCTCACTTACTAGGCAAAATCAGAGTGGGGACTTTGGGCTGCCCCTTAAATATCTATTCTAGATTTCATTTTCCATGAATAAAAGATGTATGTTATTCTGCAGGATAAGTTTTTTGCTGGGGCCTGGAGAAATTTCTAGAGAGAGTTTAGTAGCAGCGTGGTAGGACTGAGAATTCAGTAGAGAGTGTGATTTATTTATCAGTGGGGGAGGTCCTGACATCTGAAAGCCAGCAACTCACCACAGATGATATTTGAATATCGGTACTTGAGTCTGTAGCCACTGATGCATAAAGGCTGATTCAACGAGGTACTTAAGCTCTAGGAGTCCTACTGAAATCAACTGAATGATGCATGTGTTTAAAGTTATGCACATAAAATCTTGCTGTAATGGAGCCAAGAGCTACTCCCATTGAAATCTACTATTGAGTTTACTCTTTTGCTGCAACTGAAACACTGCCTTTTTAATATAAAAACAGGACTGAGACTGAGCAGTAATGTGTTGCCTTCAGCTGTTAGTTTTCTAGAAGAGATGGTACAAGCCGGCAATGAAAGAAGAAAGTGAGGCAAGGGGAGGTGCAACTCACTGTGGTTTTCCCCAAATCCTTTGCAGGTGTTTTAATGGCCTCTTTTGGTTCAGCTCTGTGCTGGCAGCTGAAATATTGCCAGCATACCCAAAGCACTAAGCCAGAACCTGTGGCCAGGTAGGTAAAGCTGTTTCTGTGCTGAAGGTGTATTGGAAGGTTCTTAAAATAAAGTAATGACTCTAGGAGTAGAAAAGCAGAAACCCATATATGGTTTAATTTGTCTAGCAAATTCCATCTGTCACCGTTACAAGATTGTGCTAAAGTGAGTGAATAGCTTTAACCTCAAACCTGTGATGGGATGTTGGGCAGCTCAGAGCACGAGTTTATACTATCTGGAGGGCCAACTGTTGCCTTTACAGCTGTCTAACTCTGCCAACCTGATTTCAGCTGTCACAAAAGTATCCTTTTTAACATGGTGCATGCCTGGATTACATACATAAGAAAATAAAAATTCTGAGCCAGCTCTTCAGTGGCTGCAAGCCAGTGTAGCACTGAAACCCAGGGACTAATACCAAATGCACCAAGTGAAAGCCTGGATCATTGTTTTATATGCTGACTTGTGATTCTCCTCAGCAAAGTGTCCCCATGGTAGGAGCTTACTCAGCCTGCTTAACCTTTCTGTTTCCTTTTATTTCTTTTGTTTTACTTGTGAATCCGGTCAGTCAAGCTACCAGATAAAGCTCTGACTACAGTACTGCTACTTTTGCTGCTGATATTCAAAGCAGAATAGTGCAGCTTGATTGTTTCTGGTTTTGTTTGGGTGGTGTTTCTTTTTTTGTTTTTTTTTTTTTTTGGTGTGTGTGCATGCATCCCCCTAAATGAGTTTGTTCTGCATTTAAGCAAAATTCCCTTCTGACTGATAAACTGTGTGGAAATACTGTGTGTAAATATTGTGTGGACACCACTGAAACGGCATAAATATAGAATCTACATTATGTTATTTATAGCAGTTATGGTTTTGGAACATAATATTGGGTCTTTCTGAAGACCTTTGTTTGTCTTTATTACATAATGCTACTGCCCTCTCCATATGGTGGATTTTGCCTGTGGTTAAGAGACAATAACCATCCTTTGGAGATGAGCCCACAGAGAAAGCGACAGTAGTTACTGAGATGATAAATGTTCAGTAGGTGATTACCTGTTGTAACTCCTGACATGCTCTCCCTTTTTAAAACTCCTGGAATAAAACCTAAGGGCCTCATTTGAAAGGGATTTAGCCTCCAGCTCTGAAAACTAGAGCCAGCTACTCTGAAGTGCGGACCATGCAGATGGGTTGCACTGGTACCTCGTACCTGGAGGCCAGACAGGATTTCTTGTGTTTAAAAGAAAACACACCGAGTTGAAGGCATCCTTGCTCATTGCAGGGGGGGCTTGGACTAGCTGACCTTTAAAGGTCCCTTCCAACCCAAACTATTCTATGATTTTATGAAAACTCAAAGTGTTCTCCCATAGATGGTGTCATTAATGGTGCCTTATACTCCAGGCGTTCTCTTGCATTCACATTGTCTCAAACACAGAAGAAAAAGCAAACTCAAGGGATGTTCTGTTTCCAGCACTCCATGGGGTAACGCACATTTGACCTAGCTGTGAATATATTTCATGCATATTGCATATTCCAGAATACAGCCAGCCCTGTAATAACTATATTAACTCTTGACAGATGCAATGCTAGTGAAAATCATACCTTAATAAGGTATGAACAATGGTATCAGCCTCTCCAAAGCCTTAGGTGAACGAGCTACAGGACATCAAAATAAATTTATCTTTCATGAAAATATATGGTCATAACACAAACTGCATTGAATCATTAACATTGTCATATAAGATTTTTATTGGACTGGATCATTTTATGTGTTATACTTAAATATAACCATCCCCAAGGAATGCCAATTTTATTTCTGCCATTAGGACAGCCAAATAACTCAACCTAGATTCCCTCTGTTTAGTTTAATGTGGCAATATAGCTGAACTGTCTGCTCCATAAACAGAAGGAAAGCAAACCAATGAATGAGAATAAAAAATGTTTAGATAAACACTTTTTAATCAAAGTAAAATCCAGATCATAAGATAAAGAAGATGGAGAAAATATGTTCATGAAACTATGCAAAACATTTATGCCCGCTATATCTAGTAGAAAAAAAAAATCACCTTTTTCCTCACTTGTAAGTAGATGCAGTAATTCTTCTAATTGCACCTAGATCTTATCTCTTATAACATCTCTCTTTTTACTTCTTCATAGTAATACCTGCATATTTTTGATTTGTTGATTGGTTTTTAACCTCCAGCTTTAAAACACTCTGTAGAACCACTATACCATAGGTTCCAAACTGAACCACACTCTATGTAGTTCATGCCCTGTTACATGAGTGGCAGAATTAGGGGTATAACCACAACCCTCTAGCTCAGGTAGACAGGGTGTTTCCTTGAGTAAAGGCTATAATGAGATGTCAGCGAAAAGTATGAGCCCCAACTTCATGTAACCAGCTCCCAGAGGCACCATTTGACTAAGAAAAATAGATTATTATCAAGATTCAGCTTGTCTTCCAATTACTCTTCTTAATTTTCCTGAATACCAGGCTCTTCTTTGGTCTTGGCTGTGGTGTGATTCTCATGTGTGTGTCATGAATATAGCAAAAGCCAGGTCCTAATTATAGCTGCTTTGATGGTAACTGTCAAGAAAGTCTCCCCACCATCCTTGTCTGTCCCGTAGATTGTGTTACGCACCAAGCCTGTCATTTTGGCTAGGTATGATAAAAGTTGCCAGCAGGTATGTGTGTGTGTGTGTGTATCGAGAACACAGCACAGAGATTATTTGAGACACTCTACTAGCTTTAAATTCAAAAATGTCACTTTATTTTTCTAGCAGACAATATAATTATTCCAGAAGAATTAGGAAGCATAGAAATTCTTTACACAATGGGTGCCTATCTTAAAAAATAATAAGAATTTGCAGAATGTATAAAACATGAGAAAGGTTTATACACAGAAATTGCAACTGAATACATTAAAATCAAAGACAGGCAGAGAATGAATTAATTTGTTTCAAATGATGGTATATAGTTTAGTCAAGTTCTATAATTCAATTTTAGTGAGCACAGTACTTCCTAATTATCTGCGTACTAGCAGATCCATAAATAAAACGTGGATTTTCTTTCTTGTATACCAAGAGTTCATACACAATAAGTAGCCCAAACCCAATATTTTTGTAACGACAATGTAAATAAGCCAACTACAAAGCACTGGTAACAGGCAATAATGACTTTATGTGAACAAAAACATTCTCATGAAATTTTAAAGCATCTGATGATGAGCTATAAATTCTTACAGTTCCTCTGTGAAGATCACTCAGTTTATGCATGAAAATTGGAGGTACATGGAGAGGTGCCTTCTTGCAGACAGGGATTGTATTTTAATGTTTTGGTAGAATTGACTGTGATGTTTACTGGGACAAAGTGGTATACATAAATATTCCTCATTCTGTGGATGAGCCACAAAGCTTATAGCTTAGACAACCCCTATCAAAGAACCAAGAAAAGATTAATGAAATTACGGATACCCATTTGAGCAGCTATGAGCTTTTGGAGAGGGTCTAACATAAAGGCACCTGTTCATCTTCTCTGGTAGCATCACAGTAAGAATTAGAACCCACTTTGATTTCTATGTGTTATCCTGTAGAAACACCATGCTGGGAGCCCTGGGAATTCAGTTTAGGGAAAAGCAAGCTGTTCTTGGCTTTCTGGAGTTCAACAGGTGTTTTTAAAGCAGATGGAAGTCCAGGAGGGGTCTGAAGACACAAAGACCTTTAGAAAGCATGACCAGAGACGTATATGTGGCTGATTCACTATTTTGTAGCATGCTAAAAAATATTCAGGATTTTTTTTTATATTCTTGAGAATGGTCAGGAAATAAACAACATGGTAAGGAGAAGGCAGACAAATGGTGAAAAACAAGCTGAGAAATAGAAAGGAATATTGACTTAAAAGAATTGGTATAAATCACATAAACTTGACTGAAAAGATATATATATTACTTATTATATATTTTATACATATAAATATGTAAGTAAACTCCCTTCCTAGGGAGCACAGGTTTCAAGGTTTCTGCACAGACAGATCTGTAATGCAAAGTGAAGTCTTTATCCCGTATCACTACCTTAATTTACTAAGTTCTCCTTTCTTCTCAAACCCTACTTTATGACAGTTCCTCTCTAGATCAGAGAGTCATGAGCATTATTTCTTTCAGCTACTTGTAAAAATTGGGATTTTTTTGTTGTTGTTGTTCCCTGTACAGCATCTGGCATAGAGGTCCCAGAGTATGCACACAGCATCTGTGTCTTACAAAAATTGTGCTCTGCTGGTACGGATAGATCATACATTTCATTACTTTAGCCCCAAGAGCCAGCTTTACAGAAGTAAGAAACCCTCAAAAATCATACAAATCTTAGAAGCCCTCCAGTTTGCTGCAAAAACAGCAAATGCCACCACTATGATGCTGCAGTCTCATGTTTGCAGCCTTTCCCAATATTAGAGAATAATTTCCCACACTACATAAGCATCTACAAAAGATTAATGGGCTAGACCTTGACAGGACACGTTCTTAATAATGACTGCTCATTGTAATCACCTTGTGAGCTAAGGACCCTGACTGAATATGGGCTTGCTTCCTCCTCTAGAAGAATGAAATAACACTGAGGGGACCGAAGGCAGTTTTTGTTCTGCATTTGCACTCTGGTTTGTAGGATTCCACTCTAGTTATAGTACCGATCATTGTGACTAAATCAGTCAGCAGTAGCTCAAAGCCACCACTGGTTATCTTTCTGCCCTGATAAGCAAAGATCTCCAAGTATATAGGCTTTGAAAAAAATTAGCCTTGGGTCACTTGCTTTGCTAGCAAGGACACTGCAGTATTTTTAACAATATGTTTTACTTTGAGAGGTCAGTGACTTTTGCCTGGGTATTTTTTGTTCTAAATATAACATTCATCTAAATGTTCAGAAAAATCCAAAACGTCCACCTTTTTTATACAGCATTTTAAGTAACAATTTTCTTAGAGTGTCCTAAATGCTCTGAAATTTGCATGGAAGAAACAGAAGCAAAGTCAAGCAATTTTTTTATTGTTCAGAGAAATAAGAACAGAATTACAAAAGATTATTTTAGAGTACCCTTAGAGACATCTGTTTTTAGATGGATTCTCATAAAAGACTGTCCATCTACATCACTAGTTAAAGGCTCTTAGGAGACAAAGGGCACAATGCTGAGCTGTTTGTGGTTTGTCATGTGAACTGTATGGCCCTGATTATGTGTCTAGAGCCATTATGCACAATTCAGTACACCTCTACCAAAAAAGGCAAAGGTTGGGGGAAATTCTGTTACTGCAATTAAAGTAGGTCTCAATCAGAATCATAACCAAGCATTCAAAATCACCCAAAGGAAGTATTCCTTTATCATCCTCTCTACAATGTTACTTGAATAGAGTGCAGCATCTCTCCCTGTTTGACTCAAGCGAGTGTAAGTGCTCTGCAACATGATGAACTGTGCAGAACTGTTTTCTCTGAAAACCTGATGCTAACATAGCCCTACAACAGTCCAGCTCACTGAATAATTAATAACAGATAACTTTCTTCAATTACTTGCTTCATTTCACAGAAAAAAATAGGTTTCTTCCAAAATGTATTTACTACTTGAAATTACTGGATAATTTTGGCAAGTAGCTCCACATTTTCTATTTGTGAATGAGTAGTTTACTGTGCATATTTAGAATTTAAAGTTGAAGCAGTTTTGCCTGCAGATGTAGAATTTGGTTGCAGACACGACATTTCACATCTACGCAGCTTTGCTTTCTCATTCTACGATGCCAGACAGCCCTTTCCCTTCTCCCTCCTCTTTTAAGACAAATGTCAGACAAATGTGGGCCCTACATTACACTGAAATTTCAGGAGCAATTTCCAAAATCACTGCTCTGTTTTTGCACACACAGATGAGATTCTTTTTCACATAGTATGTCATAATCATCAGATTATTGTTTAAAGGGATACACAGCATTACAGAGATAACTGTGATGTAACAGCTTTCACTCATAAACAGAGGATGAAAGGCAGCAACAGCATGAGAAATAAAGATTTGTGTACTTCAGCAGCCTTAAAAGTGCATTTTTCTTACAACATAGAAGAAACAACATGGGGTCTTTCTGAAGCATGTGTCTGTACATGTTGTTATTCATATTTATCTTGGAGTATATACACCTCCCATGCAACTTTTTATAACATACCAGGTATGGGACCCCGTTACAGAACTAGGGTGAGGTTTTCAAATGCAACCAGTGAACCAGTGCTGACTTAGATGTTGGTGCATGATGAAGAGACATTCTGCAAAGGATCTGCAGAAACTCTAACCACCACATTTGATGACAATCAGGGACATTGTTTTTAAGATGAGAATGAGACCCTAAGAGCCACTGACCATGGGTTTACATCTTTTGGCCATAGTCAGTGAGGCAGTGTTTCTGCAGGGGTCTATGCGTGAAGGTGGTGCCACGCAAATAGGGTTTGCTGCATGAACACAGTCTTCACAATTAGCGGCCCTTTGCATCAGGAAGCTTAATGTTACAGTTCCCAGCTGACTCATTGGTGTCACTGTACAAGCTCATAGTGATGTTCTGTGAACTTCTGTGACTTGTAGACCCTGACATTTAGGGTTTTTTTTTCAGTGGAGACATAACTCCTTTTTGAAGTTTCATATTAATGGATATATAGATAATGGAGATATTTATATAAAAAAGATATATATATGGATATATAGATATATAGAGATCATTTGCAGAGAATGGGAAACAGTTAACAAGAAATAATTCTGCAACATTGGAGACTCCTGTATGGCAAGGCTTTTGTACTATATTAGAACACAATATACAGTATTCTTTAGTATCTGGCTTTTTTAGGCTGTCAGTATTCAGTAATGGAATTTCAGCAAATGATAAAGGTAGCACGGTCCATATATGTTATTTCCTCCAAATTTTGTATCTTCTTGACAAAATAATAATGAGCCACAACATTTTGATCTGGTTAAGTGCCCTTCTGTCTAGGGATATTTGCAGCAATACTCTACAACAAAAAGTCATTTAGCTGTCAATCATTTAGCTTTATTTTCTGGTTTTTTTGAAAGCTTTTTTGAGAGCCTTAATTTTTTTTTCACTGTGAGGATTTCTTTAGCTGAAAGACACTAAACCCATGGCAATAACAGTAATGTTCTCAACTTGTCCAAGTGCCAGCTTTGCTAGTCTTTCAGGATAATCAGATCTTAGGCTACTAACTTTTCCCATTTAAATTCTATTGAGAATGATTTCCTGAAGCAGAAGGTTGAAGAAACAAAAACGATCAGAGTGAATGCATCTGATTGAATGAGATAATCAATATGAACATTATGTGTTCACAATTCCGGACTATTTTCTTCATAATCTGTGATGTAAGTACCATGATTCTCCAAAATTTCAAGATAAAGGTCAAAAACCAATCTCCACAAACTGATTAAGAAGCTTTTAAAATGTGGCATTCAAATATAAATGTTTTTAACCCCAGAGAGATGTTTTTATGAGCTTACCAGGGGTAGCTCTACAGTGTTGAATTGATTATGGCAGTGTTTGGATCATGCAACTTTTACTGCAGTTTCACTATAGTTAGCTTACATCTAAGATGGTTTGGGGTGTGTGTGACTATATTAAGATCTGTATTTAAAAGAAAACTGGGTGGAAGCTTTGCTGGAACTGGCTCTTTCTCATTATTGGCGTCAGTTTCAAGGACATAATTTATTGCTGCTTTTTCCTTTTTTTTTTAAACTGGAAAATTAATCCTAGGAAAATGCTCTAAAACACTTTAAAAATGACATTTTACTTCAAAAGCTAAATGTGAACAGAGCTAAGAGTACTATTTGTTTTGCTACTTTCTAGGATCTATGTGTTTAAACTGGGAAGAAAGGGAATTCTTTTTCCCTTTCTTGGGAGAAGGAGCTAGTGGTGACCCCAACGGCTGTGTTCCTAGCTCAAAGCATTGCAAGGGGTCTGAGGCCCCAAGTTTCACCTCTGCACTGTTAGACCTAGGCAGCAGCAGGTTGAGCAGGTTTCTTGCAGAGCCCAGACTGCCCCAGGTGAAGCTATGGGAGCCCTGTGGAAAGGACTTCTGGTTTTATCCAGCTGAGACTTTGCAGCTGATGCAAAATGATCCTGATCAAGTGGAATGCCTATTCCTGGGGACCAGGTCCAGGTACAAAGTGCCTCTCTGGATCTTATAGAGATTGCCAGAAGGGGAAGGTCTGATGGTTTTCTTGCAGCTAGTGGTTGCTCTATTGGAATGTATTTGGCTTTCCACTCAGACATTTCAGCTTTTTGAGGGTTTCAGTTAGGACAATTTGTGGGTGAGCTGGATCCTGGACATAGCAGTGAATGCTGGTGCTGAATGAGTGAGATATGAGGAGTATAAATCACGTTTAAAAATTACAGTTTAAAATCTATTCCTTGTCACGTACAAGAAAATCTTCTTGAACAAATAAGAGAGCTGCACAGAAGTACAGTCATTTAATTAAATATAGTTAGGAATTGGAAACCAATTAATTTCTGGAGAAATGTAACTGTGAAGTATTTTTCATTAATTGCGATGTCATTAACTTACCATGCTACTGCACCAATTGAATGTAGAATTTAAGTAAATTCAAATGCATTGTGTCACATTCAAGGCTCTTTCAAATGGATTAGGAAAGAATGAAGTGTTATACTGAGATGACAAGTATAAGGCTTAAAATCTTTTTTTAAGTGCACAATTTGCACGTCAAGCAGATGGATGTTCACAAAATCAATTTAATTCTGAGACTTTGATCAAAGATTTGGGGGGAACCATAAAGAGCAATTCTCTTAAAAATGTTTGCTGCTTTCTAATGAGAACTGCCACCATTTGGGTAGGTACATGAAAGCACACCTATTCTTTTTTTTATTCCTCCTTCTTAATAATACCCTTGGATTCAGAAATTAGGCACAGCAGGAAGAAAGATCCTGTACAGCACATCCCTGCACTAATAAAGCAAGCTGTCTAACTCCTGAAATAAGTAGATATTTCTCATACAGGAAGTTACTTGCCTATGGGGGAATGGGATGAGAAAGTAGCTCAGTTAATTTTCACACAAAATTGAGGAATAAAGATTTGGAACTGTGCCCATGAAGACTGGAATAGCTTCCATAGCCTAGGATAAAAACAGCTCCAAGCAATTTGACTATGCTGCAGAAGGAAAGGTCACGATAGAAGATCATTCATTTGGGTGAACAGAAAGAATCAGAAAACAGAGCCAAGGTTTCATTTGCTCCTTCCCCCTTCCCAGGTGATGCAGGACAGAAATATCATAAAGACATGAGCGAAGCAGGGGAAATAATGGAGCTGGGAGCAAATGTTCCTATGTGCTGAAGTGCCCTCATCCCCTAAGATCAGAGCTGAGACCCATAACCCTGAGAAAGGATCACAGCAGAAGACATCAGCATTTCAACTCTGAGTTAAATACGATCATGGCCTGCACAGCAGAAAGCATTCTTCAATGGACAGGAGTTTTATTGCTTCAGAAGGTTTCCCTCTCATTCTCACACTAGCATGAAATTAATTCTCCAGAAAGCTATTCCCTTAGCAAAATGGGGAGAGAGGGATTTTTTTCCTGCTACCTTTGCAGGGGAACTCTACAGCCTGATTCAGCTGTGACATATTTTATGGCTCTGTGCTCTGCCTCCTACAAAGCTGTAGCTGCCGCTCGCACTCTGGGGATTCCTGTGTGACCATCAACACTGACTAGATGGTCTGTCCTTTAGCATGTCATTCGACCCTTCTATCAGAGTCTGTCCCTCTACCCAATATGGACAGGGCATTCCAGGAAAAGTGTTTTCTCAGTTTGTCCTCAAATATTAATTGTAGTGATAATAATGATATTCGCTCTGAATGTCTGGAAACACATGAGGTTTTGTCATGACAGGACTGAGGACTGAAAGCAGACTTTTTTTTTTTTAACATAATAAAATGGAGACACTGAAATTAACTAGAACTATTTGGTAGTATTTCATGTTAATATAGCTGACGCTTTGCTCACTCTTTTCTAGTAAACTATCAGCTTTTATTCTTTTAACTGCATTGGATTATCCAGTAATACACACTGCTGTGAACTACATGGCCTCAGAAGTCTTACAAGTTGTATTGAAGTAAGAAAGTTAAGATAAATTAATGCAGGGCAAATCTTGAAATGAAACCACTTGACCCCCATTAAAATTTGCTGCTGACACCGTTTGGAGTCGTGCTTAATGTTTGAAATTGCCATATCATTTTAAATGACATTGTGAAGTGATATAGTTGCTTTAAGACATCATTTTTAAAAATGAAGGTTACCATGCCATTTGCTGCAAAGCCATGAATCCCAGGAGAACTGAGTTCTTCCTCCACGTTAAACTAAAAGGCATTAATCTTTTCAGATGCAGTATCCCAGATACAAATTGCTCTGTATGACTAGAAAAGTGTCTCACTCCTAGGCTTATCAAGACATAAAAAATTAGAAAAAAATTAAACAAAGCTGTACTACATGCCAAGAAAAAAAGACATGCAACGCTTTTCTAGTTCAACCAATAAATCCTTCTCTACAGGGTATGATATGCTTCTAAGAACTGGGCAATACCTCAGCCTTGCAGTGCCAGCAGTCAAGTTATTCCTTGCATGACCAAAACTATTCCTTGGGTATGGGTGCTGTGATGGGCATCACATTATGTCTTTGAGGCAATGTCTATAAATAGGACAGCCCCTCTGCTGTTTTCAGGATTCAGACTTGGAAAACTTTCTTAAGTCTTCTCTTACAGGGCCTGGCATAAAAATAGATTGTATAGCAAGATACAGATCTAATTGGTCCTAGTCTGATTGTGCAGACAGATATCCTCGGCAAGTTCTCCTCCTTATTCAACTTGGCTTTCCATCAGGTTGGTGGTACTTCATAGTCATCCTTCTCTGCAAATTTTCATCTTGTTCAGAGCAGATTATTGCTGTTGGGAGTCTAAAGCAAAATACCAACAGATACGGCTTTGTGTTCCATCAAATTTTGCCTCATCTTCCTCGTCTTTGGTTCTAATTTTTATTTTAGCTGCACTTTGTGTTTGTAACAACATTGAAACAAAAGAAGGAAAGGTTTACTATGTGTTTGTTGGTAAAATGATTGCATACTAAATTTAGCTTGATGTTTTTCTGCATGATCCCTCTTGTCTTTTGTTGATATAATATCTAGCTTTAAATTTAGTACAGCAGTAATGATTGCATTGCAGCCTGGGGCTCAGTACTGAGGAAACAACAAACTGCAATGCTGAATCAAGTCAATTCCCTCACATTTGAAAGCAGCTATATGGGCCTTTGTTATAAAAAAAACGAACTTCAGGGAGTTGGTGAAGATACGCAGAGACAAGCTTTGTGGATCTCCTTGTACTTCATGTGAAAGGAGGATCCACCTCACCCTAGCTGTGTACAGAGTGAGAGACAGTGGTGTGCATCCAGTTCTGCTAATATTCAGCATAAAATGGAGACAATTAAATTTAGTCATCTCCATGTAGCTTTGTACACGTGAACAGGACGTCTAAATTCCTATTTTAGTCTATGAATTAAAATCTGCCAATACAGCCAGTGAAGGTGGAGGTTTGGGAGCTCTTCTGCTCACCCTAAAGAACACGAAGACACTCCCATCTCCAAGGGGTGATGTGAATCTTCCCTCTCCTTTTTGTCTGTGGGGAGAGCTGACAGAAATTGTGTTCTGAAATGGCTAAATACATTAAACTAAATATAATATGTGGTAAGTTAATGAGTGCTAATCAAGATTAATACACTGAAATCACTGACATTCATCTTTTCAAGAGGAGGATAAGTCAGAGGGAAATCAAGCTGCATATGTCTGATAGCTGCACAAGATCGCTCTAGATGATTTAATGGGTCATTTTTACCGTTATTGCTCTATGCATTCCAGTTCAGTAAGAAAAAGTCTTACCAGCATGAAATTAAATGAGGGATCATTGTGTCAGCTAATACCTGAAACTGGATCTAAATACCATTGAATTCACCAGATGTATAAAATAGAATCAGGGGATATGGGGGCCTGAGGGCACCACACACCCACTGGTCCACAGAAAATGTAAACTTGACTCTGCATAAGAACAGCAGATCTCTTTTTCTTATTCTTGGACATAACCTAATTTAAGAAATATGCTACATCTTGTATTAGGTACATACTGTGTACATAGATATCTGTGGACAGTGAGGTATTATATCTAAGGATCTGTTAGGAGAGGCAAGAAACTTGTAAGACAAAGTTTTGTTAAAGGAAAAACATCCAACAGTGATTTACATACAGTGGGACAGCACATAAGAGGTGCAAACCAATATTTCAGATGTTTCAGCAGCAAAAGAAATAGGAATGTTGAAGATGGTAATGGGGTCAGAGAGAATTATGGAAATGCAGTATTGTAGGGAAAGAAAAGAAGGTAAAAGCTGTATAATACATGACAGGGTTGAGTTGTTTTTTGTCCTAGTATTTATTTCCTACTGCAGGAGTTACACACACAGTTTGTTTTATATTTATTTCACATGCATAGAATCTGAAAGGAGAAAAATCTTTTGTTATTTGAACAGGTTGTACAAGACCACTTTTATTGCCGAGACCTAATAGTTCAGCTGTTTGTCAATGCAAATAATTCTAGATGTTCATTTTGGAGAAACTAACAGTGAAATATTACCTCTGTGCAATCAAACATATTCAGTAAGACATAATTAGTAATCTTTTCCATGCCTATTACACCTGGTTGGGTATTTTTCTGAAATGTATTTCAGAAGAAAATGTTGATTTATCCATATTTGTAATTATACTTATCAAAAGAAAGGATCAGGTTCGACAATTTTCTTCACTTAATTTCTATAAAACTTTACATTGTTTAAATCTTCTAAGATTTTCTTAAATGAGGAAATTTGTTTTTCAATTTTTGAATCAACTTTCATTTCAAAATGTAAGCTATTTATAAGGAAATGGGTTTTAAAAATGAAGATGTGTCAAAATAAAAATGAAAGCTTGACCTGAATCTATTTATTTTTCTGTTCAAATTTTCAATTCACAATGCATTTTTTACCATTACATTTTTTCTGCTTCAAAAATTTTACGAACCATGAGGGAAGCAGTTGTGAATGTGTGAAACCTCATGCTTTAAAGAGAAGAGACACTTGTCTGGAATCCTCAGATGTGACAAGCTTAGAATAGATGAGATTTTCGCTAGGATAAGTAATACTTTGGGGTAGCTTTTTACTTTTCTTCTTGTTTCTAAGCCATTAGAACACTTCAGGTTTGGGGTTTTTTGTTTGTTTGGTTGATTTTTTTGTGATATCCAGGAAGCTGAAGATGTCGTCTTGGTTGGTTGTTTTTTTTAACAGCTGCTGAAGCTTTCTAATGTCCCTTTGGTTTATGGAGCTTTAATCAAGCAAGAAACCCCCCAAATATCATGAAGCCCACTGTAGAAATGCATACGCAAGCCTTACTCTCTTCCTCTGCCTTTTGTTAAGACAGTTAAATGTTGCCACGGAGAAAATGCTCTGACATACTGTGAATTTTCCATTTTAAAAAAAAATTTTCAGTAGGTCACCCATGTACTGTGATGGCTTAGGGGAGAGCATCTGACACTGTCACTGAGATGGCCAGGCTACATGGACAGGTATCAGAATGGAGCAGCTGCTGGAGTTGGCATAAATCACAGAAATTCTTCATTTCCCTTCACAGACTCCTGCTTGACTCATTTTTCGTTGTGTAGCTAGGTCCTGTCCCTAGCTCTCTCCAGGCAGCTGAAGTTTCATGATAAAAACAACACAATCCACCTACCTGGCTCCAAACTGGACTTCCCTGAAAAAAGAGACACCAGTCCTATCATTCAGACACCAGTCCCTGCCTCAAGGTTTTTGACTTTTTAGCAAAGTTCAACCCTCACCATTTTGACAGTTCAAAAGCAATCAGTGGAAAGAGATTGCCAGGGACTCTTTCTTGTGGGTGCTTCTGCATAAAGATACAGCTCACATTGAGCACGATGCTTTCTTAGAGATTTCTGCATCTAGGTGAGATTTCATTGAAATCAGCACTTTTTATAATCAAGATAACACCCATCTAATCATAAAATAATTATTTAGATGACACATTTCCCATTCCTTCTACTATTACAGATAATTTTGTTAACATGGGTAGAACCAGCAGCTCTAACATTTAACATCGGCCCCTGGAGAATTTTGGTCACTCAAGTTGGACGTAGCTGAAAAGCAAATCTCCAGCTAAAGGTTCTGTGACTCAGTAAAGGTCTTCCAAAGTCCTCACTCCTCCAGCGCTTCTCTGCCTGGAAGCTTTGATTTCCTGGTCTGTGACAATCATATGCATTATATCACAACTATAGGTTGGACACCGAGATGGAATCCTTGCCTCACTTTTGGATATGTACCAGTAAACATAGGAGTATACATTTATACCTATTAAAAAATTAATCATACTTCAGACAAGAAGGAAATACTGAGCTAGCTGAAAAAAAAGCACAAATCAAATCCAAACAAAACAGTCATTCCAGGCTTCATGTCATCTGCTTGTAATATTACACTGAAAATCTAATTAAAGTAATGGAAACAACTTTCTCATTATTTTTCAGAGCTTTCAGTTGTGCAATAAACAGGTTGATAATGGGTGTACCAACGGCTGTTGCCATAATAAATACACTCATATCAAAGCTCACTTTTGTGGGAATAACAACAGCAAGCAGTAGTATTGATAAATTATGAAAATACACACACTTATGGAATTTTTCCTTGGTAGGCCTCCATGCACTCAAAAGGAGAAGACTATTCATCATTATCCTTGTTTTCTGCAGGTAGGGACACAACGGATATGCCTATGCTGTAATCACTGTGCATAGCTAAACTTGCCTCACATGAACCTATCCTGAGGGTAATTACTGTAAATCGTTAGCTCACACATGTCTCTGCAACTGGCCTGTTACCAGCAGCTGAGCTATAGACAGCTGAACATAATCCTGCATTCCAATAATTCTAAGCTATGTTGCAATCAAAGAAGTGATGTTGTGGTAGCACATGCAAAGCCGTGATTTGGAGCAAGAGATCCCCAGCACTCTATTTCCTGACAGCTTCTTGGTTCTGAAGTGTGCTGTCTTTCCAGGTAGTATCATGACAATTTTTTTCCCAGAAAAATGGAGTCTTGTCAAAAGATGATCCGTTGTTTTTAGGTCATCTATTTTAGTTATTTCTTTCCCTGGAAATAATGTCAGAAACTTTCCTGTTGGAAACACCATTGCTATTAATAGCATGTCCACTAAAAATATCTTTGGTGAAAGAGCAAGTGGATTTTCCTTCAAAAACTCACATAAAGTATTCCCATTGTGAATTCTGAGTCTCAAGCTTGAAGTAACAGTAGGCTGACCTTTCTTTAACCTATCCCTTGGGCTATACTACTGTTTAAATACTGATACTATATCCCTAGCAAGGCCTGAACAGGCCTGGACAAAATGTGGAGCCTCAACTACCTCAACTAACTTGAGCCTTCACACAGTCACTGAGTATAGAAATATTCCTAATATTCTTATATAGGAATAGAATAAAATATCATGGATATTGTATCAATAACATTGTGCGGATACAATGTTACTCTATCATTCCCAAGAAAGAGCGGGAAGAAGGAAATTCTCATTTGTGGAACATCATTATTAGGGTCTTCTCTTTGGTGGTATTTGGCTCCCTGCTTTACCTGGGTCATTTCTTTCTCCCCATACAGTAGAGAGATGGTGCCAAGATGCTTCTTACTCTTTTCGCTTCTCACCTCTGCAAGGAGATGGACTGGCGAAGCTGAGCTGTTTAGGAGCTAGGTTGGAGCTACCTGGAACAAGCTTTTTTTTTTGAGATATCACATCACATATCACATCAAACGTATCTCCAGCCTTACTGGGATGGCTCATCCTTGTAACCAAAGGCAGTCTAGCACCAGTCTGTTATTTTAAACAAAGGCATAAACAGCTGTACCCATAGTCACTCTAGTGTGCACAGTCCAGTACAGTCAATATGAATATACATTGCAACAGGGTAATGACCCCGGAGTGTCCATTGTTACAGGGAAGACAGTGAAGAAAACAATAGCAAACAGAAGGATCACATCCATAATTTTAGACTTACAGCTTCCAGCAGCAGCCTGAAGGGCTCATTGCAGCAGGGTTTTAGAGATTCTTGTTAACAAGAACCCTGTTTCCCTAATACTTTGATCTTTTGCTTACTCTTTGGATGTAAAGTTTCAGTTTCATAACGTTATCCTCTTTTTGGAGTACCAGACATTGTGGGGTTTCCCCTGCAGCCATACCTTTTTCTGCACCTAGGGGTAGATGTTTTGATTAACTTTCATATATACAATTTGGTGGTTTCAGGGACCAAGTTTTTCCAAGACTAAAACAAAGCAGGGAGGGGGGAAGGGATTTAGCTCTTTTTTTGTGTAACTGTTGCCATGATCTAATGGGACTAAATTTGGTTTCCTTCTAAATAAACCTCACTGTCATTTAACGAGACCGCAAAATTAACTAGATGCAGCAGTTCTGTGCTCTGTAGCAGGAAGCCAAAAGCAAAGATATTTTAGATTAACAAATGACGTGGAAATTACTCTTCCCCCAAGGACTTATTTCCCATGGGAAAACTAGTTTCTCAGAAAAAGGGGTCTCTAAAAATAGATTGTGTCACAGAATTCTGAGCCAGCCTGCATCTTCCTTATCCTTCATGGAAAAAGCACGACACGCACGCGTGCTGCTGTCTCCAGGAGGCCTCGGGCAACTCAGAAATATTTTAATGGTTTAACAGCAGCAGCACAGAAGGGCGGGCACATAGGGATGTGAAGGTAATGCAGGTGTGCGATTTACTGGAGTGTTAATTAGGCTGAGCAATTATAAAGGATAGATAAATTCAGCTGGTGGAAAAAGCATTTTGCTGCTAGCAAAAGGACAATGCAAACACTTTGCTCATATCTGCAGAATATAATGAATGTTCTGTCCTTTCACTGCTGTGGCAGAGCTAGGGAAAGATGGGTAAGACCTAATTAATGGAGAACATAATGGATTTTGTCCACACTTGACAAACACAAACGCTATATTTTTCAATATTTTAATTCTTATCTATATGGACACTTACTGATGTCCACAACCTGCATGCCCTACCCTGTCTCCACTGCTAAATCTCTTCAGGCCTTGTAGAAGTGACTCCATTCTTGCTGTTCAGGTTAGTGTTAGAGACACATCAAAGTGTTCAACTTCACAAAACAATGAGCACTTCTGCTAAGCCACTTGGGATCCAGTAAAGTATTTTTTACTTTATGAGCTGTAGCCTACTTGCACTGACAGACATGCTGAATGGGAAGGAAAGCCTTCAGAGACTCAAAGTGGGGACTGATACCAAACAAGATATATGAGAAAGTGGTACAAAGCCCTCAAGACTTGTTCTCCTGAGGACTTGGCTTCAAATGGCAGAGAATGACTGAGATGAACTGAACTAGTAGTATTTTGTCACTGGAAAGGGACAAAATACCTCGTGCTTTTACACAGATTTTGCTGTCCTGGATTATATCTAAAATAGGCTTATATTTGTCACCAATGATTGTTTATCCAGAGTTCTGGGCAGGTGAGTCAGTATTTACTGCTAGAACACCAAAAAATCCCTTATTCACGGCACTGTTTTCACAGTCCTTCATATGGGCTAAGTAGTTGAAAGAGGAAATTCACATTTGATATTTTAGCTTCAGTCCTTCTATATGTATAGTTCACTTAAGGCTTATGAACATGCAAATATTAGCTGTCACTTAACAGCTTCCTTCAGTAGTTTTTATACAGTCTAAAAACTATTCTGGAATTAAATAATTCAGCTGTATTATTACTTATTACTTTTCTCCTTTTAAATCCTGGGAACTAGGGTAATAAAAATACTACTTTTAACAGTCCTACCATATTAACAGAAATAGAAATTTTCTAAGACACAGTTTCTTTTAAAAGAAGTCTTACATCTTAAATTATAATGAGATGAGGAAACACTAAATGGTTAATTTACACAAAAGTTAGGAAGAAATACTGTTTGAGCTAGTAGCAGCATTATTTTGTAGGGAAACAAACACGCAAAGAAAAGCTGAGAAAGATATGCTGACATTTACCCATAATGTTATCCAAAGCCTGATAAGACTCCAGGTGAAGTGTTGAAGACCCAGAGTATTTTTGGGAGCAAGGGAGACTGTGGTAAAACATCTGTCATATAGATAGAAGAACATCCCGTGTTGACTTCCTTAGCTAAAAATATGTTCTCTGAACTTCTGCTAGGATAGCATTCATCCTCTTAGATCAGTAAAGTCTTTCCTTCATAATAAAGGAAAGACTCCTATTGCTCCAGTCTGCTGCCTCTGCAGGACTCCAGTGTACTGCCGGGAGGGAGTCTGTCTATCCCTGGAAGTTGAATTGATGCAGTCTTTCTATTCACAAGACCTTTCTCTAGTACATGGCCTCAGAGCTAATAACAGACGTTACTTTAAGGGTATTGAACTATTTTAAATATCTCAGGAGTTGAGTATAAACCCTGGGAAAGGCTAATGTAGGTCACTGAGCACTGGACACATATTTTGAGAGGTGCATCATGGCAAAAAATAGCAGCGAGACTCACAGAAGTTTAATAACTGAAAATAATAGAAAAATTACTTTACATCATTAAATTGATCTTTTTAGTGATACTCAGAATTAACAGCAATATACATGTAATTGGGACATTCAGTAATAGATTAAGTGCCTTTCTGAAAGTTGGTCTCTCCTCTCCAGTACATAATTCAAGAACAACCCAATGGAGACAGCACACAAGAATGGACCCCTGGGTCCTCTTCATATCACAAGTATGTACTAATGCATTTTTTGGCAAAGTGACAGAATCAAAGAGAGAAAAGCTAGAGATGAGTGTGCTGTGGGTGAGAACACTTTGGTGGACAAAAACACCATTAATGTCAGAAAATGGTATATCCAGGATAGAATTTATATCAAAATTTTATCAAAAGGCACTGAGAAATAAACAAACAAACCATGGCAATCAAAAAAGAAGAAAACTCATTCACTCCCACCCTCAAAACCTTAGTCATTGCCCTGCAGGTTGAGCTTGTCTTCTGATACGCTGATCTATTCTGTAATAAATATAGAAAAATTCAAGATGTGCATCAGGGATAGTAATATAAGCTATAACAGTCATGAAGGAGACTTACAGGTCCACCAGAGTATGGCTTAGGCTATGGTTAAGAAAAAATCTTGGATCTGCATTAGCCTGATAGATATATAAATTTGGCTTTGGATCAAAATGTGAGGCTGGTCCTAAAAAGGGTTATGGAGCTGAGATTAACATATTCTCTGATCTTTGTGAAATTTTGGAGATGGATGGTGATGTTTATGCTCATGTCTATTGCTTAGAAATGGAATGGGAAGCAGAGGGGTAAGGAAATAATAGAGAAAAAATCCTCTTTTAAATAAATAGTGACATTTTCTGATATCTAGCACACGAATATCAAAAGGGCTGAAGATGAAACACACGGATGTTGTTCTGGGCAATGGATTTAATCTTAGAAAACTTGGGTCCTCTGTGCCATTTTAGACACTATTAAAGTAATAACACATGTCCCAGCTTCAGCATTGCAGTCTCCAAGGCATTTTGGAAAGTAAACAGTGAGCCTACTGAGGCACAATACCCGATAAAAACACAGCCCATCCATCAACAAGTAAGTGAGCACTTTTCACCTTGATGTTTTATGGCCCCTAGGTGAGTAACATAAGTAATTGTCTGCTTTTGTCATCTGAAAATGACACCACAAATACCTCTTTGCTTTGGGCCCTTGGTAAGGAAGAACCTTTGCCACCTTTCTGAAGCAATATCTCAAGGTGAGCAGAGTCAGTGTGCAAGGGGTAATGTTTTAGATACAATTTTAAGCTACACATTGCAAGTGCAATCAAAGCATCATCTTTTTCTTGTTATTTCCTTCCAGATATTATTCATGAACGGGAAGGTTGGTGGATACTATCCAGGATGTCCCATACAACCTCCCACACTTATTCCCCAAACAAAACTCCTTTAGGCTATGGTCATCTTGAGGAACAGAATGGCAGGTGAACTAAAGGATGTGCCTTCTATTACTTACTAGGATGATTCATGTGATATTGTATATGATACTGGAAAAAAATTCTTCAAAGCATTCTGAAAGGGAAAACAGCTTTATTCTAAGAATTGAAGAAAAGTTTCTTCCATTTGTTTCATTTCTAGAATGTTAAGAAATCTACAGTATTTCCACAGATACACAGGATTCCCACTGACAAATAATTCCAACTGCGATCAAGGCATGCAACAAGGTACCTTCTTAGCTGAAGCAACTGTGCTGAGTTCCTGTGCAAATTAGGGAGCTGTCTATGCTAATTACCTGCTCTGCTCATTTGTTATCAAACTCCTGCTCTTTGTGCACACAGAAGGATCAAGTGCATGTGGATCTGGGACAGACGTTTGCAAGTGCTCTGTGAACATATAATTGTCTTTCTAGTTCCTTCAAGAGAAGTAGAACTTCTATCTGAAATACAAACCACATAAATACAAAAATTGGGTGACCATTTAATGGTTGTTACCTCTTAAAAGTTGTGTTTTCTTCCAGACAAAATTATTTTATCATAACATTTCAATTTAGTCAGTAAAGCAAGTTTTAAAAATATGTTGCTTTATGCAGCCATAAACCTTGTTATTGCATTATCCCGTAAACTCATATAATTGAAATATTTAATTGTTGGGTCATTCTGGGAAATGAGCTGAAAACCTTAAAAATAAGTTTCAGCTGGTATACTCAAGAGTACCTGACATTCAGGTACCCTACATATTTAAATACAGCCATTATTATTCATGTACTATATGTACTGAGGTACTTCCTGTGTTTCCAGTCACAAAGACAGACATCAAAGGGTGTAACTTTGGTTCCACCTTAAGAATGAATGTGTGATTTTTGTTTGGCTATATATGCATCTATATAACATTCACTGTACATTAGTATGCACAAACTCTGGGTATCTTTGGATAAAAAAGGTTAAATACATGCATATTGGTGTAATTTTTGCCTAAAAGGAAAAAAAACCAACCCCAAAACCAACAACCCTGCAGATAATACATGCATTCCCCTGCCGTCCTATCCATAATTCACATTTACTTTGACCAGATTTCTTCTCCAGACACATTACTTAATTGTCAATTCAGTTTTATTTTAATTGGTGACTATTGTGAGAGCTGATGAGAGTAGTCCTTGCCAATACAGAGAGCCCTGAGGGGTGGTACTAGATTCACCAGTGGATAAAAGAGAGAGGCTAGTATAAGGACTTGCATGTTTTTGCTATGCTTGTCTACTTATTGACAAGAAACTTCAAGATACCCATTGTATATGACAGTAAAATCAAGTCTTAAATCTTCTTTTGGCTGAAGGCTACAAAATTAATTTAGGTGACTTTCCATCCCTCAAGCCTTCACTGCCAGGACTCACTGCGTGTTTCTTTGAATCACGTTCACTACTTTGATGGTAATGTGGATTTTTTTCCTTATGGTGAAGATTCATGTAGTGAGTCATTTTTCTCTCCTACGTAAAATAGATTCTTCATCTTTTTTTTTAAATGCATAGCTGATTAAATCACAAGTAATTGCTCCTCAGAAAGAACAGTATTTTAAATCTCTCAGACTTTCTGCCTTTCAAATCAGAGTTCAATGAATCATTAGGCATTTCAATGTATTAACAATTTCAGTGGTTTGAAGAAAAAAACCCCTCTTATTTCCTGCTCTGTTAAAGTTACTTTTGTTCTCACTTATTATCTGCTCAACAAAATTAGTGTTGCCAGCTCTCCCAATGTGGCATGGGGTGGTTGCACGTGCTATATTCAAAATGTAACCGTGACTTTCCCTTGTTAAAGCCATGAACTGGTCCTTGAGCTCTGTATGCGAAGCTGACCCTCAGTTGCTGACCCGTGGAAATCTATACTACAAAGAATTACATCTTGCTTTATTTAAAACACCCACAGGGGTGGCAGTAACAATATACAATAGCAATTAAAGTTTGGTTTTTTAATATATATGCCCTGAACCTACACACACAAGCATACACTGGCTGAATTACCAATTAGAATCTAAAACCTGTTGCCAACAGACTGATGTATTGAAGTGTTATATTATTGGAAATCAAAAAAAACCTTAACTAAGAGAGTCATTATTGTTATGCATCTTCAGACTAAATGGCTTTTATTTTAAGCCAAGCTGCTCATTTTGCCTAAAATGCCCTACAGGATTGCTTGCATGAATCAAGCAAGTGAACTCCTTACAGGTCCTGTTGATTGCAGCAGCTGAAGTTACTCACCCTTATAGACTCAAATCCTTGATTTGATCAAACATGCTGGTTCACTTCAAATCCAGCTTCTTTCATATCTTTACACTTAAAAAAAGTTCTTCCATTAATAGGTCATCCAGTCCTGCAAGATGCAATGCGCACGGTGCAAAGTGCTTAACATTCTTTGTTGACTCCAGGAAACACAGCAGTCCCCAAACCTTCTGGGGACTAAAGGGAAGGTTCAGTCTCAGCCAGAAAAGTCTTATTTCAGAAGTGGAGCTGCTCTTGGTAGTGTTTATGGCTGCCTGCTGGGATCATTCAATTGCCTGATACATCATTTCAGTTTGAAAAGCTGTTTAATGCATTGATAGTGGTTTGCCCAGCTGGAAACATGTGTGTAGTACTTTATACTTCATGGCAAGGAGCTGACATTTGTTTTCATTAGCCACACATCCTGTTGTCACATGAGGCAATTGTGCGTAATAAGTTTATATAAAACCTCCCCTCAGCTGGAGAACTAAAGATGATCTCCCCAGCAATCAATACTGACATTTAAACCATTTCTTTTCCTATGACAGTCTACATTTCACATGAATGAAATGAAGGAGAAAATTATCATACAGTAAGTTTTTGCAGGAAGAAATATCCATGATTCAATAGTTGCCAAACGAAAGTTATGACCCAGTATCTGAATTCCTTATAAATGAAATTATTTTCTACTAATACAAGCAAATTGGTCAGTAAAAGGACAAGACATTCTACATCTTCCTGAATTAAGCAGTATTGTAATCAGTGAGTACATGCATACTCATTTTTTGACTTTTAGCAGATACCTGCAGACCAGCAGGATGTGGACCTGAAAGAATGGGCCAAGATGCTGTGTGGTATATGAAAGGGTCTACATTTCTTAGCACATCCACTAGCTTGGGATGGGGTTAGCACAGCACTGAGTGACTGTCACCAGGCAAGTTCAGGTCAGTTACCGCAAGCTCCGACAGATATTTATGTAGGCAATTTTTGAGACTCAGGTGTAGATGGGAGGTGAGCATGGTGTGTTGTGGCCCTGCCTGAGATGGTGGCTGGAAAGCAATGTGACATAGTCCTTGTTTTCAAAGGAAACACTGAGGAAAGGAATATGTCTCAGCAGGATTAAAACTAATTCTCATTACTTCATTCGTTCTAGTCTACTACTATACCTCTAGATTACTTCTAGCTCAGCTGGAAAATAAGATGACACAGATCCCAAAGAAAAGGGGTAACTCCATAGGCAATGTCCTTGCCACATAACAGTAATGATTTTTTCTTGTTGCAGTTTTGTAATATTGGAATTTTTTTTGTCTTTACTAGTTCATTCTTCTCTTCTTCCTTCTCTTTTTCTATTCTTTCAAATTTAAGATTTGTTCCTCCCCTCTGTACATTCCTCTGCCTACAGTTTCCCACCCACTGTTCCTCCCTCAGAAGAAAAAATGGTGCTAAAGTAACTAGCAGTACTGTACAATACATGCAGAAGTACAAGAGTGTTGGTATGCATTTTTCAGGTATTATTTAGTCAGAGGCAGAAAGATGTCCAAATGACTTTCTCTGGGAGTTAGGTGATTTACACCTAATGGCTTGGTTGCTAGGGCCCCTTTCCGATTGTTCCATTAATGCTCTCTTTGTTTCTGGCCGTAATATTTGTGATGTGATAGGAAAATTCTTAGCAACACTTTGACACCAAGTGGTCTGTGAATCTGTACTTTTTTCTGAAATGAGGTGAGACTCCAGAGCTGGCAAACTGGTAAGAGAAATATCATTAGTGGGAAAATATTATTTCTTTGCTACTGATGAAAAGGAACGTACTTAGCCAACTGCAGAGCTGACTCCTTCATATTAAAATATAGTTTGGCCATTCTAATAATAGTAACTAGCCCTTAAAAATTAATTTCCTAATTTGTATGGTAGGGGAACAACTCAGATGCTGTAAAGTGCCTGAACTTGCCTCCCACGGGTGCTTCAGAAATCTCACTAGGTCTTAGATCACATCTGCCAGTCCTGGGTAGAGATCTTAAACACAACAGGGTATCCAAAGTGGTGCTGGGTCCCCATGTTTTACACTCTCCTGAATTACTGCCTCGCTTTCTATCACGTGACAGTATCACTGCCTGTTTCTAGACCTTTATTTCTATTTGATTTTAAAGTCTCTGTAAGCCCAAAGTACATTATCAGCTATGGAACTGAAAATATCTGAGTTTTTAAAGATTTTCTTGCCTTACCTGTAGTACTTGGATGCATTATATGGCACGTTCCAGTGGTGTTCCATTCATTCAGGACTCTACTAACTGAAGTCTGTTTTATCCACTTCACAGCCTACTGGTAGTTTGAATCCATGCAAAGGACTTCTTCAACTAGCTGATAGCCTTTTGCCAGAAGAAATGGGAGTCAGCACTTTGCATCCTTCACGTTGTGAGCACCCACTGCCTAGCCCAGGGACAACCCCATTTCTAGGCATAGGGGCATTTCAGAGCTGCTGCCCAGTGAGATGGGAGATTCAACAGACAAGGGGAACCAAAATTCAATAGGTGTTGATGAGCATGTTGAAATAACTGTGGATGAGGGTATAACTCAGGGAGACTTACCTTTGGTACTCAACAAAGCAGAAGGATGCATTTCAAAGTGGCTTAGTTTGTCTTCTAATCTTGTAACCAGAATATTTAATAACAGGATGCTATTAAAATGAAGGAAATGAAGAGCCTAACTCACTTCAGGTTTAACTACCTATGGCTCATTACTGCAGGGTAAAAAACAGGTGTAGCTGAAGTTAGTGGGGGCAGTTGCTATTGATTCCAAGGAGGAAGGGATTCATCAGCTTGGCTTTTCCTCCTGCTGATGGTTTCATCTCCATTCACAGAGCAAACAACATTGCGAGGATAAAAATAGTGGCACTCCCAGGATCCTCAGCCAGATTTTCATAACCAAGGTGTTTCTTTTGGGAGCGACACCTACTTGTCAACACTCCCTCCCTGGTGATTTCGCTTCTGGTGGCTCCATTGTCAAAAAAGGATTCTTCATAGACACTTTGGTTCTGCTTTCTAAATTTGTTTTAATCTTAGTTTGAATCAGTGCCTTTTAGTCAGTCGGGGAGTATTTGATCAGATTTTCCACACTGTTACTCTAGAGCCATCTCTGGGTGGCTTTTTAGTAGCAGCATGACTTTTATTATGTCTTAAATAGTAAATTCAGAACATCTGCACTTGGGTTACTCATTTTGTTCCCACTTTGGAAAAAAAAAAAAAAAAGCTAACAAAACAACCCCTACCACAAAAGACTCATCTGTTCTCCTCTCTGCAAGGAAACTACAGCAGTAGCAATATGCCTAAGTGGCTAAGTATGTATGGACTTGACAACAGATTACAAATTAAGTGCTACTATTTGGCACTGGGAGACTAATCTTGACTTTCTAATCTCTTTGAGCCTGGCAGAGGTGTGTGGAGGAAAAAATACCCTCTACTTAGTACTGGTAATCACCCTATGATCCTACCTGGGAGCTGACTCACCTGAAACAAACAGTGGAAATGATTGGCCTGATTCTGTTCTTCCTTGGATGTCTGTGAGTTAAGAGCAAGTCTCACTGTAGTTTGGTAGTGGGTATTCATTGGCCTGAGAAAAATCTCTTTGTAATAGAGGTACCTGAGCCTTCAGGCTGAAACCAAGTGTCAATTTTCCTATAATAAGCTGGGGATCTAGCCCTAGTTTAATGCATCAGAAGAGAACGACCTTCTGTCTTCCTAGAGACAATTGTAGCCTCTCCTGTCGCACTGCATCATAAATAAATGTTCCTTTTGTGACAGTGAAAAAATAAGAGTAAGTTCTATGGAGGCTAGTGATGCAGACCCAAGAAAAATCAATACCTTAGAGAAAGAAAAGATAAAACAGTAACTTTACACAGAAATCGTCAAAGAATTTAGTTTACTTTGGCCTTGGGGAAGGCTGGTCCTTCTTTCATTAGTCAGGAGTGAATGGACAGGCAAATCTGGGAAGTCCAGCTTCCCCTCACTGCGGCAGGAATGGAGGACTCCAGGAAAAGGGCTTCCTGCCTGGTTTTGTAGGAAATCTCTGGTGGGTGGAGAGAGGACAGAGAAAATCACCTCCATTTATCACAGATATGAGGTATGCGTGGGTTCAGGACCTGCTCCACAGCATGGCACCCAACGACTGTCAAAGCAGGCAGAAAGGTGCTAGGAGACCCCTCTAATGACCCCACTGGCTGTGAAAAATAAAAGTAGGCAGGTCCTGTGCAGCTCATGGACTAGTGATGTTGAGCAGGTATAAATCTCTGTATTAGTTTCCCTGAGTGATGTTTTTTTTTCCTTTCCTTACATTGGTTCCTGTCCTCTCTGTTGGTAGCTTAAATGCCCCCTATGCATTGTTGTTTTGTTCATTATTTTGCACTGTGCCCATTTAAACCTCAATCCAGGCAAGAATTATGCAGCGCTCCCAATAAACAATATAAATGTGGGGCTGGGAGTGGGACAGTCACTTAACTATCAAATGTCTATGCCAGTTAGGAGAATTTTGCAGCATCAACTGTTCAGCTCATGTCAATGCTCTAAAAGAAGCAGATGCTCAAGACAGTACTATCTATTTTAATCCCGTATATACAGTCTGTTCTTTCGTTCTTTTTACAGAGCAGCTGGTTCTTCATACAAGCAATTCCAATCCCATATAATTTTTTTTTTTACACGGGACAGAAATATATGCCTAATTTATACTATGTTGACATCTATGACTTCAGTGGTGACTGTGTCTGTGTAAAAGTGGTGGTAAAACTGATTGAAGAAGTCACAATTTGTCTTATATACTTCTTTTCCACAGAACCCTAATGGTTGTGACATTGTTCTTGCAAAAGCAAAGAACTTTGCTTTTGTTGGTTTTCTAATTCCCCCTTGCAATTTACCCTTGCTGTTGACAATGCAGTTTGTTCAAAAGGCTGCTACTTCCCTCCTTGTTATTCTGAGAATGTTTCATCCTCTCCTCTTTGAATGTTTCCACACACGAGTCAAATTTCTTGCTCTGATGCTGCTGTACTAGTCTGACTCCAGCCTGTTTCCTTCCCATTCTTATCCTCATTTTCCCTCTCCAGGCAGTCTCTCCTTAAATAATCTCTCTCTCTTTGTTCAAGTGCTTCCATAAGACAAATTTATCTGTGAAACTTTCTGAAGGTCTGATCCAACAAAGCATTTGACTTCTGTGGGATTGCTGACCTGCTTAAAGCAACACAAGTGCTTTGCTTGGAGACAGAAGCTTTTCAGCTATTGTATTTTCTGTTTCTAAACTGTATCTTAGAGCAGACCTGTAAGCACTTCTGAGTGCACTGCACTTTCTTTTCTGTTTCTACAGTACACTAAGCACACTTGATACTCCCTAAACAGCAATCATCATCCTAAGAGTGTCACAACACAAGCTGTGGCTCCAGAAATCAATGCAATGTCATAAATGGAGGATGATTAGACTCAGATGGCAGATAAGGGGGAAGAGCAGGTTTATTCCAAAGCAATATGAACTCAAGATTTTGTATGAGTTTTTCTGAACTGTGTCAGAAACATTCAAACATTCAGAATGAGTGAAAAACCCAAGGCTGCTATCAACCAGATTTAGATTCAGAAATCTAAAAGCTTCAAAATCCACAGTTTGCTCTGCATATTTCTAGGTAGAGACCTAAATTCATATGGGTGAAGGGTAAAAAATATGCTGAAGAGTGTTTTTCTCCCTAGTTTCATTTTTCTCGACCACTGCCACCCCTTAGTTGATGATATTGTCAGATCATAGTCATCAGAGCTGGTCTCTGGCTATGTGACAGGTAACAGCAGTATCTATTCTCTTGAGTGGTTTAACACAGTGGAAACTGAAAAGACTTATGTGGACAAGCTTGACAAAAATGCTGTTTTCTACCTGAATTACCTGCCACTAAGTAAGTATCTAGTGCATCCTGTCAGTGTGTTACTATCATGCCATGCAGAGGAATGTTCTGAATGAGGGTGGTTGTGCTGGGACCTCAGCTTCCATCAAAACAGGGTTGGGAAGTGGAGCGCAATAGAAATTTATCTTGGACTCCACTTCCACCTGTAAGGAAATAAGGCCCCATGGAACATTAGTAATGTTGTAGCAAAGCAATATTGAAATAAGATCTGGTGGCTATCGAACTACAGACTCTTGCTTTAGGTAACAACTGTCTATGTAAGCAACTCCACAAAAAACTGAGCTGGAAGATCCTTGGCACATTTAAGGTATGTCAAGCACTGGAGGTGATAAAAACCTGAAACCCTTTTTACACTGGAAAGTAAGAATAATCCATCTTTACAGTAGAACTCTAAATTGTTCTAATTCCATAACTTCTCAGTGGAAAACTTAATCAAGAGACCAAGGAGTAAAGACAATTTTTGAATTCATTAGATGAAGTTTGATGAAATGGCAAACCCAATATCAGTGCACTCAAAGACAGAACATCTCCTCTAGAGCTAGCCAAAGGTTTCAAACATTCCTCTGAGGGAGAGCTTAATTTTCTTGCTCTCTTTTGCTTAATTTCACACGGATTGCCTAGAATTTGTTAGTGCTAACCTTGAGAACTGTTCGGGTTTTGCTTCTTTAAGCTGCTCCTGGTAGCAGTTTAAATCTCATTTGCTGTCAAACCTTTCTGAGTCAATTCATGTCAAAATGCTAATAAATAAATACATTTCATCTGGACTTGTATTTGTGACATGCAGAAAAACCCAGCTACGATATTATACACACAATTCTAATGTTTTTTAATGGAACCTTATAATTATGTTTATAATTATTATTCACTTAGAAGAGTGTGTCTAGAAAATTAAGTTTCTACTATTGCAATTCTCCCAGTGTCAATATAATAAACTGTAAGCCCGTGCTACATGTCTCCAGCGAACAAAGTTTATCCTTCCATGTGGGCCTTAATTTTGACTAGTAGTCCAGTTTCTAATACAAAGAACAATCAAAGGCATTGTTGAAATGTTTCAATCTTAATTTGAACAAAAATCCTGAATGCAAACAAAAACCTTGGACCTCCCCTCGTTGTGGTTCTCCCTTGCCTTTAATATACTGTTGCTATCATTAAATTTACACATTTGTGGCTTCTGTACAAACAAGATTTCAGCCTGAGGAACAGCAGAATTCAGATTACTAGTATTACAAATTGTAACAGTAATATTACTTCAGAAGCTTGATAAAAAATGCCTTCTCAAAAAGTATGTTTGAAATAACTGAAAAAGCTTTCTTCACACGATTTTTTTTTCTTGAAATAATAGGTTTTAACAGAAACTCACAATAGAAACTAGATGTTGAAATGTCATTTTGATATCTTTTGTGTCAGAAAATTTTGAAAACTTGGATAATATGTTCATATTTTCTTTAAAAGTTTATTTAACAGGATTTAATTTTAAAAGCTGTGCTAAATTTCAAATTGCTACATGTCATATTAATAGCGTACAAAGCCAAGTGAAGTGTAACGTCGTTAGGTATTTATGTATGCATGTATAAATGTCTATCACCATATAGAATATGATAGTTACTGAAACATTAAATTTTTATTATTATTGTTAATTGTTAGTTTTTATTTACCATGATGGTGGGTTCTTTTCCAGATCAAACTGTCTTCTGTTTGTAACACAGTGAAACGTGCTTCAGGGATGTTCATACTATCTGTGTGCAAATTAGAGATCAATGACATAGACTTGAAATTCCTTGAAAGGTGAATGGAGAGAGGGAGGTAACTGCAGTGGACATTCAAAGCAGCAGTGGGGACACCTGAACTGTCAGAATCACAGAATCACAGAATGGTGGGAGTCGGAAGGGACCTCTGGAGATCATCTCGTCCAAACCCCCAGCTTGAGCAGGCACACTCAGAGCAGGGGACACAAGAACGCATCCAGGCGGGGTTTGAATGTCTCCAGGGAAGGGACTCCACAGCCTCCCTGGGCAGCCTGTGCCCCTGCTCTGGCACCCGCACAGGGAAGAATTTTCTCATGTTTAGATGGAACTTCCTGTGTTCCCATTTGTGCCCGTTGCCCCTTGGTCTGTCATTGGGCACCACTGAAAAGAGTCTGGGCCCCCACCTGCCCTTCAGATAGGGTGTATTGACAAGATCCCTCCTTGCTCTTCTCTCGTCCAGGCTGAACAAACCCAAGTCTCTCAGCCTTTCCTCATAAGAGAGGTGCTCCTGTCCCCTGAAGCAGAATCAGATCAGTATCCCTGTCCTTCCACCACAGGCAGCTCATGAAGCAGGTCTTGAGCTGCTGCAGTTTGTGGTCTAAGTTTTTCAGGAAAATCAGGATCAGTTTTGGTCTACCTCATAATGATTTTTTTTTCTAGCTGTGTCACACATGAACACATACAGATGTAAAATACTGCTTTATGTCTGTCACAGTATCCATTTTGCTATGGCTTCTGTAATCCACTTCATACAAAAGTAAAGGCAGATTTAGTGTGGAGTCTACAATCTGCAAATTGTATAGTCCTGGGACTAAATAATTCCATCTTTATGTTTTCCTGTATTAAAAGGAACAGGGTAAAGGAAAATCCCTACACATACTAGCCAGGATTACTGATTATAGTTCTTCTGTATTTCACTGTCCAATATCACAGCCAGCTCTTCTTGGAAGTTAGAAGATTTTGCATTCCCAGCTAAATTGTATGTGTAATTTATAATAGATACATAAGACACATATAGTCATGTATTCAGAGAGACAGAGAGAGAATGACTGTTTTCTCAAGACTCAGAAGTGATTCTTCTCTCTCTTTGTGATACCAAGAAAACTTTATTTCTGTGACTTTAACTATGACCTTTGAAGGCAAAAAAGGAAACGTATAATTATTGCCATTCCTGTGATGTTCCCCTATTATGCTATTACTAAAGACAACCTACAATGTTCTTTGCAGTGGTACTGTGAAGTTTCACCTTTCAACGTGGTCGTGGCTGGAAGAAAGGAATTGGAGAGCAGTTTTAAGAGCTGCCTCCTATTTCTTTGTAATAATAGATGTCTTCATAGCAGAATGGTTATATTAAAAAGAAGTGTCTAGCTTGACTTACCTAGAAAGCTACACACAAAGCCACATGCAAAACATGCACATCTGAATTACTCTCATTCTCAGAAAAGGACTTTCCATTTCTAAACCTATTGGCATAGTATTCTGTCGGTCATTTAAGCAAAATATCCTGTGCACACCATGGTTTGGCTTCAAATGAAACACCTTTATCTAAATTGCTTTTGTTTCCTCTCTGCTGAATTTTTCTCATTGTCCTTTATACTATCATTAATAGATAGTAATGCTTAAAAGGTACCCTGCTTCCCCACTGCAAAAAAAAGTAAACTTAGAAAATCTGATTAGAGAAGTGCTTCTTCAGTTCCCATACCCCACTTACGCGCTCTTCTAGTGCTTTTATAATTTTTCACAAGACATTCTAGATCAACAGTTGGGGCTTTCGTAGTGGGGAGCAACTTTGCTCCATTGCTGAAGTCAATAGCACAGAGCTTGCAATACATTTGGCAATTACTGTACTGGCCAGGGTTATAATGGTAAATTCCCCTTGGGTAATGGTTGCCCAGTGTTATCACCACAGAAGTGCATTTGAAAAAAACCTCTCTTAAGTGCACACTTATTTTTGTATCTTCCCCCCTTGGCAGTGCCTGATGCATGTTGAACCTGGTTTATATAGTACTGTGGTACAATATGTATCTGTATTACAGCACTAAGTGAGATGCTGCAAGCTCTAAGAAAAAGCAGATCCCATTCAAGTGGCTGGGTACAGATTGGTGAAAACTGCTGGTTCACATGCCTTTGTTCTGTAGTCAGACAAAATACACAACATGTTCTTGGAGCAAAGATGGGAACTAATCCCCATTGTTTTGGCAATACACTGTGCTGTTGTGTCAGACTTGCCCCCATGCATCCTTAAGTGTTTTCTGAACTAGAAAACAGCTTCAAGAGAAAGGTCTCCAGATGGTAGTTTGAGGTTTCCTAGATGGAAGGGTAAGAACTTGAACCTTTTGGCTGCATGTAAGAATTCAAACTGCTGAGATTCTCCCATGTGTCCTCCTCCAAGATGTGTTTGAGAAGAGAAAGGCAGACTTGTGTTTTTGGAAGAAAAACCAAAGGCACATAGCTTTAGACAAAGCTTCTAGGCTGAGAATCCCAAAAGGGGGCAGTCATCTACCCCTCAATTAATGCTGGGTAAAGCATTTAAGTCCTAGGGAGGGGAAAGGGTCCAGCTACACAGATGCTCACCTCGCTGCCCTCACTAGTGGACAGTTTTCAGCCAATTCCTTTCTTGGTGGGTCTTACTTAAATATTGTCAAAATGCCTGATAGATAGGGTGATGGATGGAGAGCATCTGTGTATGTCTCCTGCATCATCATAGGTATTTCTTCAGTTTCTTGGAAGAAGATGGCAATTATGAAATAAATGCAATTGCTTCCATGGAGAACCTGTGACGGTGATGCAGGAGAACTATGTAACAATGCATAGAGGTATCCAGGGATGGTAAAAAATGTGGATTTAACAGGCCAAATAGGTTCGTTGGCTTGAACAAGTGCATGTGGAGTTTTCAGATACAGTAAAAAAGTTTATAAAGAGATTACGGAGTGGAAAATTTTTTATCATTGTAGAATTACGCAGCTATTGCATAACTCCCTGGCTCAGCTCCCCATTTATCCCAACTTCTCTATATGAATTGCTTTTGGATTACTTTTTGTTCAAATAATACTTTCTAATATAGGGCTCACACTCCTTAGGAATTATGATTCTTACAGGACATTTGGAAAACTTCATTTTCAACATAAGCAGAAGGAAAAGCATTTTAACATACTTTCATCTGATCGGCTTCTTTATCTTAGCATAAAGACCTTCTGCTGAGGTTCAGTTGTGGTACTGCTGCCTAGTTTACAGTGGAATCAAAAAGATACTCAGAACACAAAACCAAAACTTGAATTCCTTGAGTTTTTTGAGATATATGCAAATTTCAAGCAAATATAAAATCTCTCAGCTCCTGTAAGAAATAACCCAGAGCTGATTTCTCTCTCTTCTCCTGGACTGTTTCTTCTCTGCTTGCAAGTTGAGCACTGTACATTGATAAATGCCAGCTCCAGCTGCTCCTGGACTATTAGACCTTCTTCTATCTAATTCTATGCAAGAAAGTCTTTTCCTCAGATCCTCACGGGTAACCTTTTCACAACTGTGCGACATTATCAGAGGTCCAAAGCAGTCTGTGGACTTTGCAAAAAGATTGGTTATTATATAAACCTAGCACAATTCTACATGGCCTTTAGTTGTGAATTATGAAGAGTCTGTAATAGGTGGCATTATATACAAGAGTCCTTGTGATATGCTGGATGTTCCCTCTGATTCATCATATAGCACCCTCCTTTCTTCCCTCCTGCACTATGAGTTGGTTGTTGGGTGTTTCTTAAGTAACATTATGAAACTTTCTGACACTTCAAGGTTACTTTCTTTTCCCCCCCCAGTTTTTCTTCAGCTGTGGAAGATGTTTTTGTAAAGCCATGGGAACACAAGTAACATGAATAAATGATAAAATTTTCTGCTTTTTGACACTTTTAAGTAGTACTAATTTTTTCAGTTTAAGGTAACTGAAGGAAGAAACTATATATATAAATTAGTGAATGCTTATCCTCTTAGACAGTATGATTATCATAACCTTCAGCAGCAGACACCTGTTCAACTATTCACCCTTAAAAGGATTAAGCACAAAGGCTTCATCAGCAAATGAAGGAGACTTTTATTGCAGTTGATGAAAATTTAAATTAATTCTTTTGCAAATTTACAATTACCTAAATCATTTTGCATTAATATTTGTGCCTATATTGTAAAACTCTATCTTCCTTTAAACACAATCACAGAATGGTGGGGGTTGGAAAGGACCTCTGGAGATCACCTTGTCCAACCCCCCTGCTTGAGCAGGCACACCTAGAGCAGGGGGCACAGGAACGCGTCCAGGTGGGTTTTGAATGTCTCCAGGGAAGGAGACTCCACAGCCTCCCTGGGCAGCCTGTGCCCCTGCTCTGACACCCGCACAGGAAAGAAGTTTTTTCTCATGTTTAGATGGAACTTCCTGTGTTCCCATTTGTGCCCGTTGCCCCTTGGTCTGTCATTGGGCACCACTGAAAAGAGTCTAGACCCATCACCCTAACACCCACCCTTTAGATATTTATAGGAATTTATGAAATTCCCCCCTAGTCTTCCCTCATCCAGGCTGAACAAACCCAAGTCTCTCAGCCTTTCCTCATATGAGAGATGCTCCAGCCCCCTGATCATCTTGGTAACTCTCTGCTGGACTTGCTCAAGCAGTTCCACATCCTTCTTAGACTGGGGGCCCAAAACTGGACACTACTGTGATCCAAATGTGGCCTCACTATGACAGAGTATAGGGGGAGGATAACCTCCCTCAGCCTGCTGGCCACACTCCTTTTAATGCACCCCAGGATACCGTTGGCCTTCTTGGCCACAAGGGCACTTTGCTGGCTGATGGTCAGCTTGTTGCCCACCAGCACTCCCAGGTCCTTCTCAACAGAGCCGCTTTCCAGTAGTTCAGCCCCCAGCCTGTGCTGGTGCATGGGGTTGTTCCTCCCCAGGTGCAGGACCTTGCACTTGCTCTTGTTGAATTTCATGAGGTTCCCCTCGGCCCAGCTCTCCAGCCTGTCCAGGCCTTGTTGGATGGCAGCACAGCCTTCTGGTGTACCAGCCACTCCTCCCAGCTTGGTAAAACAGATATGACAAATGTTTACGCTAGCATAGAGACAGAAAGAGAAAAAATTGGACAGGTAATGTGTTTTACTATGTTTTCCTGCACCCATAACAGTTATTTTAGGTTGTTGGGTACAACATGAGATTTGTAATACCTACACCAGGGGAAAAGCAGGCATTTCACGTTTGCCCTGCCACATGTTGCTATAGGAAAGAATCTTGTTATTTCAGCTTCAGGCACGAAACAGTTGGCCACCTAAATGCCTTCCTCTGGTACAAGCTTGCATTCAGAGACATCAAAGTAAGATTCCAGTGGAAACTGAACTGGTTGTGCCTCACTTTATTTCTCAGCACCACACGGCTGCTTTTATTTTCTGGTGCAAAGAACTATAAAGTCAGACAGATATGGTGTCCTGAAGATCCTTGAGGCACAGTGATTGATTCTCTTCCCATATTTTTCCTGTACTTGAAAGCACGTTTCCAGAGAAGACACGATGTTGTAATGTTTCTGACTACAGATGTGTCATGAGGTAGGTATCACCATGACATGATATGATGTAGAGTAGACTGAGATATACCTAAGCCCTCTAGAAATTATGCCATGAACCAAACTGTCCCTTGAAGTGCCCAGGTTTCAGGGCACTCAAAGGTGATTTAAAGCCATGTCTATCTGTACTTGATTCCACTGACAAGTAAAGAACTGATCTGATCTGACAATGCCAAACTCGCTAGTGGAGATAGATGTACTAGAGAAGAGGAAGATAATTTCCAAGATGCGCAGCACCATGGCATTCTCAATCCATTTCCATCTTCCTTTACTATTAGCTTTGCCACAGCTATGAGAATTTAATTTCAGAGGAGCTAGTCAATATCTAAAAGTGCAAAACTAGCACCTAAAGGTGGAGGGCAGAATTTATTTATCTGGAAAAAGGCAACTCTCCCATTGCTACATCTTCTAGATTTCACCTATATTTATATTCTTTTTATATGCACAGGGAGATAGAATTGGCTATTGGATATGAAAAGAAGCATTTCAAGCTGAAACCTCGAACCAAACTTAGGAAGCACAAATTGTTTTAGTTCATATAAAAGACATGTCATCATGGGTGCTCCTTTTGTAAATCATCACTGGGTTTTGTTTGGGAAACAGGTCTTATGCTCTCTAATAAGTTCTCCAAAGGCCAAAATTTCAGCTGCTGTTCAACAACCATTCCTTCAGGGAGATAAGCATGGTGACACTGTATCCCTAAAAGGAAGCTCTCACTGAAATTAAGGAGAACCCTCAAGACTTGCTGTGAATAGCACTAACGAACAAGAAACATGACAAACCTAAAAAGTAACATTTTAAAGGTCAGAAAAATATCTCCACAATGCACAGATTGCCATGGGAGTCTGGGTGTGCATGATCTGTGATTGCCCAAAAGACTGAGATCTAGAGTGAAGAAAGGATGAAAAACTGAAGGCACAAAGCCTAAATACAAAAAGAAATAAGGAGCTAGCTGAACCGTTGTAGGCAGTTACTAGTTTGCTCAGATCTAACTAGCTGTAAGCCTCTCATCCAGAGCAAGCAGTTCAAAAGCAGCTGGATGTCTTTTTAGAAAAAAACTACACAGATTCTAAACCAGGACATGGAAAGGCAGCACCAGAAAAACCTTTTCCTATTAGCCCTGTGGGAAAGGGATCCTACAGCTGACCTACATTTGCTCAGAAACCACTGCAAGGAAAAGCTTTTAAAAATGCAAATATTTTTTTCTTCTTCTACTGCCTTTGCCTGCCCTGCTCCCAAAGCTGACTGCATGGCATCCCACTAAAGAAAATCCTCCAACAGCCATCTCTGCCTGCCCTAACAGACTGTGAAAGATTTAGTCCAAACTTCTGTTCTAATTATGTCATGTCAGTTTTCTCCTGGCGTGAGGGGGCACAGACCAAGTAAGACAGATGCTTCAATCTTCCAAATAGTTGTCGCTTCCCATGACTGTCACTTCACAGAATTGTGAATTTCTAATATAGCAAACCCTGTAGGGAGGGGGAAAAAAACCATCACTCATCTCATTCTTGACCACTTCATGGTTTTTTAACTCTTGCCCCGTGAATGAGCCTATCAAACAAACGATAACTGAATGTGGGACACTGATTGTGTTGTCACAGGACACTGAGCACATTAGGTTTAAAGTTCTTATTCAGCTGATCTATGATCTAGACACTGTTCCATTTCTGTGAGCAGAGTCAACCCAAAGCACCTGCAGAAAGGTGGGCTAAGTCTGGAGGGACAGATGTGAGTCACAGGCGAGATGCTTTAAGCACAGTTCCTGTTGTGTTTGCCTATATACGTGGAAGGATTTTTCTTTGTTGCGTCTTTGCCTTGTTTAACACAACACAAATTCTACATCTGCAAGTAGAGATGGAGGTTGTGCGGGCTTTTGGTACACACGCGCGCACACACACGAGGAGGTGTTTCCTTGGCAACAGAAATGCCATAAAAGCTATCTGAAGAATTCCTTAGGGGTGTGCAACAAATAGAAACATTAACATGCTGAGGCCTAAATATAGCTGCTTTTTAGTGCTGTTCATCCAAGTCTTTACTTAGCTTCAGCTTGTATCTGAAAAAAATGCAGTCAACAAGACATACAAGGATGTTTTCAATTTTTTAAAGTGTTTTGCTTTTAAATAGTGCAAGAATAGAGGTGGGGATGGGGAGGGGGTTACAGATGGCACCAGCCTACATTTTACTGCAGAATTACAGCCCTGCCTGACTTTGCTTTGAAGGTGCTCTTGATTACCTAACTGAAGGCTCCTCACTTCTGTGAGCAGCACGGGTTGAGCTGATGTGGGGAACAGCTGGGTTTTGTTCATTGGTCTCCAGAGCAGTGAGAAACCAGCTTTGACATTCCTAACATTGAGGTATGCAAAGAGTATGCAAAGCAACTTTAGCTGAGAGTAGTTCATGGGTTTTTTTTCACGGCTGGGGGGGTGGGATTATAGCTTCTTTCACTTAGCTTTGAGGTCTGAGTACTTATTTAGCCATTTTTATCTGGGAATGCTGCAAACAGTGTCTGGACTACAAAATAAATAAGCAAACAAAAAGGCAGACAAATAACATTCAGCGACTCACAAAATGGCCAAAAGATTAACATAGGCTCCCTGGAAATGTGGCATTTGGATGCCTAAAATTGGATCTGGGCTCAGCTGAAAGTTTCTTGAACTAAAGAAAGAATGGTTGGAGAGTGGTTCACATTACAGATTTCTAATAAATCTAAAATCATGTTATTGCTGATCATCATAAGCTTTCCTTGGTCTGTTTTGTATGCTCTTTGTGGTGGGTAGGATACAGGCCCATCGCTTTTATAGCAGATTGTCCTTCACAAGCCGAGCCACAGGACTGGAAAAGGAAAGGTTGGATTTTCCTTCTGGTGCTGCTTCCTGGCTCATCTGTGCCTGTCCCCGCTGTAAGCCAGCCTTCCCACGTGTCAAACTGCAGCAGTGAAACTTATCTTGGAGAAATACATGAAAGGTTTCAGATCAGAAATGTTTTATATGAGCTAAATGTTACTTAAAAAAGGTGAAGCTAATGCTGGATGACCAGTGTGCAGTTCTTCATGCAGGCTCTGTCACACTGTCATTGATTTCACTGTGTAATTCACGGGGAGGAGGATGAAGGCAGTGGAATGAGCAGGAAAATTTGTTTAGAACAACATTCCCATGACCATCCTGTGTAACGATTAGTGGATTATACTCAGGAGGGAGGCAAAGAAGGAAGTGACCAAATTTATAATGAAAAGTTTTGATGGATAAATGTCTTATAACAGAGGTACAGTGTCTATATGTGGGAATTTTATAAAACAACCCTCAAAGGAACTGAAAGAGACTTCACACATTTATCATAATAAAAGTATGAAAAAGTTTTCCTCTACAGCAAAACCATTCCACATTTCTTATGAGGAAGCTGATAAATTTTATAGGTGATTTAAAAGCTTAGAGGAACCTGAGCTAATGACATCTCTGAAAGAAAGCTCTCCAGACAAATGTGACAGAAGTAACTTTCACTGAAAACAAATATACACAGAATTCTGGAGTCATGGGAAGGCTAGGTTGGAAAAGACGATTTAAGGTGGTCTTCAGCCACCCTGAAGACTGTAAAACTTCAGGCCCTTTCCCATGGAGGTATGGTCCTCTTTAGAAATGTCTCAGGCATAGAGTGCTATGTAGAATCCATATATACTTTTCCTGACCATCTTTTGTGAAAACTTTGAAAATAGCTAAAGACTTCCCAAATTTACAGAATAGAGCATGAGATCCACAAAGCAGCTTGAAATCCCCTCACTCTGAAGCAAGATCTCAAGCATATTTTCCCCATCTCTAACAGAAGTTTGTCTCACCTATTCTTAACAGGAGACAGGGATTGATGTTCCTTCAGTAATTTGTGTTAAAAATGTTTTGGAAAAAAGCATACAGCTAAATAGACTCAAAATTTCAGTGGGAAATTGAACCTTTTGTGATATGAGACAATTCCTTTAATTACGTTTGCCTGAAGCTTTAAATATGTTAGAAGTTCAGTGCGAGTCACTGAGTAAAAAAGAGCTTCAGAGAGTGCAAGGAAAAAGTCTATAATCACCAGCTCTGTTTTATCTGTTTTTCCCTTTGCTACCTTTAATATTGAAGATTAAATATTCCTAAAGGACCCTAAAGAAAACCTCCTTATTTAGAGAGTACTTAAGCACCTGCTCAACTACCTTCTTAAGCAAAGATGGGGTAAGCACACATAAAAGCCATCCTGAACTGAAACCATGAGGTTCCCGAACTGGCAGGGACACCAGAGCATGTCTCTGGCAGGCACTCGGTTGCAGCGCAGCTCTTGCCCAAGCACGGAGCTCTGGGAAGATAGAGTTGCCAAGGACGGAATCTGCAATAGTGAAGTGTCTGTTCAATGTACAAAATTGAGCCACAGTCAGACTCTGCTCGGGGCTCTCTGTACCACGGTCTGTGGCACTGCGGGGGTCACCTTGCACAGAGCTGGTTAAAGCGTCTCCAAACTCAGAAGGTCCAGGTCCCAGTCAGGGCTGATGTTCCATCACATACATGCTGAATGCTGTCGATCTACAGATGCTGAAGTCTATGGTTGGCAAAGGCATTTGCGTATGCTTAATGTCACATGCTGTGACTTTGATTTATGGCATTTCAGCTGAAGGCGAGGCCCTAGATATAAGAGCATCCTATTGACTTCAGCACTCTGCTCTCAGCACACACAGGTGATAGGCAAACTGGGATTGAAGGCCCAAGTGAAGGTCAAAGCCTGAGCAAGAAAGAATAACAGAACAGAGAGAAAAAGCAGTAAAAATATATGTGTCATAATAAAATCAGAAAGCCAATAGCTCACAGGGTAAATGAAGTCTCATTCCAGAACTCTGTGCTGATGTGACTCCATCACAGCTATATGTAGGCTGCACTGAAGCTCCCAAAATCTAGAGGTATATAGAATACCATCTTAGCATTAGCCTTGATTCACTTAGGGCTGGAGGTATCTTGACTGTAATTGTTAATATATTAGCAAGCAAATACTAAGTTAATTTAAATGAAACAGTACAATAATTTGGCTTAATTATTCAGAGAGAAGTCTAGCATGAAGGTAAATAGATTTAAAATTGCTAAATAATTTGACTCCCCATATAATTGCTTGTGTAATTTGTGTTAATTACACGTCAAGTAGAGGTTTTCAAATATTAACCAATGCTTATTTAGATTATTAATTAATATTATTACATTTAAATAATCTTGCAATGGCACAGTTACCAAAGGATGATTCTGTATTCTGGGGTTTTTCCTCTCCTCATTTTCAAAATCTCTTTCAATCCCACTAGTGAGTTACACACTCCTAACACGATCTAGATGATTTCACCTAATACCTTCACTAAGATTTGCCACTGTGACGTCTCTATTTGATATAAATTTCTGGGTGAAAAAAAGCTGGGCAAGACTCCCAATGAAACTGCATTATGTTATAAGGGAGGGATCATGGGTGAACGATACAAAGATTTCACATCTGTCTACTTTCAGCTTTTCATAACATACCTCCCCAAGCTACCCATTGCCTTGTTCAGCTGGGAAAGTACAAGTCAATTGTAAGTCACAGTCAGATCTTTATCTGTTGCTGGAGAACGTAATATTACCGAAGATGTTTCAAATAAAAAGCCCAAGGAACTGCATAATAGCTTCCTTCTAAATAAGGATACACACCACGGTGGCTTATGCATGGATGAAAATGTTGAGCTCTGTATGATATTGCAAAATGCTGGAAGAAAGCTCTCCCTTATCTCTATTATTATTTTAAATACCCCTCCACACCCAAGTTTTTGCAAATTATGTTGCTTGAATTCCTCTCAAAGGTCTGTGGCTTGTCACAGAAGCTGAGGAAAAAAAAATAAAAATCAATGAATAATTATCAGATTAAAGGGCAAAACCTACAGCTATGGGGCGGCTCTAAATAGATCTCTTCTCTCAAATACAAGGGTGTATACGCTTTTTTTTTTTTTTTTTTTACTTTATGGGTGTAAAAGAGGCTCCCTCATTGGCTACATGACTCTAGTGTAATCTTTCAATCCCTTGCCAAATTAAGAAATCCTGTTTGCTATATTTATCAAGCCTCTGTTTCTCTCAACAGCTGGAGAGCTTATTTTCATTCTTTTTTTTTAGCTTTTTAGTACAGCAGCAAGGATTTTCTATTTAAGTATGTCACCTAAACTTCTTGCAACAGATTAAGCTCCCAAAACTATTCAGAAATAAAACAGGACATAGATGTTATTTTCTCAAAACAGCAGGGTTACTTTATAAGAAATACAATGCCTTCACTGCCAAGGTTGAAATTTGTACAAAGGCATAAGGAATGAAAGTTTTTACCTTTTTCTTTCAAAGTTGAATGAAGACAGTCCAATGTAGACTTCATTATTAGAAAATAACTGTGCAAAAATATTAAGAATAATAGTAAATTGTAATTAGTTACATCCAACAGTTTGCATCCTTCTTCCTGCAGAAAATTAAGAGCTTTGTTTTTCCTTGGACATTATGGTTTGAAATATTCTGGCATTCCTGATATCTTGTATCCTTGTTTATTGTGGAAATTAATTGTTTCATTTCATTTAGTTTTGAGTAAATAATATTATGTTACATTATTTGGATGGGAAGTTACAGAAAACTATCTGCTATAAATGTAGATGTGGTCACCTTGCCCAGATTGTAATCCAGTACAGAGCATGATATAATTACTTCCAATGCTATTGAGACAAAATTTTGTTGTCAGTCACACTCTGCTGCCAAAATCCTAGTGTGATTTCATTGATTTCTCTTCAGTTACTGCTGTTCTTCACTGGCGTCAGATCAGACTTAATCTACTTTATACAACCCTGCCCTCAGTGCCACAATCATGTCAATAGTTTGAAGGGTTTAGTCATCTCAGATGAGTTGTCAATATTCTGTGATGGACCGATGTAAAGAAGAATGTTGCACATTTCATCACTGTGTGCAGAGTCTGAGGAGAACACATTCAATTTGCACCATTTTTACTGGCATATACACTTTAAATAGTCTTATCACTCAGGTCGATGAATAAATGCACTGGTATATGCCACTTCCTTTTGTTTAATTGCATACTTTAAATATGCATTAAATGAGTTTCTTCTTGTTCTTAACAATCCATCTCAAATGAAGTGATTTAACCACAGCCAAAACCTGCTAAATATCTTACAAGGGAGAAAAAGCCATTCTCTGGTTACATGTTGAAAACTCTATCCTCAAAAAATTCCCTCAGATCAACAAATGAATGAGCAAGGTACACATCTGGGGAAAAACAAAAAGAAGTGGGGTGCGTGTGGATTAAACATACTGAAAATCATAATCTAAATTCCCCAGTCCTGCTATGAGATCTAAAATCACTGCACATGAAATACTGATAAATGAATTCCTATTGTACATTGAGAAGGACCAACAGATGCGTGACTCCTTGTCGTGGTTTAGCCCCAGTCAGCAACCAAGCACCACGCAGCCGCTCGTTCACTCCCCCCGGAGGGATGGGGGAGAGAATCAGACTGTAGTCCTTTAGGGTTGTACCTGCTCCAAGTGGAGCCTTACCCAGGAGCCACAGTCTCTCCAGGGGCACACCTGCTGCAGCATAGACTTATCCAGAGCCACAGTCACTTTGAGGTGTGCCTGTTCCAGCGTGGCCTTCTGCATGGGCCTCAATGCTTTCATAGCCATACCTGCTCCAGCATGGCCTTACCCACAGCTGCAGTCCCTCCAGAAGTAAACCTGCTCCGTTGTGGGCTTATCCATGGCCACACACTTTGAGGTGCTCTGGTATGACCTCATGCACAGCCACTAATGCTTCAAGGTGTATCTGCTGCAGCACGGGCTTATCTACAGCCACAGACACTTTGAGGTATGCTTTCTCCAAGATGGATATATCCTTGGGCCACAATTGCCTCAGAGGTATACCTACTGTGGCACAGACATAACCAAGGCCGCAGATGCTTTGAGATATACCTGCTCTGGCATGGGCTTATACACAGACACAGATGCTTTGGGTGTCCTGCACCCCCATGGACTCATCCACAGGTCACAGTCCCTTTGACTCGAGTTCACACTGGAGTTCCAGCCTGTCCAGTGCAGCAGCACAGAAACAGCAGCAGGGCCCTGGCCATCTGCCAGCCCAGGCACATCGCCATGGCTGTTTTCAGGATGTTCCCAGGCCCGGCAGGGGAACAGGATAAGCAGTACAGCAGTACAGAGAGCAGTGAAAGCAAGAAGTACCACTAACGAGCACTAGATTTTAAGGCATTCAGTAAGTCAGGCAAACCCCATTGCAAGCACAGAAGCCTGCCAATTAATAGCTAAACAGCAATAACCACTATAAATTCCATCTAGCACATTTCAATCAAATCTGTTGTTATCTCAAACCTTTCATGGCCCACTTTGGGCACCAAAATGGACTGTTGTGGTTTAGCCCCAGTCAGCAACCAAGCACCACGCAGCCGCTCACTCACTCCCCCCTGGTGGGACAGGGGAGAGAGTCAGAAGAGTAAAAGTGAGGCAACTCATGGTTTGAGATGAAGACAGTTTTAATAGGTAAAGAAAAAGCTGAGCGTGGAAGCAAAGCAAAGCAAGGATTTCAGTCACTACTTCCCGTGGGCAGGCAGGTGTTCAGCCATCTCCAGGAAAGCAGGGCTCCATCACACGTAATGGTTACTTGGGAAGACAAACGCCATTACTCCAAATGTCCCCCCCTTCCTTCTTCTTCCCCAGCTTTATATACTGAGCATGATGTCATATGGTATGGAATATCCCATTGGTCAGTTTGGGTCAGCTGTCCCAGCTGTGTCCCCTCCCAGCTTCTTGTGCACCCAGCAGAGCATGGGGAGCTGCAAAAGGCCTTGACCAGTGCAACTGCTACTTAGCAACAACTAAAATATCTCCACATTATCACCGCTGTTTCCAGAAAAAATCCGAAACACAGCCCCATACTAGCTACTACGAAGAAATTTAACTCTATCCCAGCTGAAACCAGGACACTCCTGTATATAATGTTTATATGCTGAAGTAGTGAAAGACCTGTTGTGTCATGTTCTAATGCCATTAAGTAGCTTGGTCAGCCAGCTAAAAAGGCTTTGTAAGTATGATGGATTATAAATGCTTCCTACATGAATATATTGATTAAGGGATCCCTTCTAGCAAAGAGATGATACTCCTCATCTTGTAGGACAAGGAGAGAGTGTTTCTTACCATAGCAGAGGCAGAAGTCAAAGGTTGCTAACCAATGCTTGGTGAAAGACAATACTCACGCATCATCTCTTTTCAGAAACAGGAGGTTTGGTCCAAGGCTTGTTGAAATCTTTCGGAATCACAGGCAAAATATTTATGGTTGGGGCTGTAAACAAGATCAAAGGCCAAAACAAACTTATTTGAAAAAGGTTTAAGCATGTGGATGAATAAGAGGACTGGCTAATCTACTCTCTGTCTTCAAAGTAATGGTCAGTCCCGTATCTACAATGCAGATATAAAAGCCATTTAGAGAGAATCGAATGAAGACAAAACCTATAGCCTGAGTATGGAATTACTTCTTGAAAATAATGACAGTCATTTTACTAAAGTACAAGCCTGTACCAGAGATTTATGATAATATTTTTTTTTCCCCAAATTACAGTGAAGTGTTAGGACCAATGAATACAGAAATGCATTTTAAAGATCTAAAATCTTTAGCAGAATCAAAACACCTGTGCAGACATTAAATGTTCTTTCTGCCTAATTTACAGCTTGACTTTAAATGCACAAAAGGTAGTATCCAATTCCATTATAAATAGTAATGAAGCCAATACTTTTTCAGACATCAATATTGTTTAGTAAGAAATCTCACTTGGCTAGCTGAACAGCAGAGATTACATTAGTTGGAAAAATAGCTAAGAAATAGGGAAGACAATTCTCCTATGCTAGGTTTATATAGGAATGTCACACAAAAGAGAGTAACTTCCTTGCAAAGGACAAAATGCAAATAATATTCCCAGAGACATATAAAATATCTGGCTTCTCTTAACTATATTTTACCAACCCTGACAATTCTCCAATTATTTGCATTTCTGTAGTCTCTTCTCTATATTTCCAGGATCCATCAAAGACTGGAAATAAAATATCCCAGGACAGATGAGAAAATAAGGGAAAGAAAGGAAGAAAAAAAATCTCATAATAAATCATCTTTAAGGACATCAAAGCAAACCTGGAAAGAACAGGAGCTTCAAATGATTTGTATAATGGACAAATAAACCATATTTATTGCTAAACTCTGTTTTCAGAGAAGCCTGTGCAAACACAAAAATTGCTCTGTTTTTATTAATTGATTGAATCCATGTTTCTGTTGTTGGAACAGAAATCTGATTTTAACTGCTGTTTTGGAGCTAGGGACATCTGAAATAAAGTCTTTTCTTCTGTCTCTGACTTACAGGCCAGACCCATTCTTTGTAACACCAGTATAAATCCAGAGTAACTCTAGAAGGCTACCCGGAGCAAATTTCACTCAGCTGCATCATAAACCTCCGGGATGATATAAAGAGCAATAAATGTTGAAATTACCAGTTGGGACTGCCATCTACCCATCTAGGGAAAATTCTGCACAGGTGGTTACTTCTGCCTTAGAAACCCTTTCTGAAGGGTGTACATACATGTTCCTGAGTGCACAGATAATTTAGGGGTTTGGGTTTCCAGCTTCCCTCCCACTCTCCTGCAAAAAGCAGTTCAGGTAGTAGCTGTAAGCACTTTGAAATTTCCCCAAGTCATCAGCTGAGCCACTCCTTGGAAGACACACATCTATGTTAACAGTGAATGCTGATGCACACCAAAGAGGCACTTTTGCTCCAGGATGCTAATTTGCCAGTGATATTAATATTTGGCTTGAGAAAACTTTCTTGCCTCAATATGGGAGGCAACGTATGTGCAACCAAATCTAGCATTGCTACAAACCTGATGTAACTCTATGACACAAATGGAAAGGGACTGAAGCACGAGGCAAATCCCCTACACCCTACAGCCTTACATAAACATTCATAGAAGCTTCAGTACAAGGCTCTCTCTCTAATTCACCAAAGAAGGTCTTCAGTCAAGTGCATGGTAAGGCTGAGCTCTTTTAGATGGCTGTCTTTGTGTTTAAACAGGGCTGAATCCCTGGCATGCAACCTGCCTTCTAATAGCAGCTACTGTGTAGATATTTCATAAACTGTGTCTTTAGTCATTGTAGAGTGAATATGATTCAACATGCTTGCTGAGCAGAAAAAAACCACAACACATAAAGGAACCAGTTACAGAAAATTCAAATGCCAGGGAACAAAAATACCTCCTGAATGACTCATCACAAGCAGAAAGTGATGCTAAGAGATCAGAGGATACCTAAGAAAAAAAGTCATTAAGGAGAGAGCTTTGACACACCTGCACACAGCATAACTGGAGAAGTGAATTTATATTGACACTGTGCTGCTGGGCTCTTGAGACAGCTGGTTTGGTATCAGGCTCGCTATGGATGTCCATGACTTGTAATGGTCCAAGTGAAGTTTGCTCTGCTGATGAGCAGAGAGTGCTGGAGGTGGCTGTGACACAGAAGGATTTCTGTTCTCCTGGAACTTGCCAGGAACTGGAGGCCACTTACTGGCATTGGGAATTTCACAGGAGGTCAAAAGAGCTGGTGTTCCCCCTACTGCTGAAGTTTCAACAGATTTTGGCAAGTTATCTCTTAATTTCTGTTGAAAACATAATTGCCACCAAGTGTCTGAAATCACAAGATGTGTGGCCTTGTTCCCTGTAAACCCAGCTTGCCCCACAAGCCAGCCCAGTCTGGGTAAAGCAAGGGCTGAGACAAATTGCCACTGTAACAAACAAAATTATTGTAAGCCCATTTTAAGGCCTAGCGGCATCATAGAGCCTCTCATTTTTTTACATTAGCTCCATTCAAGAAGAGGTTTGAAAAAATTTAAGCCACTTTCTCCATTTCGTACCAACACCGGATCATTTCCTGCAGTGTGTTCACAGGGGCACCAGTTCAGAAGACTGAAGTTTCTGGTTTTAGGCCAGTCCTACCACTTCTCATATGAATTTATTTCACAGTCTAATAAACCTCAGTATTAGGAACTCGGAGGGTCCTGGGGAAAGACAAGCTGAGTTATTTTTCAGCCTGACAAAACTGTGTCTGTGGTATGAAAAATGCTCATTTGGATACTCAGCTGTGCTGCCTGTATACCCAGAGGTACATGAACCTGCTACACTCAGGACTTAAAACCTCTTACAAACATAACGTCTTCTGATTGTGCTTCCCCAGAAATAGTTGTATTGTGTGTAAGATTGGATGGCAGTTTTGTGCATTGCTCCTGAGTCCCATAGAGTTATTACAGAACCTTTAAATTCTAGTACAATCCACATATTGTTTTCCCCTTTCCACAGTTACAAAATCACACAACACTCTATTTTCCTCTGTAAGAGTTTGAAGATCCTACCTGTTCACCTGTAAGGCTCAAGCAAAGTCCATGAGCTCCAAGCCGTCAGGTTCCTGACTGCAAGTTGCACACAAGCACCTTTACTTTGCAATGGCAATATAAAGTAGCTTTAAATAAGGTGCAAATACAACCACATTACTGCCCCAAAGGACTCAGCTCTACATGGACCAGGCTGCAAAAAAGCAAGATATCAGGCACTGGAAGTGAACAGTCAGTTATTTCTTGGCTCTGTGGGATTTTTTTTCTGCCTAGAAAGGGAGCTGTGCAATCAGCAGTGCCCTTTGAGCAGCTGTCAGCATTAGTGGGAACCCAGGGAAAGCTGTGTTCAAGGACCTTCCCTCCTCCCTTTGACCTGTCCCAGCACCCCAGGCACCTGAGGAGAGGGACAGGCAGTCCCCCAGACATCTAACTGATACGTAGCTTGCTTTCTCTCTGTTTTTCTCAACACCAGCCTCACATCTTCATTTTTAGAAAAGAGTTTTTTCCCAGGTAGACATATCCCCTCAGCCAAAAGAAGCTTTTCACCATTAAATCAAGAAAAAAGATGCCAAACTCTTCTATAGGCTAGTTTTAGACTCTGTATTCAAGATGGAGAATAAAATCAGTAGTTGAAAGAGCAGAGAGACCGAAGACCCTTTCCTCAGCTCTTAATGTGTTGTGGGTTAGTATTTGCCTCCTGTTTTATTGTGCTTGAAAGGTAGCAGAGCCCTGCTGGTCCTTTCAGCCTGCAGTCCCCAGAGCCACACAGTTTTCTTAGTTAAATAAATGGCTGCCCAACAGCCCTTTAATTTCTGCAACTTCTGCCTACAGGCTCTACCCTGGAAGTGTTGAGGCTTTTTCTTGTTTCTCATAATTAACAGCACTGAGTCACAAAGTTAAGAGGTTAGGGTTTACTAATTAGCTCTTTTACCCAAGGATGAGAAGGCTGAAAAGAGTGAACTTGCTTTCTTATTTTTTAAAAAGGGAGAAAAATCATGAAACAACCTGCAATTAAGGTATGAATATCAGCTCAATGCATTATCTAATTACTTATTATGATACAGATGCAGTACACGTGTATGGCAAGGGGGTAAAAATGTAGAAAACCATACTCACATTTGCTAGGTGTCAAGCCCTAAACATCTGTTTCTGTTGAAAGATATTTTCATTTCCCAGCTCCCTCTGACATGTGGGTATTGAGGGAGAGAAGAACTTATCCCAGGCTGGAAAAGATGATGCAATCTGCTCAGATACAAGCCCAACAAATTGCACTTGACATTCATGAAGCAACTGGTGGTATCAGCCTCCTCCTTCTAAATCAGCCAGAGGCTCTGCCATGAGGACAGACTCAAGCAAATGGTGTTCTGGGCTCAAATGTTGCATTTTTCTTGTACCCACTGCCCTGGGCTTATGTCGTGCGAGGGAATAGGAGGAAAGTTTGAAGAGTGACAAAAAATATAAGTGCCCTGGTTGCATCACATTAAGTGAAATACTTTTCCATCTTCTTTGCATGCATGACTTTAAAACACTTCCACCAGTGTAAAAAACGCTACTGCTAGCACCATGGTGGTTGTACTCTCTGGCTGGGACATGAGGGAACAGGGCTGCCACGTGCCTGGGTGTACTGTCACACGTGGCCTGCTGCAGTAGCATTGCATGGCCTTTCCTTTGGCAGCTATAGCAGCACCAGGATTGCAGCCATGCTCCCCAGAAGGGAAGCCAAACAGGTCCCTGACACTCTTTCACCTCTCCCAGGCCTTAAAAACTCGTTGCATGGGAGAAAAATCTATGTTTAATTTTAATTTTAAAAAATCAGACCAAAGCTGGTACAAACTGCTGGAAAGCATCACAACTTTTCAGGCTTACGGCAGTGTGTTCGTGGGTATTGAAGTCCAGGGGAAGATCCAGCCTTGATTAAACAAGTCTAATACAAAATTTGTTAAGTAGCAGAAATGTGCAATGTTACCAGATAGCAATGAAGAAAAGGGCTTACTTTTTTTCTCCTTCCCATTTTTCCTTTCAAATCCACACCAGTGACTGCACACCTGCAGAACATATTTTGAGGTTCCCACTAGCTCTGAAAATGGGATTCTTGATAATCCACCAATTCTTACTGCTTAGATATTCAGTTTTATAGATCCAGCTGCCTCTGTACTTGTTCTTCAATCATCAGCTGATACCTTTCAGATTTTTTTCATACAAATAGAAGTTCTTTTTTCCTATTGAGATAGAATTAATCACTGTTCAGCCTTCACGAGTAACTGCATTCATGAACATGTCTTCACAACTAGTTTGTTTTCAGAAACAGTGCGGCAACAGCTACCTGCTACGTGGCCATAGAGTGAAAATTCATACAAAACAGATAGAAATTTTCAGTTGAAAACTAATGGTTTAATAATAACCTCCACAGGAAAACAGAGCAAAACTCTCAATTAACTTGTTTGAGCATGGAAGAGGGGAGATCTGCTGAGACTAAGACAGAGCATCTGCCACATATTTTGTTTTAAAGACAGCAGATGCCCTACAGAGAACTTTGAACACAAAATACATTTGCAAAAGATTTTGATTCTCTCAACCTCTTTTGGTCTTTATCTTCCAGAAAAGAATTGCAAGAAAATAAGACATCAAGATGCACAATGTCAATAGAAATGCAGTGTGTGTCATTAAAAGATTTATGGCAACATCAGTTGATTCCTCTGTACCTGACACATTGATCAACATCATTCTGCTGATGGGGGAAAAAAAAAAGCGCCCTAACAGACTATTCATATTACTGCTGTCTTCAAAAAATCAAAAAATCAGGTGGGAGTGTCACCTGGCCAAACTGAACATGTTTTGAATACCTCCCTCTCCCCTGTCATTAAGAAAACTATTACTTATACAGTTAATGATTGCATGTCATTAATAATAGCTACTCAAGAAAACTAGAGTGACATTACAATACTATGAAAGTGCTGATTTCCCATAGCAAGATGCTTTTAAACATGGGCTTTAATATGCGCTATGCCTGTTTAGTTTTGCAACCATGGTATGTGCTGGCAGCAACCATGCATTTGGAGAGCACAGGCAAAGGGCTGGAGCCTTTTTCCATAGTGCTGGTGGGTGGCAACCTGGTGTACATTCGCATTCATTCACAGCTCACACAAAAGCAGAACTGCTGTGGATGGTTACTGCTATAATATATCAGATCTAAGATTCTGGGCATGGTTCTGGAATGTTTCCCCAAATACAGATGGAGCTTCTTATAAATGCTTGGACCTCAAAATTCATGTCAGTAGTGCTTGCAGCAATATGATTTTTCTCAATTCCAATTTCTGACATAGGTCTCAGGGAGTTTCTAAGAGCAGCATGACCTGGCTTGAACATTTCTTGAAAAAGCTGCAGACCAAGAGCTGAATTTCCAAGGTTAGATGCAGATTGTTGCCTGCCTGCCCGAGTTTGCAGTTGCAGAAGCAATTGGGTACAGCACTGCCGGGCATCTACTGAGCAGCTGTGGACAAACACCTGGAGATCCACACGCCTTTGTACAAGGAATCGGACAGCCATGCCTGCTTGCTCTGAGACCCCAGTTGTGACGGAAATAAAATTAAATGTATGGAAATAAAACTCCAGATGTTTCTGATTCAGTTCTAATTTCACTCAAACAAGAGCAAAAGCTGTTGAAAAATCAGACTCTGAAAGGGGGGAATTTAGACACCCCAAAACAACCAAGAAACTAGTGAAAATTGGTCATTATTACTGTTTTAAACAAAAATAAATACTGCCTTTGTAGACTAACGCTTTCGTATTGCTCTTTCCCTTCTGGTTCAGTGGGCTTATTCTCTCATTCTGTCTCACATTTATAATTAATGCACTTGGATTAAAGAATTAGCCAGTAACATATTTTCAAATCCACAAGGCCCCTTCTTGCATTTAAGACAGCAGTTGTTGGACAGGAAACATTTCAGGCATTTTATTAGACTAAACTTGGAGAATTCTGCAGCCTTAGCTGAGATTTTCTGCATTAAGCAGTGACCCAGCTTTATTGTAGACTGCATATCTCTATTTCCTTTAACTCTTGTTTTCTAGAAGCACCTTCTTTGTGCATGTATGTCAAGAGGGTAAATACAAGTGAACTTTAAAACCATTAGCAATCTGCCACATCTTTCAGAAAAATGGAAAATACTGCTAATACAAAGAACATCTACTAATGATACAATTGACACTTGCAATCTGAAGCCTCAAACAACAGATAAAGATAACTTTGCCATCAGCAATTTATAAAGGCAAATTGCTGAATGCAGGCTGTAAAAGGGTGAATTCAGCTATATTTTGGCTGGGTTATATATAGCAGGCTGCCTTCCAGAGCACCATCATCTGGTGCTGGGTCAAGCATGTGCTTTTAAATTTCAGATCACATGCACTCTATGCAGATGAGTTTTACACACTTGATGTACAGACACAGCTTTCAACTTGGTTTGCATTGGTATTAGTTTATCAATGATATAAAAATAACCTGCAACCCAATCACTTTTAAACTGGTCAGAAGTAACTGATCCAAGTTCTGGGAGGTAGTTAGTATTTTTAATGCTCTCAGATGCTTTCCATGCTGGAACCTGTGGTGGATTGACCCTGGCTGGACACAAGGTACAACCAAGCTGCTCTATCACTCTTTTCCTCAGCAGGATGGGGGGAGAAAATGAGATAGAAAAAACCCTCATGGATTAAGATAAAGGCATTTTAATAAAAGCAAAAGCAAAGGCCATGCATGGAAGCAAAAGGAAAACTAAAGATTTATTCTCTACACCCCATCAGCAGACGATGTCCAGCCACTTCCCAGGAAACATGGCTTCAATATGTGTACCAGTTGTTCCAGAAGACAAATATCATAATTAACAAATAACCCCACTTCCTCTTTCTTTCTCTTAGCTTTTATTGTCGAGCAGACATCATATGGTATGGAATATCCCTTTGGTCAGTTTGGGCCAGCTGTCCCAGCTGTGTCCCCTCCCAAGATCTTGCCCACCCCCAGCCTGCTGGTGAGGGGTGGAAATCTTGGAGAGACAGCCTTGATGCTGTGCCAGCTCTGCTCAGCAGGAGCCAAAACCCTGGTATGTTATTGACATCTTTCTAGCTACCAATACAAAGAACAATTCTATGAGGGCTGCTAGGGGGAAAATTAACTCCATCTCAGCCAGACCCATTACAGTCCTTTCTGTTTACCACTCAACAAGTCCATTTTAAATGAACATGTTTTCTTTTGCAGAAATCAGGCTACCACTTGTCCTTATCTACCCTACCACTTCCAAAAATCCAGTCCCACATTAAAAATCCCATAGAGAACATTTACCTTTTTTTGCTGCAAGTTTCTATCTGCAGATAATGAGTTTTATTTTCAGTGCAAAGCCCCATTCAGAGGGCATCAGGTTAGCATGCTAGCTGAAATAGCTGTAGTGAAGTTACAGCTGCTAAAAAGCAGCAGATCAACTTGAGAATGACACTGGTGCCTTTTAAAGCCCATTAGCAAAGCTGGCCCTGGCTGCAGCTGGACCATCTCCCCAGCACCTTATTGGGATGGATAGCCACACTTACATCCCTTCTAGCACCAAACAGCTGAGATAAGGGCCTGATGTTAATTGTGAACAGCCTCTGGAAACTGCTGTCCCTGCCACAGTTTGGACTGCAATACTCACAGCCGCCTGCCTTAATACTGCACCTAAACACATTCCTCAGTGTGGGTGGTATAGCCATGCCTTCCTTCTTGCTCTGAAACCAGAGTTGAGGCACAGAAATGAAGCAAAACTTTGGGCTGGAGTTTGCCAGTGAACGTTTGAACTGATTTCATTTTTCGAGGCTTGGTCTCTCACAGATCCTTGCTGAGATACATGTATTGTAGGCTGCAGAAGCAACAAACTTTTCTGGCAGGTCATGAGAGCACTATAATTCATGTTACAGAACCTCTTTTTTATTTGCTTGTGTTGTTTATTTTTTGTTGAATACGATGAGAAAGTTTATTTTAATTAAGATGATGGTAACCCTGCTGTGTTTAATTAGATGACCATAAAGCTCAAGAGTCTGTTCTCAAACTTGAATTATAATCTACATGACTTGTTTTGATTTGTCTAGTTGTCATCAGAAAATGGTTTTGATGATGCGCCAGCCTCTGGTCAGGCCACCCAGAGACATCATTACTAAATTAATACATGGAGCAATGTATATATCACCCCCTGCTGCAGACCTCTGGACAGGCCAGTTAGAAAAGGAGCAGCGGTTATGTGCACCTGGAACATATCCCATATTTACATACTTTGGGAATACAGCTTCTTATTAAAATAATGAACACTTCTTACTTTTACCATGGGAAAAAAAATGTCTGAGCTGCAGATCTAGCACTCCCTTTCCTCCCTTTCATGTCAGCCATTATTAAGATTCTATTTTAAGTCGTAATGATGTCCTGAGTCTACAAACTCAGGTAATCATCATGCGGGGCCCTGTCCTGGTTTTGGCTGGGATAGAGTTAATTTTATTTGTAGTAGCTAGTCTGGGGCTGTGCTGTTGATTTGTGCTGAAAAGAGTGCTGATAACACAGGGATGTTTTAGTTACTGCTGAGCAGGGCTTACACAGAGCCAAGGCCTTTTCTGCTTCTCAGCCCACCCCACCAGCGAGTAGGCTGGGGGTGAAACAAGAAGTTAGGAGCGGGCACAGCGGGGACAGCTGACCCCAACTGACCAAAGGGATATTCCATACCATATGATGTCATGCTCAGCATATAAAGCTGGGGGAAGAAGAAGGAAGGGGGTTGTTTGGAGTTATGGCAGCTGTGTTCCCAAGTAACTGTTCTGTGTGGTGGAGCCCTGCTTTCCTGGAGATGGCTGAACACCTGCCTGCCTGTGGGAAGCAGTGAATTAATTCCTCGTTTTGCTTCGCTTGCATGCACGGCTGCTGCTTTACCGATTAAACTGTCTTTATTGCAATCCACAAGTTTTCTCACTTTTACTCTTCAGAATCTCTCCCCCATCCTGCTGTGGGATGAGTGAGCGAGCAGCTGTGTGGTGCTTCGTTGCTGGCTGGGGTTAACCAACAGCAGGCACTCATCACAACCACCTTTAGACATGCACAGGACAGATTTTCCTACCTGAAGTAGTGAGCTGAGTTACAGTGAGGAGAATACAGATAATTTTAGATTACATCTCAGCAGTCTGTTTTCATTGCCTACTTTAAGACAGGACAAATTGCAGTCCAGACTGCATTGATTCTGCTGCCCAAGAAAAGACCTGCAGGTGAATAGCTCAGGCAAAGATGTTTGCATTCTAGTCACTGTCCTTAGAGAAATTGCACCATAGGTGCCCAACCAGCATAATGCAGAGAGGCTGAGCTGATGGAAAGGTTTGTAAGAAGTAAACTGAACTAGTCTTTCTTCTAAATCATCCTCAAAGACTTGTGAAGAATGATTTTAAGTGGAAAAATATTAGATTTCCCAGAAGACATGCCGTACACTAAGGCAAGTTCCTGTATAAACCACAGCTGTAAAAGCACAAAACTGTGGGATACCCTGGTGTCCAGGTGTTGGATAAAGGACAATTTATTTCTTCTCACTATATTTAAATAAAAATGCAGTAGCTATGGCCCTTGAGCAGGACTCACTACAGGTTGGCTCCATCCCAGAATCCCACCAGAGAGATCTTCTACAACGCTGGGTAAGTCAGGCAGCAACCTGGGAACAGCTAAAAACTAGTTTTCATGCTTTCCTAAAGGAACCAAGCATGTAAAGCTACTCAAAGGGTGACAGTCCCTGCCGTGGGAGGCGTACTGACATTTTTCAAAGAAAAAATGACCAGAATCATGATCTTCTATCTAGCTTCTAACCCACTTTACAAATCTGGAAGGTGTGACAAATTTCAGCCCAGTTAATTAAAGTCTTGCAAAACTGTATGCAACAACTGTCTGATCTTACCATGGAAAGTGACACTAACCTTAATTATAAGCTTCTAAACAAATTAAAACCAGATAAAAGTAGCAACATTTTCTAATAAAATAACAGGATCTTCTGAAAACAAATGCAGACTATAAAGATGCTGAAAAAGAATATATATTAGTATTTTACCACCACTTGATAACAGAATTAACAAGTGACAAAAGTTCAGCTAAAATAGTGCTTTTAAAATATACTTGCAAGATACTCCTTCGTTTTGCTGTTATGTACTTACAGAAACAATCCCCCACAAAACCAGCAGTTATTTCTGCAGATTTCAGGGCGTGCTCTGCAAACAAAAAATAGTTATAGCTGAACATTGGAAGAGCTGTGGGTTTTAGTCACCTATTTTTTGCATCACATTTAGTACTTGTTCCATCCTATGCTGACATGCAATACTGACATACTCTTGCAGAGAGCATCCCCCAAAGGCATAAAACTTACAACATTTGCATAAAGAATCCTTTTCCTTTGAACAATGTTAACTCTAGCTGCATAATACCAGTAGCTACGCAAGTTACATTGTGTAATCTTATTCTGTGGTTAGCATTCATTCCCTTTATTTCTCTGTTGCACTGTTACAAATCTGCCAGTTAAACTCTATGCAACTCCAAAACGTATTGTCTGGAATGAAACAACCAATTATTTCTTCAGGTTTTGTGGCATAATATCCTAGGAAACCAGCAATTACAGAATCAAAGTGGCATCAAATGGCGTAGAAAGGAGTTAGCATGTATTATTCTTTAAACAGCAGTTACATGAACTCGTAATAAATGGGTATTAAGTGCTAAATGTATGATAAGTAATTCTTGACAATGCAATTATCCAAACAATACAGGAAAAAGCTGCAAGGTGGTGTTGTCATATTCACTTGTGCAAATGCTACTGTGTGAAATAACAATATTGAAAACTGGTTTTTGTTCATGAACTCCCTGAAAAAAACAGTGCAACTACATGTGTGTAAGACAAGCAGCACATTGTCTGGACTGCCAGCAGCTCTCAGCTGGTAAATGTCACCCACTGGTTTGATCTCTCCTGAGGCTAAGACTTTAATTTGCCCAAAAAACGTGGAACAGAGCAGGATACTGTTTTAACCTCTGAATATATTATATATAATATCTTTCAAAGGAAGCACAGAATGAAGATGGAGGGATTACGTAAAGTGGGGTGGACATAAAGAAACGCTGATTAGAAGTTTCTAGTTTCACTGGCAAGGTTGCATGGTTGTTATAGCAAAAGGCTTGAAACTTGAGGAATTTCCAGAGGGGGCACGTCCAAATGTGAAATAATGGGATGCAGTTGATAACACATTTACTTCCTTTAGACTCTTCTTTTTGTCTGAAGAAGTGCTTGGCAACTTATTTAGCTGGGTAACAGATACAGTCAACACCACCACAAGAAACTTTGTTATAACAAGAATCTCAACCTCCATCTGATCTCAATCTTGCACTGAAACATAACAATTTTCTTTGGACCAGAAAGAATTTCCCTGGAACAAAAAGGCCTTTGAAGGTGACTTAGCTTGATTAGCTGGGAGCCAAAGGACAGTATCATGCCCATGCTATCTTCTAAGAAACTCCCTAGAAACAGGATTAATGTTGCTTGTAGTCCTTTGTTCTCCAGGCTAGCTTCAACTTTCATCTACATCATTTCTCGCTCTTTCCCCACTGCCTTCTTTTGGGGTGGGGAGCTGCTCAGGGGCAACTGGACCAAAAGTAAACCTGCAGTGTCTGCCAATGGCCAGAGCCACAAGCAGACAGTGAATCCTGAGTAGCACAGCCAGTTAAAACCTAGTGTCCCCCTTAACTCACAAGAGGAATAGGAAAGCAGCTCAAACAACTGTTTTTCTAAGTAAGAAAAGAAAACCCTGTTTCCAAGTGAGGCTAACTAAGTCATGAGATACATGCTCTGCCAGTATGGGGGCTATAAAGAACCAAGGCACAGAACTACATTTATATCTGTATTGCAGAAAGCCCCAGTTGTGAGCATTTGTCTGGATTTTTCTTCAATTCTAATATAAAGATACACCTGCAATGTATCTTGCTCTGTTAAGGGAAGGAATAATGGTGTCTCTAAGCTTGTTAAGGATCTCAATATACAAACACACTTTACTTAGGAAGGAATAAGATAGTCAGAGCAGAAACTTTAGACAAACAGAACAAAACTCATCACAGAATATAGTCCAAGACTTTACCATGAACATTGTTTATTATTCTTTGAGAGATGTAACAAAACTCTAGCCATATTTTGGGAAAATTTTCTTGGTTTGAACCTGTTCAAATGAAAAGTTTTCTTGCCAAAGTTGTCGGAAAAATTGAATGAGAAAGGAGTTTTAGCTTTGAGCAAATATCTCCTTTGGACTTATTCCAAGAAACTAAGTAAGAAGTCACTTCTGTTCTACATGTCATAATTTCCAGCTGTGGAACAATGCAGTTCATAAATCCAGATCAAAACATTTCCCTCCTCCTCCAGAGTTGATTGACTGCTTTATCTTGGACAGAAAGTCTCATCAAAGGACATTTTCTTAAAAAATTAAAAATAAAAATTGTTGTCTAAATTAATTAAATGTTCAGAAGAAAACAATAACTAATTTGGAGAAATAGCAGAAAGCTTCATTTCAGTTCCTCTTTTTTGTTTTTCTATAATAACATCTGGCACCATATGTTAAAACAGTCAGTCTTCCTTGTTAGTCAAGAATTAAATTTTATACTTAACTTTCAGATTCACAGAACTGAAGGATCTGAATAATGAGCTTCCCACAATTTCTCCCCATCTCATGCACATACTCAGATTCTGGTCCGCCTCACCTGCTGCAGGTTCAGTTCAACTAGTTCTCTCTGTCCTGCTCGTAAATACTGTCAGTCCTGACTTGCTTATCTAGATCTCAAGGAAAACTTGCCTGTTTGTGCATCTGGCAATGTAGTCTCTACGGCCATCAGAAAACCTACATCAAGAGTTGCAATGAAATTACTTAAAAACACATGGGTCGTTAATCTGATTCCCTGCCTGGAAATGTAGGCATATATATGTGCTTAGCTTTGAGCATTTGTTCATGTTTGCAGTGGAAGCTGCTCATTGTCAGAAAGTCCAACAGAAAGTGCTCCAAAAAAGAGTGCAAGAAGGCTGCAAAGAGCGAGCTCTTTCAGAGAGGATGCTCATGGGTGGTGTACTTTGGGATGAAGCTTGCAAAATGCTGTCACTTCCAGGAACGTTAATGATGTGGTAAGAAGGCCAGTACTACATACACACACACACACACGTATATATTCTGAGATTTATACAACATAAAAAGATTACTGGAGGATTTCATTCTGTGAAAGATCAATGGTAACATAATACAGTCAAGATGTAAAGCCCATTACAGAGTTTTATGCAATGCTAAGAAACACCAGTATTCCAGGGAAAGATTGAGAAATGCACTAGATACTCCTTGCACATCCACTCACATGTAAATGAAAAAAACATTTTTAACTAAGAAATCAGTCTACGCTAATTGTGATACTTACCAAATAAAATTTATTTTAGGATTTTGTTTCCAGATATAAAATATGTTCATTCTGTAATGAGATTAAGTTCATCTGAATGAAATCTAGAAAGCTGATACTACAAAATCAAGCAGCATGAACACTTAATGAACTTAAGGTTGAGGAGAGGAAACATCCCATAACTCTATACGTCAAAAATTTTTGTTACATCCTTCTGTGGGGGACTAAATGTCAGAGGAGTCCACACTTATTTTTGAGGCAGGGAATCCAATGACTAGAATGGTACAGGTCAAAATCCAAAAAGTCAGACTTGTATCCCCTGCTCATATAAAGTGTGGTCATGGGCAGATCACTTCAAGTTTAATTTCACTAAATTTTAGCTTAGCATCTGCTTTAAGATAATGTTTCTCAAGGGGACAATTCATTGCATCACAGAAAAGTTATCTGTCTTAGATGAGATGTATTGCCCCTCAAGATGGTTAGTTAGGAAAGATTAATTTCACCTTAAGTGGAAATAACTTTCAAAAGGACCTGTGAGACATGAGAACATAAATTCTAATGAAATTAATTCAAATTTGCTGTTTTGAAAAATCTCATTATTACTCTCTCTCTGTTCCTGTACTCTATCTAGCTGTGTTGGAAGGACTGCTATTCTTAAGTGCTTCTCTTTGGAGAGCTTTTTAATGAAATGCGGTGGAAGTGTAGCATTAACTCCCAGGAAAGAGGGGAAAACGAACCATCTGAAGCACAGTGAACAGCTGAGCCACATCTTTGGCTGACGTTGACTGGAGCAGGACTTGGCACTCTACAGGGCATTATCTAGGCTGGGTTCCAACTGTCCTTCATGTTATTTACAATTCTTTCATCTTTTGTTCTTGATAGGTTGGTTTTGTTGCTTTACACAGTAGGTGAAGCTGTGTGTTTACATTTGACCAATACACACAATGCTTACATGGGGATGTTGTGGGTTGTGGATGGGAGAGAATTGTTTTCAGCATCAAGAGATGTGCGCTGGAAGTTTGTGCTGTACTTAGGTCAGCTCAGAACAGCTGTCTCCTCTCTTTCATATCATTTTAAGACATGCATACATTTAAGCTTGTCTTGGATAATCTCTTTGGCTACTCTGTCACCTGCAGAGGCACAGTATGCACAGGAAAAAATGTCAGGCATCAGTCATCTGGTTGAGATTCACAGGAGATTCAAAAGCTTTTCTTCTGGTGGGAGGCTGAAGCACCACTGCTGCTCAGAGGATCTCTGGATTGCATAATAATTTACAACAGCTTCTTCCAAATATAGAAAGCATGAGCACATCGGAACTAGGTGTGGTATGACATGACTGGTCTTTGTACAAGAATGGAGTTGGGGAATGGAGAAAGCTCTTGTAACACCAGAAATTTCCAGTGTGTATGATAACCACAAGTCATTGGAATAATATAAAACTGAATGATGTGCATGACTTTGTGATCAAAGGGAGACAGAGGTTTCACCTTCACTAACCTTTGGGATAAGATGTTTCATTTTCTCTCTCCTTGCATACCGAAGCAGCCCTTTGGGCAATGAGGGGTGAGTTTTCTCGTTGGACCCAGAGGAGGCAGGAGCTCAGCCTCCAGCTGCTCTCACCGCAGGTGGTGTGTCCCATTCCTGTGCGTCTACACAAGCCAGCACCAAGCGGCAGCTGGTGAGTTTCTGACCAAGCATTTTTGTGTGTAGAGTCACACAAGCACTCTGAGAAGGAAAAGGAGGTCTCCTTCCTCTAAACATTGATTTTTCAGGAGGAACTTCTGCAGGCTCTGTTTTACAAATGGTTAAAACACAGTCTTCCTTACTATGATGTCTGTCAGGTGGCACAGCCTCATGGGAAGCCTTTAGATGACAATACATATCCACACGTCTACTGTAGGCTGAGGCAACAGAGCAGTAAGAGGCCAAATCTTGCATAATATCAGTCTGTTTTCATCATCCCTAACATGACTGGCACTTCCAGCAGCACAGCCCTTGGACTAAACAGATTGTATGATGGATTCCTCAGTGGAAATTCTCAGAGCTGTCAGTGTATGTGCTCATTACAGATGTCAAGAACAACAAACAAATCAGAATGATTGTAGGTAACTAATGTAATTAATTATCCACATGGCAGACAATTTCTGTGGCAAATTCTATTACCCTATCTCTTGAAAGTAATACAGATTAAGTATTCTTTGTATATATTTCTTGCTGTTGTAAAAAGAGAAAAGAAATGTTCACAGCAGGTGTCCTGAATTTAAAAAGCTAGAAAACACAAGATATCTGGGCACTGAGGGAGGCTTCAAACATTACACACCTGTGTATATTCATATAGAGAACATATTCTTCTAATAACTGATCCAAGAAAATCCATTCTTTGCATTGTTTTAATGTGACTCTGAGAAAAGCATGGAGATAAGGAATCAAGCCAGTCTATGGCCCTGAAATAGGAACAGAGGCACAAAAGTGCAAGCCGTGTTAGGGTGTAGGGGGAATGAATGGTCCTGACACTAGTAGTATGATACCTTGTGTGCAGAGTCCCATCAACCTTAATACCCCTGCGCTGTTTATATGGAACAAGTGAGGAAAGTTAAGTAAACATTCCCATGTCTTGAAAACTAGCCCTTCAAGAACATTAGACAAGAGTTTTGTCCAGCTACCATCAATAATATGTTCTAAAACACTCCCATATCCTCGAACTAAGTTGAAATCATGAACTTAAAGTACCCACCCACCAAGCATGAAATATTCTGTGGATTGGTATACTAAAACGAGAGACAATTTATATCCAAGTCCAATGTGTGAAGAATGTACATTAAAGAGCCTTCTAGAACCTCATATAATGTATAATGGGGTATATAAATGAATGTACAATAATGCATAGAGTTATATAAATACTTAGATAGTAAGAGGTTTGGGTTGGGGGGGGTGGGTAGAGGGGGTCTGTTATGAGGTTCCTGTGGTTGAGGTTTACAGTGGGGGCTTTTCGGGTCACAGAGCTTGGGGAAGGGCCAAGCAGGAACTGCTATGACCTATTTTGTGCTTTTTTGGGGGGTTCTGCTTTGTTTTTGGGGGATTAGCAGTTGTGTCTAATCCTTCCCCATATTATGGAGTGGTGGGATTAGTACTAGCTTCTGTTGCAGGATGCGGGTGGCTATTGAGTTTGGGGGCTTCCTTTGTGGCTTTAGTGTGGTTTATGGTGTATTTAGGTGGCATGCTGGTGATTTTTGTATATTCTGTGTCTTTGGCTGCCGACCCGTTTCCTGAGGCTTGGGGGGATTGGCAGGTTTTGGGTTATGGTAGTGGATTTATTTTGGTGGTTGTAGTTGGGGTTGATGTCCGTGGCTTTGTTGATGGTTGGAAGTTGGGGGTGGTTACTGTCGATAGTGGGGGGATGTTTTTAGTTCGGTTAGACTTTGGTGGGGTGGCGATATTCTATTCTTATGGATTTAATGTGATTTTATAGACACTTCTAAACAATACATAAATAAGCCACCATGGCTCAAATGTTATTAAGCTTTCAATGACAGCAGCATGAACCTTACAAGCTGAAAATGTGACAAAGAACAGACTTCACTGCACATCAGATCTGCATCTTAATCAGGGAACTCTTCTCCTAGATTGGCTTTAACATGAGAGCATCTTCCCCACTTTGTTTGTCAAGTATTTACAGCTCTGAAGACATCCCCTCCTCCCCAGGGAAGGAAGATATCTTCCCCAAAGCACTACACCAAAACCACAAATGAAATAATGTAACTTTACACCAGCCGGTAATTTTTCAGCAGGTTTAGAGTATGCATTCACTATAATGATATATCATAAATATTCAGCTGGAAGAGCGATTTCTAACCTTTAAAAGATGGTCCTGTTTGACCATTGCATCAGTGTGGAGTCACTCTTTCAACTTAAAAATGCAAGCAACTTCCAATACATATTTGGCAAAGGCTATTGTTTATAAACTAACCAAAATAAAAAATTGATGACAGTTGTGTACAATTTTTAAAGGTATGGACCTTTAGACTTAGTGATTACGTTGTTGTAAATGGCAAAATATGCATAAAATCTCTATTAACACTAACAGATGCCTTAAGTTCTATATATTTCCACATACACATTCAGACACAGTTTATGTTTAGCTGCCTCAATAAAATAAGCTACTTGTAAAATGACAGCAGACTTTTTTGTGGTGCTGCCCCTATGTGAGCAAGTGGAGAAAGAGGGTATATGAACTGAACTAATGACCTCTTTGGATTAGAGCTGCAGTTTAATTGCAGCTCAAATGCTTTATAAATATAATTTACAAAACACACGTTATTATTTCTATTCATGTAGGACAGGGGGGTGATAGAATATGGAATAAAATAAACCTGAACCATATAGCTAAGTATTTGAGGATCACTTTGTATCAGTTTTCTTAAAATTATTCCTATGGAATTGCTCGTGGAATGGGGTTCTCTGGCAAACACCTGCTTGACTTTTTGACAGTTCCGAAGTTTTCAAGGATTTAATTTGAATTTGCCCTAAAACTTCCATCACAGATTGCTCTATAAAATAGGAAAGGTGATTGGTTTTTCTTAAACTGACCCTCTGCAAAGAAAAGATTTAGACTGCTTCTCCTTAGACTCTGGGAGGAACACTTACATTTGCTATAAAATCAATACAAGCCTCATTCAAAAGCCATTACAGTCAATGAAGAAACTTCCTTCACACTAATGGGATTTATCAAGACCATGTTTGTGTTACACAGTTCAGGGTACTGCTCTGTATTTGTCTCCTCATTAACAAATGCTCCCTCAGCTTGTGATTTGGAATATAATGCAGGCCCAATATTTGTTCGATAATTTTTAGCATTAAGTTACTCGATTGCATTTCTTGGAACTAACAACATCAGCAACACTTCTCTCAAGTGATTACACTGAGTCTAAGTATTCTCTAAACTGTGAGCTGAACAGTGGTTAAGTGCAAAGTGGTTAATTTATTTTGGTACTTACAAAGTATTTCCTACTTTTAAGAGTCAAACCAGAATACTGCATAGACAAGTGTGCTACTATGTTGCTACAGAAATGAAACATTTCAGAGTAACCTTTACAAATGTGTATATAAGAAAACAGCTATTGTCTGGAAAGGACAGTGTAGGGGAATAGACAGGGATCGGCGACCGGAAGATCACGGGATGTGACGGAAAGATAGACTCCTCCCCATAGGAGTGGCAGGAACAGGAAGCGCAAGAGCTATATAAGCGTGTGACGCAGCTAAATAAACAGACGTTTTGTATCCATCATATTGATGTCTGTGCATCGCTGTCCCCAGGGTGGGTAGAGCCCTGTGTCCCGGAGATGCGGCCCAAGATAAGTTCTCCCGTAGAAGCGTACAGCAACAGGACAGTTTTCAGTTCCTTTTGCCACATTTTATGGATTTTAATTTGATTCTTCATTCCTTATTATTGCAATCTTTATCTGAATAGCTAATAGTTATTCTTACCATTTTTTCTAGTACTGCTCTGAACTATTCTAATGCAGCTCCACATTAATCACAGAGTTTCACTTACAGTCAATTACTTATTCAGAGCAGATCATCTAAGTAACAGCATCTATATTTGTATCATACTCATAATTTTTCAAATACTTCTTTTTTTCACTTTATTATTTAGTTTCCAGCAGCACAGCAGGGGAAGGCCATCACAGCCAGGTAAGCCAAGTCCAGTTTTGGACCCCATGACATTATTTTCTACTACTATTTCATGCTACTTCTCTATGTATGGCAATTTCACCTCCAGAGAAGAGCCATTATTTTAGGCAGGTATTGATTTCCAAGGATCTATCTTGTTAATATTCTGGTGTTCAGCATTTTCTTTTGTCATATGTTTGTTTAGCAGTAGAAGCCATGACTTAATTTTGAACCAGCATATGTTTGAGCACATAGTGTTTTCGTAACTTCTTTGACAAGTGTTGATTGAGTTACTTGCTGTTTGTATCCACTGTATTAGCTCAATTCCTAGTGGATGATATGATTTGAATATGACAGCGATCTGTGGTGCAGAATCATATCTCCATAACTAATCTCAGATTCCCATTATAGCTTTCAAACTTCTGTCACTTTAATGCAGCATAAACATTATTTGAATTGCCCTGTGTTCCCCTACTAGCTATTCATCAAGCTACCCTAAAAAGTTAAACCTAATTGTGATAGCAATATACAAAGTTTATTTCTTGGTAGACCTTGGCCTGTGTGAGATGTTTGGTTTCATTGTCCAAGGACAGTCTAACAAAGTAATTTCACCTCATTAATGATAAAAAGACAAATGCATCAACATTTAGTTTTCAGTGGACCTTTTCTTCTGAGTTGCTTATTAAAATGAAATCTAAAGGGTGGGATGCTGATTTCATTCTTGCTGGGATAAAATGCAAAAAAAACTCAAGGGAATTCAGAGAATTTGTCACATTGTAAAAGAAATCAGTCTGGCTCAAAAGATAGCAATAATTCTAAGGAAGTATTTTGCCAGAGACCTTCAGCCAAGACTGACTTTCAATTGTAACTGAAGCAGCTTTATGTAAATAGTAAAGTTATGTTTACTAAATAACTTATCCTCAAGCAGAATGTAAAGCGAACTCTCTGGCTGCAAGGTACTGCTCAAATCCCAGCAGACAATACTTTCTATTTGTATTCATAGACCGAAACTTCAGCTGTTATAGCTTGGAAAATGAATCCTTTATGATGATGGTATGGATTATGTGTTGTCTGAAAAATTAGACAGCTGAGAAACCTCTAATAATGCAGAAAAGATTAATAAGTGTCAGTCAGTCACATCTCTACTAGTGAGCTCCATTTAATCTTTTCTGAGTCAGAAGAAATAAGAAAAGGAGGACACCAGCTAGAACTTTTTAAAGAACTGTCTTTAAACATCCTTTTCCCATCTTGCCTTCTTCTGTTTGCAGCCTGTGGGTTGCATTCTTTAAAATAAAAAGGAACTTTAGTCATAGCTCAAGCTGTCTTAAAATATTTCTTCTAACTCTGCAGGTCAGAATCTGAAGAAAACTAACAACATCTTCAAGGGGTAACAATTTTCAAGGGAACAGTCCCTTGGTGAGCAATAGAGATTGAGTGCTGATGTTTAAAGTTTTGCTTTTATTTGACACCTCCTGAATTTCTGACCCATTTTCCTTCAGCACTGCAGGTCCTTGCCAAATCAGCCCGTTACTCTACGGAAATCATAACTCCGAAAGAGAAAAGTTTGCCTTACTGACACCAAAGACTCAATACAGTTCAAGTAAGACCTCAGAGATAAATTTAGATGACAATTCCTCCCCCCGCCGAGGAGTCAAAGATGTAGCATTGTCAGGTCATCTTTCATGCCATAAAGTTCAAGTCATCATCATGAGACTGTGTGGAGAAGGGGAGATTGGCTCACGGTGATGTATGTGACCAGTTCTAGCCAGGCATCCAAAACCAGAGGCATTTCAAACCACTCACCAGGACCCAAGAACCTTTGTAATGGGGGAATTGACTCAGAAATGGGAGCTTTGTTTCCTTGTCATCATTAATTTAATACATGCAAGTAACAAGTAAACAAACAAAAGATGAAGGTCCTTAGCTGAGTCCCACACTGAATTTCCTGACATACCTGTACCATGCATTTCTAATTAGAAGAAAATGCCCTGGTGTCCCCCCCAGTTTTGGATTCAGGTCCTGTAACTCATCCTTGCAGGGGAGTTTGAAATGAGGCTAGCAGCCTTTACTCACACAAGAATATCTAGACCAAAATTTTCATTCTTGAAAATGTCATTCAACGCTGAAATTGTACCTGAAAACAGTTATTGCTTGAATGGTTAATTGCACCCTTTTGTCATGTGATTTTTTAGAGCAAAATTGTTGGTACTATATTCTGTGGCTGCTAATTACTGTATTTTTGCTTTAAAAGTTCATTCCTTAGAGCCGCTTATGTCCCCTTTTTCTTGAAAACTCAAATCCTCAGGTAGCCTATAAAAAATCAGAAGCAAACAAGTTTTTGACAGTGGGGAAACCGGAAAAGAAAGGGCTCCTGAGGCTGAAAAGAAAATTAAATATTTGCTGCAGATGTGTTTATCTCACAGTTTTATGTTTTTAAACAGACATACAAGTTTATATTTGTGAAAATGCAATGCTGCTCCTGCCTTGAAGCTGCAGGGCCTTTGGCCTTTCCTTCTCTTCCTCTGACACACTATGTTGAAGGACTTAGGTTTATTAAAAGATATTAAGAGGTGATTTTGACATGTGCTGGGCATATGGTGTGAATGGTGTGTGGACCTGTCTGGAAGAAATGTCATTACCTGGCTAGCTGAAACCATTGAGTCCCATGGCCCAGGCGGTCCCTTCCAGGGACAGCATGTGGAAGAGCACTGCCTGACTTAATCTGTGTCAGTTGTCCTATCAACACCTCTTGGTTTTAGGGAAATTTTCAGGAAACATCACCAAATGACAGCAGACTGGTCCTGGAGCAGATACAGAAGTGGTTGAACAAAAGAAATATGATGTGAGTATTCATGTGGAAGATTGCTGGATCAAACTGAAAATTGTTGCATTTATTCTTCTGAAGCACCAAATCTCTCTCTTTTTGCATATGAGTTATATTTATATGGTATGGCATAGCTTCATGCAGGGCTACTGAGAATAGAGTCCTCAGCAGTGCAAGGCTGATACACTGGAGCGGTTCTGCCCCACCATGGGCGTTCTCCAAATAGTGACCAGATCTGGGGAGAGAAGCGTGGCTTTCTGCTATTTCTTCAGCATACCTGCCTTGGGACATCCACAAAATTCATTCATTGCTTGCTGTCTTGGACTCACTCTTCTTTGCATCCCAAAATGTGTAAATAGAGGTGGGAGCAGATAGAAGCATAGAAAGAGCTAAGTTCTGGTCTGTTATTTTTGTTGTGACTTCTGAAAGACTTGTACCATCTTCTTGTGAAGGACCCCTTTTTTAAAGAGGCAGCTTTGCAGCACATAACATTTAGTGCATGATTTATTACATACTGGATTGATTTTATAAATAAATTTAACAAAAAGATGCATTCATCATTATAAACACACTGGTTACAAGGCCCAGTATAAACAGCAGAGAGTGGGAAGGAGGACTATAACTCAGCCTGACTTTGTATGTAGGCTTTCCAATGACAGGCTCTTGCCAGTTATTTGACAGAAGCCATCAACAGGCATCCTTGGAGGTGAATATTTAATGTAGGATTCACTTTAGCATTTGATTCAGTAGCAATTATTCCTCCAACATTAACTGTGGAATGACATTAATGCACTCTGCATTTTGCTGTTTTCAGAGACTACGCCTGGGTCACACAATGCAGAAAAGAAAGAAAGGAAGCACTGGAACAAGAGCAACCAACCATTTGTATACAATTAAAACTTATTTATAGTCTGGTATTTCTGAAACAGGCTCCTCTCTCTTTCGCCCAGTGGATACACTTCCACAGATACTTATCCCACACTTGACCTTCATACTTGTGAATTGTGGTATATCTTGTGCTTGGAAATTAGCCTTCTGAACATACCAGAGTCGATAGACTTGAACTTAACAAGTGTTTGTCATCTACCTTATGCTGCTGAACCTATGAAACTAAGAACGTGCAAAACTGCATATTCTCCCTAGAAACTCAATAATTATATTGAGCCAGACTCTTTTGTATTTCTGGTTGAATCTATCCCCACAGAATACCATACAAAATCTAACAAAAAAGAGCCACTAAATTTGGAACAGAATCTTTCTACTTAGGTACAATTATAAAAAAATAGAGGGTGTGAAAACTCGTTGGAAGACTCATGGAAAGAAAAGGAAATTTTGGCGATGATGGATCTAGAAAAGATGTGGTTGGAGGAGAATAGGCTACCTTTAAATTACCTTTGTCAGCTGAGAAGATGGGCAGAGTACCTGGATTTTCTAGTTTGTTTTGAGGCAATTCCTCCACTTGCAAGCTACATCTACTTCAGGTTCATCTGTGCATAGTGAACAGGTTGCATTTCTCAAAAGAGCAAAGTTGGGCATCAGCTTGGAATTTTGGAGGTTGCCATGGTTTCAATATTTTTATCTTCTTTGCAAGTCATTAAGATTGCATTGCCATCTTCAGAGCAATTACAACTGAAAAACAGGACTTTCTTGCTTATAGAAGTCAGTGGTCTAGCACACACACGTAAAACCAAGGGAACTGTGCAAATATTGTGGCCCAGAGAAAAATTCATTATCAAATTGGCAAATTGCAACCATTGTGAGCCAAAGATACATATTTCTTAGAGGGCCCATGAGTCAATATGCAAATTATTACAGATTTATAATGTGGGAAAAATGTGGAGTATTCAGTGAACTTTTCAAAGCAAGAGCTTGAGTGGGGAAAACCACTGAAAGAATTATTCCAATTAGCAAAGCCATTTGCCAGCAACAGAAAATGACTCAGAGGAAATGTCAGTGGGTTCAGTAGCGAGCTAGCCTCTCTCTTTGGAGAAAGACAGCTCAACCTTCTGGAGCCTGATCTGGCTTATCCAGAGTGAGCACCTTTGCTGAAACACATCTCTGAGGTCCAACTGTTCCAAGAACAACTAGGCTTTAGTCTCGACGGATTAAATTTGAGATATAAGGCAAAGCACACACTGTTCTCTCCAGTCAGAGCCAACTCTGGGCATATACTTTAGAGAGTCTGGAATTAATTGCATAGTCTCTCCAGACACAAGTCATGATTTATCTACTTGGGTGAAGTTTTGTTTATCCCATAAATTAAAAACTTGGAGTGAAAAATCCAAGCTGCCTCTTGGCTTGCAGAGGAGAGAAGGGAAGGAAACTGGGGTTGTGTGGAGGAGGCTACATAACACCAAGCAGGCAGAAGCAGTGACTGCTCTAAGTGAGATGCTCCTCTTCCACATGGCAATTCTGTCCTGCCTGCAGTAACACAGGCTGTGCCCTGAGCAGGATGGAAGCCTTCCTGGGGCTTCTGTAATGAGAATTTTGCTTTTACTACTGTCTGGTACAGGGAACCTCTTCCTATTTGTGCAGGCTCCTCAATTGTTTTCTGGGTCTTGTGGTACATAGATGTTTTCACTTAATCAGGGAAGTATACTCACACCTGAGAGCTTTCTGCCAAAAGCAGTTGTTAGAGCTGTGGTGAAGACAGAGTGAGCAGAAAAACATGGGCAATTGGAAAGGAATACACCAGTCCTTCTAACATGGCAGCAGGAAGCTGACCCAGTCTGGCTGCAGCGCTGAACATCAACAGTGCTTCCCTCTGTGGGGTGGAATTAAAACCCGTATTTGTTCTGGAGCAGAGGAATCACAAACACACACACGCTTTTACACTGGGATGTACTTGTACCTTGAATCCAGATTTGTGCTTCTACTAAAATTAAGGGTACTTTAAGTGCCTTTTTAAATACTGTCTTTGATCAGCTCTCCATTCAAGCAAGATCTGTAAGGCTGAGATGTAAGAACTTTATGCCTGGAATGTTTGCATGTAGCCCTTTAACTACTGTTACATTTCGGGCTTTATTTCCTCTCTCTCTCTCCTTTTTTTTTTTTCTTTTTTTCCAGAGGTCCAGTTATTCTGCAGTTAAAGCAAACCTGCTATTTAGCCATTAAACATCCCATATCTGTTGCGCTTACCGCAGTTCTAAAATGCTAGTTTACACCCACAACTCAGCAAAATAGAGCCACACATCACCTTCCAAACAGAAATAAAACCCAAGCTTTCAAATCGCAGCTCCATACACTTTAAAACCTCACTGCTTTAGGAGCTGAACACCTTCCAAAAAGACTATGTACACCTGAAGTGTCTCTCCTTTTGAATATCCATGAGGATAAAGTGGCTTCTCATTTATTGTTCAATCACAAGAAAGCTATGATGCAAAGCTTGTATTTACATCCCTCCTGGAAAAAAAACCCAACAGGTAAGTCTAGCACCAGGAGTCCTCATGAGCATGAGCTTTGCAGGCACCCACCTGGTGCTGAGAGGCCGAGCTCACAGCTTCTGTCGGCTCATGCCCTTTGTTGACTGATCCCTCATTCCTGTAGAGTGCACTTATGTTGAATCAACATCGCAGAGAGAAATGAGGTCTCAGAGTTAAATAAGGTCCTGATGAACTGAACATGTTAAAAATGCAAGATCTCAAGTTTCAGTTTCAACTGATGTTTCAAAAGGGAAGCAAATGTTATGGCTCAGCATTTAGAATGAAACAAGTGGATTTTTTTTTGCCAAGCAGGCCAAGAGGATTATCCTTTCTCAGGAACTCTCAGTTCATCCTCAGTGTGCAGTGTTTTGCAGCTAGTAAATTAAGTGGCTACAAATATGTGCACTATTGGGGTGAGGTCTGCAGGTCACACAGGGGCAAAGCCGCCTTTTCAGGGAGAGAGGGGAGAAGAGTTTATAAGAGCTGTTTTAATGCCGGGTCCTCAAGAATATCAGTACAGCACAACTCAGAAATGTAGGGACAGATTCCTTCAATCATGGTGGAAGTGTTGTGTAGGAAGCCAATAATTTCCTATTTCTCCCATTAATATGATCTACATTTAACTTCAGAGAGCTTTCTTCCTTCAGCCATTGACCCCTCTGAGGTTACAGGTTCTCAGGTGAAAGACTCTTTGTCATGGCTATGAAGGGTATTTGCTGCTAGATATCATCCATATACAGGTGGCGTAACACATTCATGTTGTTCCATCAGCTGCTCTACTGGCTGCAGATGTTTAGTCAGAGAGAGGGTACCAAAATGTGCAAATAGCAGCTTTCTGGAGACATGCACCTTATATCTATCAGCAGACAGATCAGCAGTTGTCTAATGTGTCCTGGACTTAATCTTACCACTGTCATATCCTCCAAATTTGGGACATACCAAAAACAACAACAAAAAATGGAAGACTCAGTCACAGTGAGATTACTGGTCTTTGCACAGAAATGTGACAATCTTCAAGCACTGTATGGAATACAGCACTGGGTGACTCAAGTCACATTGTGACCATACCCTCCGCTATACTTATTCCAGCAGAGGGAAAGTAAACAGAATTACAATTTGTGGCATGACTGATACATTCCAGTGTGAACCAGATATGTATATCCATTTCTGAATCACCCAAGAATGTCCACCCTCCAAACAGGGAGCTGACAAGATGGATCAAGACTATTACTTGATGTAGCATTTCTCCTGTCCATTTTACTAAACAGCATGATTGCCACTGTTAACAACATTCACACATCTTCATCTCAGAGAAACAAGCATTTGTAGACTGCTGAAGGTGCCATTTCACAAAGGATTTGATAAAAGATAAAAGGTTTATTCCTGTCTTCTAATGGCCTGAGCAAACCTCTGGCTGCACTTGCTGAACCGGATCACCAGATTCCCTGCCAACTTCCCACTGTGGTGTAATGGGATGTTATAAATTTAGAGGAGGTAAAAGCCACTCGAGACTCCAAATATGTGTCAAAAAGCCTGATTTGCACAATGGTAGAGCAGTGTCTGGATATTGCTACTGTTCATAACATTGGCACGAGGCTTATGGATGGAGACGGGACAGAGCTAAAGCTCAACACTCACCAGGATCCTGGGCAACAAAGCCTCCCCATGAGAAAATACACCAGCCCTGTAGTGAAGATAACAAGTGACTGTGTTAGGCAGCTGAGCAAATCCAGCTCTGCTCTGTAACACTGCCAGACTCACAGAAGCATAGCTAAAATAATGCAATGCATTTTCAGTAGCACCTTATGCTAATTTGGCTGGAGCCTCCAGTCCATGGTGGCATTCTAGGGCAGTTAAGATTATTTGTATCTTCACCAGTCACTCTTTACCTTAAAATACTTCAGCTTAAGTGTAGCTTTATTTCTGACTTTGCTAAGTGTATGGTGTTTGGTTGGGGTTTTAACTTAAACATACAGTCACAAATACTGTAACGATACTTGACCTTGGTTTTGTCTCAGAGCCGTATAACCAAACCCCAACAATATTTTTCAAGCTTACAGCCAATCAGATAAAGTGCAATGTAAACATGCTGAAACTAACTTTAACTAGCTATCCTGGGAACTAGTAGTAAAATGTAGTGGCATCTATGCAGGGCTAAATGAGGGCTAATTTACTTAAATTTGCATAACTGTACTTCACCACAGTTCATGACACAAAATTAACATAAAAACGAAGGAAAAAAAAGAACATAAAATATGTCAGACCAAAGGAGAAAAAACCACAGCTGCATATCTCTCCTAGTTATAGTTAAACATTTAACTTCTTGTAAGCATCATCTAACAAACCAATCGGAAAGAAGAAATTCGAAGATGAGGGAGAAGGAGTTAGAGAAGGCGGAACCCATGTGAAAGGCTCCAGCAGCTGAAGTTTACAGGTGAAGGGTGATACCATTCAGTTCAGTAGGTTTATCAAATAGTGCTTTTTAATAAATTAATCCTTCCAAAAGGACTGCAATTAAAAAAAAACTGTCAAGTGGAGAAATAATCATGTGTCAATTATGTACATGCATTTCTAATCTATGGTAAGCATTAGGTGAATATTTAACAGTTTTCAAGGGGTTTAGGGCAATACACAAGGTTGATATATCCCAACCTCTGTGATAGACCTTCTCAAACTTGCAACAGGAATATTACAACATCCCATGGCTGGCACCTCTCCATTCAAAAGCAGCCCAGGGCCAAATAAATGACAGCAATGACTTAGCCTTGACATTTTTCTTTTCATTTTACAATAATCACACATAGGAATGTTTCCACTGTAACATCTAAGTCAAATGAAAAGCACATTTTAAATGTCTGATATCTTATTTTTTAAGAAAAATATTATTATTAATTTTTTTAAAGAGCAACTTTTCCTGAGCAAACACTTGCAGTCGTGAAGCAGAAACTGGGGAGAATGTCAGCAGTTCAGATTTGCAAATGGGATCTCAGCTTCCCTTGTCACCTGCCAATTTACAATTCCAGCACTGAGTCCTTGTTAGGAGGATGACATAAGCCTTATTATTCTTTCCTCTAACCCAGTTTTGCACTATTATTGCTCCATTAACACCACTTTTATCTATGCCCCTGTAAACAGAAGACATTTACCATAGATTAACAATAAATAAATAAATCTGTGGTCATGTGGGAAACCCTTCACTGACATGACCCCATCTAAGAGGAAAGAGCATTGAATCATCCCATTGCATCAGGGAGTAAGACGGGAGTACATGGCCAGGCCAATGCCACAACCTTTATTTGCAGAATCTAGCAGATCCCTAAATCTATGCACTTTCAACCACACTTGAGTTTGAAAGTATTCATGAAAGACACTACATAACAAACTGCCCAGGGCTTAAAAGAGGTTATACAGACAGAAAAACAGCCAAAGACTTGCATATCCAGGTGCTGCCATGAATCTCAGCACACCTGCACAGAGCCATTCCCTTTTCTTTTTCCAGCCCTGCAAATCTGTTCTTAAGCTGCCAGGCCTTAGCACAGCTCAGAACAGCCTTGGGGATGATCAACATGGGCCTGGTTCTATCAATACTAGTATTGTTTTGCTGCTGTAGGTTATCCCCACCTGGCACTCAGTGCCCTGGTAGATGCTCATATGGCTCCTGTGCTTTATGTTGTCCTGAATACACTGGCTTCAAGGAATCTTTATTGCCAGTGGTTGAATTTGAGCTTCTGTGTAATCTAAGGTTTTAGCTTAATGGTCCCAGAGATAAATTATGCTCTCAAGCTGTGACACAACTCCAGAGAAGCCACCTCGACACTGTGGCTTTTTGTATCTCTGAGAATGACTCAGTAGATAGAGGCCACAAAATAACAGGTAAGAATCGAGGATAAATATATGTAATAAGGTGTAATTGCCCTAAATCACTTGCCTGGCATTACTAAAAGGGAGGAGAGAGCAAGCAGCAGTAAAAACAGTGATTTAAAGTCCACAGGTTGTCACCTGAGGGAAAAAGTTAGCTGGAAGAGGCAAGGTTATTAAAGTAGCTGCACATTATCCCTGGCTCAGTTTTTAGAAAGACAGAACTCACTGTCAGCATTACTAGACTCATTATGGCTTTACTGTTTATCTAGAGAAGGTGTTAAGGGGAATAAGGATGATAAATAGTTGGAAATGGCTGAAGGCAGTTTTTGATAGCCATTCAGGCCTCCATTTCCTTCAGTTAGGTACTGGGCAGAGAGACTGTGTGTACCTCCAGTCACTCCTTTAACCATCGGCTAGCTGAAGGGAGAGGCTGGGTGGTTTCATGTTTCAGGCTTTTGATTTGAGAAGCACTTTCAGGTAATTGGTTTGGGTTTGGTTTTTTTTTTCCAGAGGAAATATCTGGAGCTTATCTGGGAAATTACATTTGTTCTTAGAAAGTAATTTGTCTTTCTATATTTTTCAATTAAATAATTATGCATACATTTACTATTATAATTTAGTGGGATTGCTGACAACCAGTTCCCTAGGTGATAAGAAAGTGTGCAAACGTGATCATTGTAAGTAGTCGCAACATGAGATTTAAATAAAGGATAAGACCTGTGTTGGCCTTTTGCAGAGAGGTAAAATTTCAACAGATGACTTCTGCACTGAATTAATTATCTGTTGTTCAGGATCTGTCATTCCTCATTAATCACATGGTATTTCTGTTTCTTTTAGAGTTACACAGACCTTTCAAGACAGTTGCACAAACGTACCTTCACCAAAAAAAAACCCCATGAGCAAATAATTTTGTATTTATGAACTGTTTCTGGAAACAAGACCTAAATTATCTCAATTTTTTTCTCTCTCCAAAAAACAGATATCATTAAAGGAAGTAATAAAAGTTCTTTACATTGCAGTGGTACCTTAGAACAACAATCATGTCTGATGACCTCCTTCATTCATATGCTCCTCAATTTTTTAAAGTTCTGTCAATACACTGATGGTGATGGGGTTAAATAAAGTACTCCTCTCTCAGCTTCTGTGGGCCGAGGGTTTGGTGTGATGTTACAGCTGGACCCAACTAAGAATTAGTAGCCACTTGGAAGAGGCTGTCTTGTGTCCCAACTGCTCCCTGCCCTTGGCTGTGTGGTACCAGCCTCCCTCACACACATGTCGAGGCTTGGCTGACCTCTTGGTGAGCTACTTCACAGAGTTAAAGCAATGGAAAATTATCCTCCTCCTCAAAAAAACAATCAGTGTTCTACCAATTTATGTCCTTAATGTTCTAAATTTATGTCCCTTCACCAGTGTAAAAGAAAGGCTGGAAGTGTGCTTATGGGATAGGAAGTGTAAGAGGAAAATAGCTGTTTCAAGAGTAGCTGGAAATTATATGGACTTAACTGCAATTTTAAATATCTTTTAATATTCAATATTAATAATATTCAATATGAACAATTTTCAATTTTTTGCTCATCCATGAGATCTAGATCCATGGTAACTAAAATTCCCAAGTTGTTCCTTGTCCAAATATTTGGTCAGGTCCAAATCTTCTGGGTGTCAGAAACAGACAAGCTCAGGTGAATTAATCCCCCCATCCTATATTAACCATAATACCTAGTGCAGTCTTCTCAGTTTGCACATAGATCAAACAGAAAAATAAGGGCTGTCCCTCCTGCAAAGAATATAGGAGACAGAGATACCACATCCTATCAGCTGCCGATTATAAATACAGAGGAAGGAAATCAAACATGGAGGGGAAAACATGAAAGGTAGAAAAATGAATGATGATAGAAAATCTCATAGAAAAGCTGCCTGATGAAAATGGGCCAAAAAGAGAGGGATGTATGCAAATCAATGATAAGTTTTCAGAGCCATTTTCACAGTCACTTCAACCTACAGAGCCCTGCCGGCTCCACTGGGATAGCTTTTGATGTAAGGCATCATGTGCCAGAACACTGATGTAGGCTTAAAAATGAATAGAAATACAAGTATATACATTTCTCTGTAGAAGTGCAAGAGCATTCGGGGAAGACCAATTAAAAAGATCTTAATTTAGAGACTACTTTCACTGGTCTGGAATCCAGCTCTAATTGTGGCAAGTAACAGAATTCAACTGAAATTTAATCAGCAGAATGAGCATTGTTAACATTTGAGAGTTAATTAGGGTAATAATTACTGAAGAAACAGATTTGCTGGATCGGGGAGAAGTTGCTATGGTATTCCCCTGTATATTTGAGAAAGCAATTAAAAAATACACTGATGTAGACAGAATAGCCACAGATGAGTGGAAAGTTAAATCGGCAATACATCACAATGTCAGGGCAATCCAGTGCCACCCCAGGTCAACTGTTTCTTCTCCCTAAGGTCTTTTTCTCTTCAAATCAGTCCCGGAGGCTGAAGAGCAGACTGACTGAAAGTACCACACACAGAGGCTCAAGGGTGAAGGATGCCGTTATCCTGTGTTCATAGGTTGGTTGGACGGGATTATTTTGACTGTCAGGGAAATGTAGGACTGGGAATGAGGAGTATTTTGTAGGGAGAAAGGAAAAGTCTTTAGAAGGAAATGGCAGCACCAAGGTCTGGTCTCACTCCCTTGCACAGGAGAAAGTTCAAAAGAGCCTGTGGAGAAGCTGACAGGTTTGATAGCTTTTGTCACTTATGCAAAAAAAACCCCAACCCTAGAATTAATTTTTGACCAGAATAGATTTTAATTATAAATTAACAGCAGGCAATGACGAGGAGATCTCTGAGACAAAGGCTGACATCTAGGACAGGGTGCAGAGAGACGGATCTGAGACCTGAAATTAGAGGAAAAAAAACTGAATTCAAAGCCAGTAGCTGAACAGAACACAATGGGTCTACAAAGACTGGGGAGGAGGGAGAGGAAAAGAACAGGAAAGCCATGGAAGCACACAATTCCAACAAAGAGCATGCAGTTAGTACATTCCAGAGCACTGAGAAGCCAAAGAGGATTTAAACGGAGCAGCTTGTTTGCTGCACACAGAAGATGGATGGGGGGGCTGGCAGGATCAAGGGCTTCTTATTTATATATAGTTGCATCGAGGCATAAGAGGCTAAATAGGGTGACTAAGTGGTGGCCATGCGTAGTAATGGTGGTAGTGACATTCCCCATGTGGACAGACCCCACGAAAAAACACTTTTCGCAGAGATGGATCTACTTTGCCTTCAACATAATCCCTGTGTTAGAAACAGGGATATTATGCAGGAACATTAATGTTAGAAGCACTTATTCAGCTCAGATCTGTCTCTCTAGGTATCTCCATTCTGTACCTAAAATTGCTGTGAGAGAAGTAAGAAGCTGTAACAAAATCTGTAATTACTCCACCCTCCACCCTTGCACATACTCACATCTATACCCAAAGCAAGAGAGAAAGAACAGAGAATTTGGAAGATGAGAATGAGATACATCTTTGCTTCTTAGGATATTTTTTCTGCTCTGCCTGATTTTGTTGCTGTGACATTAGGGAAGAAAGGGTGTCCTTACAGAAGGACTGTGACCCAAATTTTCTGTGCAGTTTTTCCAATATATTTCAAGACAGAAATGTAAGAGTCTATGATCTGTGCACCTAAAAATGGTAAGAGCAAAATATTATTTGTAAGCAAGACAAAAGGACCATTTCTTAGCACACCACCTCAGTATCCAACTTTTAGTATTTTTCTCAGTCAGCAATGAGCTGCTATAGCTAACAGCTGCAGATAATCATGAAGAAGAGGTAAACCACCTTCAAGAAGATCAGCCATCATCTAATTGCAATATGCAGTCAAAAAGCTGAGAAGCTACTAAATCTGCCACTTCATTAATGAAATACTGTCCTGAATAATTTTAAAATGTTCATATTTGCAAATACTTGTAGTGGATGCAAGATAACCAAGCATTTCTAGGCATATATTGTGGAATATTTCATCAAACTCATTCATTGCTACAAATATCATATTCACTCAATTTTTGCTGTGTTTAAGGCTGACAAGGTGGTGCATGACATCCTGCTTCCCACTGCATGCAGGCACACAGCAGCCACAGTGCAAGTCAGCCGAAGGAAAATCTGTGCAGTGAAGCACGCAGGACCGCAAAAAGAAAATCAGATCCTGCACCACATTCAGCCCATGGATCACTGTCTGCAGAGATCTGCATGAGCAGCTTTTACATGCAATAAAAAGAAAAACGGGTGGTGGAGTCAGCTCTAACCTATATTCGTCAATGATCTGTTCTGGACAGTAGAGGTTGTCAGAGGGGGCTTCAGGTTATTTGAAAGCTGCTTCCAAACTGTTGTAAGTGGCCAGCAGTAGACTTAGTTGTAGGATGTGATATTTTGTGCTTATATAGCATAGCCTGATGGATGCATATTTATTACAAATAATTTTCTTTGTATGCTCTTTAAACAGTAACTAGAATAATAGATACTGTACACAGAGGAGATAGAGAAATGCACAATGCAGTGCCCTTTCAGTGGCAGAAAATTGAGTGGAAAAAGGGGTTGTGCTATCAGATCTCTTGGTAATGTGTAGGAGAATGAACTATATTTTAACAAAATGAAGAACTTATGTAAAATGAGTGTTTTGTGTTTTCATCCAAAATATGAAACGAAGTGTGAGAGCTTCATGAAACTTTCATCACGTTCCTTTTTTGAGGACCTGTGTTCACAAACTCAAATGAAAATTCAGGCTTAAACCTTCTAAATCTTGCTTTCATTTGTATGAGTCAAAAATCTCAGTGGAAACCTAATGTCACACAAATTTTTTTAATGACCCTGATAAAAGTGGGGCACTTTTTGTTGTTGTTGTAACCTCATCTACAGAATAATTATTTCTATCTATGTCTGCTAGTATTTAAGTGCTGACACTGTACAAATTATTCTCGACAAAAAAAGCTCCAAAAGCCCCAAATCAAATCAGATGGTAAAACTGTCTGAAAAACATATTATTTATAACATCAGGACAAGAGTTGACAAACCCTGGTGGGATAAATTACTCTCCCCCTAGTTAACTAGGTCTCTAAAGAAATAATACACAGAATTAGTTTTCCCGTTTATCTACTGATTCACCTTTTCCCCCACTTGGAAGATGAGGAAAAAGCTGTATTTCAGTGGTGCCCCGTAAATCCTTCACGGCGCTGCTGCGATGCGCCTGGCGCAGCCTCGCTGGAGCCGGGAGGAAGACGCGCAACCTGCAGACTCCCAAAGCAGCAATACCTCCCTCCAGCCCCACCTCTGCAACGGCCCAGGGTCTCTCCCTGCTCTGGGAACTCTCTCATCCCATTTAAGCTTTACAACTTCCCCACCTAGTGGAAGTCCAGGTACTTTCTTCCCCCAAATACATCTCGGCTCTAGAGGAATTTTATACTCATGAGAATAGGTGAGTAGCAGTTTTATGGGGGGGGGGGGGGAATACAGAGAATCACCATGACTTAATTTTTGTTATTTGTTTTGGTTTGCCACACTGTAGTGGTTTGAGATGTTTAGTGAGAGTGTGCTGAGAAAATCTAGGAAGAACTCAGTGTTAGAGGGATAATACAAAAAGATAGTATGAATAGAAATGCAGAGCATGATAGTATTGCTTGCTAAACCCAAACTAAACTCCCAGGTGGCTTTCCTAAATGAGAATCTCTAAATGCAGGGCTGGGGATCAGCAGAGGTCCTGGAAACCCTTGGTGCTCTTAGGATCAGGGCAAGTCTTCCCTTCCTCTCCTCCTCTTTTTGGTGGCAGGGTCCAGCCTCAGCCAGATAACAGCAGGGAAGCTTTTCTCCCCCGCTGGGTTCTGCTCAGCCTTGGCTATACCAAGAGCTACGAGTAATCTTATGGGGTCCAATCCCAGGGCTCAGTGCAAATCCCACCACTCTGAACTCATAGGGAGGGGAGGGGGAAGAACATAAAAGAAGAGTTGCTGGTGGATTTGATTCTTTAATCCTGGGTGTTCTGCATAAATTACTACAACTACACTAGGGTACCTTTCCACACAGAACATCTTATTATTTTCCCTCTGGCTGCTTTGGTAAAGATGTAAAATGGTAAATGAATAGACTCAAGCAAGTTCCTGGAGAACTGAGAATACTTTAAAAAAACTTCTAAAATGAATACTTGATTTTAAAATCATATGTAGTTGTATGATTGCTATCTATTATATATTTACATACCTATTCTTTCCTTGGTTGTTTTCTGGTTTGGTTTTATTGAGTGTGTTTTTTCCTGATCACATTACATCTTATTGCTCTCTTTCTGATGGAATGCTTTGGGAACCTGTTACTTTAAGATCTGCTCTGTAAGAAGGGAGCAACAGCTATATAAAGGAGCTTTGCACCTGCAATCTCCTCAAAAACAGTGCTTTGCTGTCGTTTGGAATTTGTAATTTAAAAGTGCTTGTAGCACTTTTTAAAAGTTTTCTTAACCAACAGATTGAGTGACTGCTTTAAGTGCTGATAAACTATTTGTTAATATTTAGGCGAAACAAACTGAACTTTATCAGTTCAAAGGTACTGGAGTTTACAATACACATTTCCTTGAGCAGAAATTGAAAAACTGCTAAGTGCCATGCACTCTTGTCCTGCCTCTGAACTGAAGCCTGCGCAGCTGGATAACCACTGACATCCCTCTTCTGGGGCAACGACAAAGGACCGCTCATCTTTTCTCACTCTCACAGGTGCTACCTCGGCCCCCAGGGAAGCGGTAGGGTTCCCGGGGAAGATGAGCTCGGAGTTGAGGTGGAAGTTGGCTAGGTGGCAGCAAAGCCCCAGGCAGCAGCAGCAGCGGTTGCACGGCAAGCGTCTTCCTGGGCAAACTATTCCCAAGGGAGGCACAATTCAGCGGCTAGAGGGAGAAACGACAGGAAAAGTGAACTGCCTGAAATTTGATACATTTGGGAATGCTAAATACAGGGACAAAGCTTTTGGTTTCTGTTCCAGTTCAACATAAATCTCCAGCTCTTACAAGTTATTGCTGACAGCAAAGCTGGAGGAACTGCATGGTAGCAAAGGAAGGAAAACAATGAAAAGTCTAGATAGAAAATTATGTTTTACTTGTACTTCTACAAGACGAATCTCATTTAAATTTTTCATAGCCCTTTATGGAAAAGTAGGTTAATGGACTATATCCTTGGGCTGACAGCCATAGGTAGGCAAAATACAGCCAAACTACTGTGGTTTAACCCCAGCCGGTAATGAAGCACCATACAGCTGCTCGCTCACTCCCTTCTGATGGGATGGGGGAGAGAATTGGAAGAGTAAAAATGAGAAAGCTTGTGGACTGCAGTAAAGACAGTTTAATAGGTAAAGCATCAGGCGTGCGTGCAAGCAAAGCAAAACGAGGAATTAATTCACTGCTTCCCACAGGCAGGCAGGTGTTCGGCCATCTCCAGGAAAGCAGGGCTCCATCACACAGAACAGTTACTTGGGAACACAACTGCCATAACTCCGAACATCCTCCTCTTCTTCGCCCAGCTTTATATGCTGAGCATGACATCATATGGTATGGAATATCCCTTTGGTCAGTTGGGGTCAGCTGTCCCCGCTGTGCCCGCTCCTAACTTCTTGTTTCACCCCCAGCCTACTCGCTGGTGGGGTGGGCTGAGAAGCAGAAAAGGCCTTGGCTCTGTGTAAGCCCTGCTCAGCAGTAACTAAAACATCCCTGTGTTATCAGCACTCTTTTCGGCACAAATCAACAGCACAGCCCCAGACTAGCTACTATTAATAAAATTAACTCTATTCCAGCCAAAAGCAGCACACAAAACCACCTGGGATTCTCTGTGTGGCTCTGCCACTGAGTCACTATGAAAACGTGGGAAGATCCTGGATCTTCTCCTTTCCCAGCTCTCACCTGCTGTTCCCAGCTCTTTGTCAAGCACTTTGACATGCTGAGTTACGGGCATTATGCAAATGACCGTGAGTAATTGCAATAGAATTCACAGTCTTTAATAAGGCATAATCTGTTCAGCAGTGAAAATTAATCAACAATATCTGAAATTTCGGATTTAGCCATTTGTAGAACTAGGTTAGCCCAGCAAATCTGATCTGGTCCACTCTTGTTGGTTCCTGTGGAGAATAAATTACTTCATAAAGGTCTTTACAAATTAAAAAAATAAAAGAGAGCATTTCACACAGTGGTGAATGAAAGCCTTAACATGGTTATGCAGCAGTATCTGAGATCACATTAATTTTCTACTTGGACATGTCCATAAAATCCCAATTTTTTTTTTTAATTTTTTGCTGAACTTTAAAAAATTCAAAAAGTTCTGAATAAATATCTGGGAAAGGAAAAGAGAATGATATTCTGAGTGTGAATCTAAGTGCTCTGTTAACTGCATGCAGGTTACATAGGTCCCAACAGGTGATCAAAACCTATGGTGGTGGCATAAGTTTTAATAAAGGGCTGAGGAATACTGTCTAAGAACAAAATTGTTTATTAAGATGTGATTAAACTCATATTTTTATGGTGCTGTTCATATGTAAATTGTAGTTGTGTTGGCGAAGGCATGAAAATGTAAGGATAAAAGAGAGGTATGATTTGCAGGGAGAAACGTCTTTTATTAGATCAAACAGGTAAGTTTTCGAGCACAAGAGCTCTTTAAATATGTAGTTCTTCTTGGTTCTTCCTAAATATTGCAGTGTGGGATGTTAGGATTACCAGCTGTTTCTCTGTGTCTAACCTCAAATCATCTAGTTACATCTCTCCACCTCCCCTGTGTCAGCCATGTCTATGATACACAAAGGTACAGGTAGCTAGAAGCGGAGAAAGTTTCATAGTAAACAAACTTGTCTATTCATGAATATTCACATATGTGCCACTGCCTTCAATGGAAACACCATTTAAAAAACACCTTTATTTGTCTTTAGACACTGTGCACGTTGAGATGCCACAGTATTTAAACAAAAAATGCAAAGAGTGACGTATTGACTGACCTTTGGTCAATAAACACAGAAAGATAACAGTTCTGGTCAAGCAAACCCCAAAAGCCAGCCATGACAACATGTCTCTGAGTTCTCACAGGTCTCAAGTTCATTTAGGATTATGCAGCATTTCTGGCAAGTGAAAGCTAGAGTATTTATGTGATAGGATTCTGTAACGCAACCAGCTAGGAAATATGTAAGGCTACCAAAAACATCAGAGGGTAAAAGTCAAGGACTGTTAAGAACTGCCTGAGAGATTTAGCCACCATCAATACAGACAGCGTTCAGACCTGTGGGCACCAGCATTTCTGCTGCACTGCTAGTTACTGACTTATTGAGACAACATTGCTTTGATATTTTTAAACAGTGCTGTCTTTTGCCAACTGTTTAATCTATCAGACCCTGTTTTTCTCCTTGTGGAGCTTTAAATACTGAGAGTTTTGTTAAAGATAAGACAGGTAAGGGAAATGTTTAAACTTAATATATGAAAATACATAGGTATTCCCTACTGGGCATTCCTGTTTGGTATAACATTTGTATGTCACTGAAAATAATCAAGCTGTATTATTTTAATTAAAGAATAGGACTGGATGATGTAACAAAAGCACAAGGAGCCAAACCTTGTCTTGTGTCAAGAGACTGAGATTTGGCTCAGTATTCTTAAACCAAGTTGATGGGGATGTATTTGACAATGTTTTCAAACAACCCAGTAAGCTCCAATTTAATACAAATAAAGTCACTGGGATCAAAAGTGTGAAGAAGAGGTTAAATATGCAGAACAGACCTTGCTACATTGAGAACAACTGCCCATTCATTTAAAATCAGTATAAAAACAGTGGGCCCAGTTGTAATTTCATTTGCTTTGGATTAACTCTGGAGTAACTCCACAGAGGTCAAAGGAATGATACCAGTATTAAAAAAAGGACAAGAGATCAGGATCACATTGAGCTGTGTTCTGTCTGAAATAATCTTCTGCCATTCCATCTGTAACAGGATGATCTGCATTTTTTGTAAAGGATTTTAAAATGTTTTAAAGGTTTTGTGTACCATTAAGCATTAAACATAATAAAACAATATTAAACAATATTAACCTTGCAGACTGGGGTTATTTTAAGCCACATATGAGGGAAATAGTACTTTCTCCTTAGAAGAATTTTGAGAATTTAGACCAGGTGATTTCTAATGTAAAGTTTTGGGAGGTTTTTATTCTTATTTTGTTTGTGCAAAAATAACACTATTTTGCCTTCAGATGACATCCCTATACTTTCACATAATGATTGCCCCTCTGAAACCTTAAACTGAAGCTCTGAAACTGTGATCTTTAAAGCAGTCAAACCACACAAACAAGCAACAACCTACTTCTGAATTGTGCACCTTGTCTAACCGTTCATGGTTACATCCACAAAGGCTTACAAAAGGATCCTAGAGCAGCTTCATTTTTAACAGAGCTTAATGATCACTTCGTACAGAACTGATGGCAGGAAGGGGATGATTTGTTAAAGTGAGATAAGCCCCCCCTGAAGCACTCACCAAACAGATGGAATTTGTGTGTGTTTGAAATCTTCAGGATGAGGTAAGTTTATCTGAAGAGAAAAAAGACTGATTTGCCAGTTTGCTTCAACATCTAATAGAAACACAATCAAGGTAGAGAAGAGTGAACTCAAGCCCTCTTGTAACAAGGCACTAATCATTAACAGTAGTTATCTGCTGTATGAATAATTTACAGTTCACAGGATTTTTGCATTAAAGTTAGGTACACTACGTCTTCCCTTTCTAAGATTGTCCCCTGTCCTTTTCTTTATCCCTTCTAAAGACTGCGGAGCTCACTCAAGTAAGCCTGACAGTGACATCCCAGAAAAGGAGTCAGCTGTATTTGGGAAGATGGAGTGGCAGGCAAACCTCAGTGCTATTACACAGCTTGGAAGAGGGCCACTGAGTGCTATACAGAGGATAAAGCCAATTGTAAAGCCTATGTCAGCATCCAAAAGGTCAAGAAGAAATCGTCCTTGTGTTAAGTGGTGTGAAACTGTTGAGGTATTTTATGACCATTGGAATCCTCCAGAGCTGGAAAATGTAACAACTACAACAAAAAAATCTCTGGTAGATCCATTCTACAGAGCAATTTTTAATCTCTATTTAAAAAGATATACTACCACTTTGCAACATCATATAAATATTTACTTGGTTCTCAGAGTCAGCCCTTTATATATTCTCTTAACCATGAGCAATGAATTTAACTCTCTGTGTAGTTCATTGGCAACAAAAACAATCTTTGAAATATTCTCAGATGTGGAAAAATACATTTTAAATGCAACTACAAGATTACTGTAATGAGCAGTAGGACTGGATATAAGACTTCAAAATTATACTGCTCAACCTCATTTCCTTTTCACAGTGCACACGTAGAATTTATAATTCATGCAGTAGCCATAAGAAAAATAAATTTCATTTTAAAAGCTGTTTTCTATCACTAGCATTTTCATGTATAAATTAACTGATATTAAGGAAGCAAATTGCATTTGTGAAGGTTGGACTCGGCTATCAAAATACTTCAATATTTATGAGAACTCGCATAAGAAATGAATTTTGTAGAAGTCCCACCTTTTGGTAGTGATTTCCTTTGGAGTGTCAATGAATTTTTGAGAAATATCATTCTGATCACGTAGTTCTAGGTTTCTCATTTCCATGTCTCATTTAAGGAAAATTTCTGAAAAGAGTTTCTCTGAGCAAATCCATTACAACTCTGTCTAGTCAATTAAAATCCCTTCAAATGTAACCTCTCTTTTAATCAATACACAACAAGTGGAAATAACAATTTATTTGGATGCCACTGAACCATAAAGTTTATTTTCCAAGCAAGCATTTTGCTGCAAGTGAAATGCATGTGTCAGAGGTCAGCTGCTTTAAAAGCAATTTACCTATTTCCCTTGTTCTGTCCATAAGTGGAAGAGCATTTATTCCATTAGCGAGAGCAATCTACAAATGAAACAGGAGGAATTACTCTTCTGATTGCAAGTCATGTGACTGTTAATGCCACTTTTTCTGTCTGAGGTCAGTCCTGTGATTATACTTACTACTAATGCACTGAGGATCCCATTGGCTGAGGGTCATATTCAGCACCCACTTCTCTTCCATCATGTAAGAGTGTGTACAAATTTCTACCTGGAAGAGGAACGGACATCTATGTGTGGAGAAGACTCAACCTGAAGAAGTTTGTCTTAGTCATTTCAGTGTGAAGGGGAGAAAAATGCTAAATAAAAGTGAGTTGGATTCCCAACTACATCCCTGATTTAGTCTAATTGTATTGACCTCAGTAGACATGTACTTTTACTCCATCTAAGGCTCTATCTTGTGATTTATAAACAGAAACAAAATTGTCCCAACAGCCTTTTATTCAAAATTGTAGATTGTGCAACTCAGTTCTGCAAACAAGCTAATGAGCTACACAATCCCTGAAGAATACATTTATGAATTCACTGCCTTTGCTAAAAAGTGACTAATTTTTCATCCACTGTAAACTGACCAGATGTTTTGGTCCAGCTGCACAACCCCTCAATTTGGAAAAAGGCTGCCATCAGCCTTTTGATCATTTCCCTGAGAAAACCATCTGCTCTCTGTTTTCCCCTTCTTCTGTTTTCTGTCTCCATGGGCTTCCCTGAAGACTTCACTCAGCATGGTGTTATTTTGAGCCTTGAGTCTAAGGAGGTTATATGGTTATTTCATCTACTCTCAGAAACTGGTCAGGCAGGATCTCTTTTCCCTGATGTAACTTCATAAAAGCCACAGGGATGTCTTCCCAAAGAGCCATGCAGATATCTATGTTTTCTATCCCGTTTTCCTTACTTCCATGCCTCAGATTTGTGCACACAGCTATACCCACAGGACCACCAGAGACACAAAATGAGAACTGGCATATTATGGTCTCCACTGAACTCAGCAACACCAAAGGGGACACCCCAATGCTGCCCATCCGTAACTAAATTAGAAAAAGGTGAGTTACTGGAGCTGAAATCACCCTGATTTTGTCTCTCCAGGGGCTGATAGCTGTGGAAACACACTCTTGAGGAGACACCTCTTGTCAGAATTTGTTTCATCCCTGTTTGAAAAAGCCTCAATATACTCGCAAGCCAAATTTCAGCCAATAAACTGCAAAGTCCACTCAGCCTCTAAAGGGCAACTACATGGATGAGAGTTCCATGGGAAAGAAATCATTTGCATGGAAGGTTTTGGCAATACCTGAAATAGTTGCTTGTCTGTGTTAGCACTTCAGCTTCTGTATTTCAATAAGTAACTTGCATGCCTCTGAGGGGTGTAAGGCATATATATATATATATATAAAAATTGGTAAATAGCACTCTGAAAAAACCTCACATAAAAGATGCCTAATGGCAAAAAATAAGGCAAGACACCAAAGGATTTGTTCCCACAAAACCTGTCCCTGCTATTTGTAAAGACCTTTATTGTGTCCACCATTTTTACTGTGATCTGTGGAGATGAAGATAAACTGAGTATTTTTCATTTTAACAGAAAGCAGAAGGAAACTGAGGTGACTAGTGAAATTCCTAAGCAGGCTTCTGGGATGGTCACTGGGCAATGTTGCTCGTCCAGCCACCCTGAACTCTGCAAGGAGCCTTGTACGAGTTTACAGTGGGACTTGTGCAGCAAGATCCTCATCCCACCAGAAGCAATGGGAATTATGCCACTAACTTCAGAGGGAACAACTACTATGTGAGAGTTTGCACTGATTAAACACATTCAGGAAAGCTCCAATTCACATGTCCCAGTAGCAAGTCTCAGTGTCTTGATTTAAGAATTTTCTTTTTAAATCAGAGGCATAATAATCATCACCATGTACAGAAACAAATTTTGTCAAAGGGAATATCTGGGCAAAATGGGAAAGGCACAGAAGAAAGGCTATAAAACACTCCTCTGAAAGTCCAAAAATCTCACTAGCAAAAGTTCCAGCTTCTGCCTACTGCATCATTCTCAGATTTTTTTTCAACCTTCCACCCATCTGCCTCATCCTTGAAAACTGTCATCAGCCTTTGGGCCACAGCTCAGTCTTTTAATGCCATTGTTGACAATGCTACACCCATATTGATTGTTGTTTTTAATTAGCATGGAGTGCATGGAGAGGAAAGAAATTAGGTTGTTCAGTTTCATTACACTCATGGCACTGTGTGATCCAAGTGTCAATAAATTATCATTCTTTTCATTAAACAACAACAACAAGTCTCTATTATCTAAATAACAAAAGGCTGCATCACTTGGTTGCAAAAGAGAATTTGCACATTAATAAAGGGATGTAACAGCAATCTCCCAGCAAGGCTGAATAGGAAAATGTTAATAATTTCCTTATAAAGCATTACTCTTGGCATATTTTATTTCAATCTTAGAATGAGTTATTCACATTTGACCTCCTCAACAACTTAAGTTTAAAGAACCGATAATGCCATATGACAGACCAATCCATTTGTAAATAGTTTATTAAAATCATGTAGGTATATACTAATTAAAAGTTAGATAGAGTCACTGTCTATGACTGCCTCAGAAAGATGAACCTGAAAAAAACCAGCTCATCAAGTTACTGTGTTCTATGGATATTTTGCCTGCTGATGCGGTGCCCAGATTCAACTTCTGGTAAACACAATGATCCCATTATTAACTCTGGCATTCCAGTATGAACTGAAAGACAGCTAGAAAATACCAGCCAGCAATTCCTTCTCCAAGGGCTTCCTCTTTGCTCCCACCAAAATGCCAGGTGATTTCTTGAAAGAATAGGATTCATACCTGCGAGTTGATGTTGATCCATGTCTTGGGACAGGGCACGGGCTCTTCACTTGCGTAGGAAAGGGCTTTGAATGGAGGCAGAAAAGGAAGAGGGACAGTGAAAAAAGAATGGCTAGGAATCATAAGCAAGTTGCAAAGAGAGAAGCCATGAGAACTGGGTCCAGCTGAAAGTGAGATCCTCTTTACATATGTCAGTATTAAGCCACTAGACAGTTTTCTCTCTGATGGTGCAGTACTGGAAGTTTTTAGACTGTCTGATGCAGAGCCAGTTATGTTCGTTTTAAATCAGGACACCACTATTGAAAGCTACCTGTGAAGCAATCATGCAGACAACAGTTCTGGGTTTCTTACCAGAAAACACAACCTCTTTGCCCCACAAAATCTGCAGCCCTAGTCATGCTGCAGGTATCTTCTGAGGGGTCACTGTACAGGACTTCCCTGTTTCCCAAGGTTCAGAGTACCATGATGCCATTTCATAGATGAACAAACCTCCTTCTTTACTAGCTAAATAAATAGTTTTCCATATTATTCTTTTCATTATTAGTTCCATTTTTATTTAGAAGGTGGTTCAAAGGTCAATATACTTTTCAAAATTAAGAGCACATATTTCTTGCTGCAATATAACAAACCAAAGGACAATTAACATTTGCATATGTATATTACTTTGGAAAACATCTCTATTTCCAATATCAGTATTGAAATAATATACCTCTAAATGAGTTTACATATTTCTTTAAAGAAAAAGAGTGTTAAATTAACTGTGTTTCACGTAAACAGCATTTTAAAAATTAATTACAAATAAGGTGGAAGACAAATATAATTAACCAGCCTATTGGGAGTGGAACTGTCCCTGGAATAGGACTTTAAGAAATCAGAAATGACACAATAGATTAATAATGCCTGTTATAAATGAGTTTCCATTTTCTCAGTAACATATGATTAATCAACATAATTGCAAGTCCTACTGTGAGTAATGTAGAAGTTTAATTTGTATAGGCTTGGTGATGAAGTAAGTCAAATGAGTCTTTTAACTTTGTTCAAAGCCTTTGTTTCAGACACAGGGTTAAATATGATTGTCTCATCCTGTTCTCTTTTGGGACACATCAAAAAAACTACCAATGATCTGGAAAAGTTACCGGTACCTACTCAGGAGTACTCAGTGATAGAGGCAGATGCATCAGGGGGAGATGTGCATGGGAAGATTGTAAAATAACAGGTAGGACTGCTACTGGCATTCATTTGTTGGTCTAAAATCTACAAGTCAAAAATAAAAACTGTTTCAGAGTAAATCAGTAATTAGAGAATTAATATTGAATGTTTTTTTTAAACCTATCATCAAGTAGACTGTCCAAAAATCAATCTGTCTGTGGGGGTATTACCCCGGAGTGGGGTAGAATTGCACATCCAAATGAAGACAAACATCACCAATTAGAAATAGAATTCTTCCAAAAATACACCTAGGGTATCACAAATGTTATTACAGCCATTCAGGACTCATAAGGCATTTCTTATAGTTTCACCAAAATTTTAAATCCATGGGGAAGACAGGACTACACCGTTAACTCCATTTGGAAATGTCATATTCAAAAAGACACTCTGGGAAGAGTCCATTCTGTTCTGAAACTGAAGCCACTGCTGAAACTGTGGCTTTGTCCAACAGAGAAGCATATAAATGCTACAAACAGGAGATAAATGTTTATTCTATAAGTATCAATGTCCAAATATTAACGCAGACACTTATGCCTCATCTAGAGCTGTAGCTTTCAAAAATTAACATATATTAGTGAATAATGAATTCATCTTCAGCCTTATAGGACTGGATGAACTTTCCTTCCCACCTTGCATTTATATATTTAAAACCAGACTGCATTCACTATGGCTAATTTTCTTCAGGGTAAAATAGCTACCCTGGCAGGAGCAGGGACTGAGATCTCTCACAGTGCTTTGCCTTCTCCATGTTTGCTATGTGAGTCCATTCGTGGCATTGGCAACAAAGGCAGGAAAGCACATGCATATATATGTATGTGCACATGCACAAATGTATAATGGAAGTGACTTGAGAAAAAAAAAAGAAAGAAACTGGCATGGGAAATTATTAGGAGGGAAAAAATTCAAAGCCATCATTTTCTGCCAAAGCTAAGGAAGTACCTCTGTTCCAGCAGGCTACTGTGCTACAGTCTTTAAACTCCAGGCTCTCCGGTTGGAGCAAGCAGCCCATGATGCCCAGTAGCTTTTGTCCATCGAACAAGAGAGTGTGGACGTGAAGCAGATGAATGGTAGTCTTGCCAGGCAACACAGCAGCACTTCCAAATGGCAATACTGACTGAAGTTTTGTTACCTTTTTCATTTTCTGAGGAAAACCTCTTTTGGGGGACCGTTGGAGGAAGGACAGCAAGAAAAAACCTCAAAGAGGAAATATTTCAGGGAAAAATGATTTGCTGAACAATAGCTTCCTACATAAAGGCTGATATTTTTCAATCACTCTGATTATATCAAGTGGTGAGTGAGTTTGTAATGCTCATCCAGCTAGGCAGTAGTAAGCCAGGAGCTACTTTATCAGAAAGGCAAGTACTGTAGGCTGGTACCACAGCATGGACAGGTAACGTAACTCAAAAACTGTGACAATCCAAAGCACAAAAACAAGTCCCATCATGTCATCCTTAGGAAATAAGAGATATCTCTCATCTCAAAACTTTTTTTATGTTTAACATACAACAACATACATCAGTTGTAAATTTATAAAAAGACAGCCAGCTCCCTGCAGATTAAGATAAATTCAACTAAGAGAAAAAATTAAATTTTTTCATGTTCAGGCATAAAATCTGATAAAAGTTCAAGCTTTATAGATTTGTAATTGGTTGAGAAAATACCTGTAGAGCAACCATGTTGTTCATATCCGAAGGAAGAAAATTAACTACTGAAATACACTCAGCATCTTGACTACATAAAAACACTACCAGATCTGTTGTAATTAATTTTTCTTGTCATTTAATAAGGCAAACAAAGCTATATTAAAATAAGTTTCATCAAAGTTCATGAATTAAAACGCTGTGCATTCTAAACAGTTTGTGGTTTGAGATCTTTCTGTAATAAATAACAAGGAATGTGCTTGCTCTTACTGTGTTTGGGCCAGCATAATTGCTATAAAGATAATTACCAGCAATTTTCCTCTTGCATTAGATCAGTTGATGAAGAGGAATAACAAAAACCTTTTCTTCTCTTTGTAGTTCAACACACGAAAAACAATAGCATTGAAATTCAAATCAAATGGGCAGATACAACCTCTGTGGGAGGATCAACTGATAATACACGATATTTTTTTAAAAAGCTGTGGTAAGGGTTTATGCTAGATTGAAGTCCAGCGGGACTGGAAAGGCACATAAATGTTTATTTCTAGCTCCTGTCTGCATTTTGATTTTATAGGGATTTCAGATGAGATTGAGCAGAGAGAAACATTTGTCCTAGTTAGTTAGTTCCTTCTCCACACTGGTGGAGTACAGATTCACATTGCTGCTATTTGATGCCTCCCTATCCTCAGTAGGAAAAAAGTTTCACATTAAACTCTAGACCAACTGTCTAGCATGTTCTTGTGCCATCTGCATTAAAATGTAACAAGGAAAAAACTAAACCTATAGTCCATATACTACTACTTGGCAGAGAGTTGGAGGTGGATGGCTGTAGGATGAAGGGGTGGTAGTGAGGAGAATTACCTGGAGACTAGAAACTTTCCAAGCTGGGATATTATGAGAAACCAAATAACCTTTTGGAAAGAGCCTTCAACGGGCCCCATTACACCTATTGCTCCTGCTCTGAATCAGTAGTGCTCAGCATTCAGAACATCCAGCTTCCTACGGAGCTGCTTGGCAGAGGAAATACCTGTTTAGAGGTATTATTACAAAAATCTGTGATTCCTTGAAAGGGAAGCGCTTCTTCAAAAAGCATTTTTGTATACAGAGGCTTCAAATCGGCATTCCAGGAGCCCATGATTGTTTTTGAAGAGTCCAGAGCACCAGTGGGGATCAATAAGGCTTTTCTAATGGGGAGTGGGTCCTGAACTGAAACCAGCTTGGACAGACAAAAAGTTTTGCAGTGATTTCAGCAACACCAAATCAGTCTTATAGGGTTCAGGTACCAGTTCCTCACAGCTGGAAAGGAGCAAGGTAAGTACGGTTGCAAGCAGTTGTCCAAGGAGTACAACAATGTGGAAGCTGGGAAAGGGAGACTATTTTTGGTATGTTTCAGTTATGTGGGCACAAGTAGCACAGAATACATGAACAACTTCTCTTCTGGAAATCATGCCAGTGCAGCACATAGAATCTCACCTGACCTGGCTTTAGATGGGCTATTTCAGAGATTTCTGGGGCCACACAGGTGTTAAACGTGCTCAGGATCCCCAGCTGCTTACCATCATGGCATACATGGTCACTATATTTTCACCCTTGGTGCCAGCTGATGCAGGTAAGAACCAAGTGCAAACAAAAAGGCAGGTCATTGTTGCTGGTATTTTCAATCTACGTTACAGGCTGAGTGTCTTGGCCCATATTTGCACAGTAAATCAGCAACCACTTTAGTTGTCTCCTCCCAGGTGATATTCAACATTTAGAAATGCTGTCATTCCTGTGAATAAGCTATAGCATTGACTGGGCACCTGAGTCCTTGTATAAAGAATTTCCCTACTGCGGAGGGAAATATCAGCTTTATAAAAGTTGCTGATGGTTCAGAACCTCTCCTTGTCAGATCTGCAGCCAGGAGTGTATCCGAGCCATTTTGCTCCAGGGAAAGAACAGATTTTTATAGAAATGTTCTTCATCATCCAAAATACTAAGAGGAAAAAAAAAAAAAACCACCAGATGGAAAAATACAAGTATTGGATAATTAGGAGTCACAGAGCAAGAGAAAGCCAAAACAATTTCTCCTATTTCTATCAAGTCGATAACATCCACATGTAACAAAGGAAGTAAATCAAAAGAAACAGAAAGTAATTTCAAGTAATAACTTAAAAAGAAAAAATGCATATATTGTATCACATATGACTCATAGAAGCTATGGTGATATATGTGGAAAACGTATGAAATCGTGACTCTCATATTAAATATACCTTCTAGATATGTGTGCAAAGCTTTCAGGAATGTACCTAATTTTATTTAATTGACCTCCAACCTGTAACTGGGTTTACCAAGTATATGATTCATGTTTGTTTAAAAACATAGCATTTGAAAGACAAGAGTAGGTATTTTGCTATATTTTTTTTCTTTCTAAGCTACTGAGAATTCCTAATGAGGACCCAGCCTATAAAGAAAGTGAGCATCTAGGATCCCTTTGGGTTTTGCTTTTACACTTGGGGAACAAGACTTAGAATTATCTTTTTTTTCAGAGTGAAAATGATCCAGGGACTGGATTTGAGAACACTGTCTGTTCTTTTCAATTCCACAGTTATTTGCGGATGTAGACAAGGTCACTTGGACATGATTTACAGGTGCAATTATGGGACTTAATAAGCTGTATTGCATTCTTAAAGTGCTGTCTGTACAGAAAAGCAAGCCCAGTTAAGACCAGACTACAAATCTGGCCCTTCTCCTTAGATTCTTGTGCTGTTTTTACCTATAATTTCAAATACATTCTTCATTAGCCACTTAGCCCATAAATGATTAGAAGTAGGAAAGGCTGGGTCAGTCTGCACCGGAGGATTGCAGAGTCCCAGCTGGCATAGAAAAAAAGGAAATTATGCCTATGCACACCTAAAGACTAACAATAAATCTCCTTCAAATACCTTTAGCCTTTGAGGAGGAGCAGGTCAAAATCTCCTCTCAGCAGCTAGCTCTGTCATCATCATAAACCACACACTACCCTAACTCTAGTCCTCAGAATTTGGGAATTATTCAGACTGCTTGCTACCCTTTTCAAACTGTTTTCATATAGAAGTGAAGCTAATGCAGTCACACTATGCATATATGAGATTCCACATGCATGCGTATGTGTCTGCCTCCTACAAACCTTTGAAGCCCTTGGTTAATATTAAACAAATTTTGACAAAAATTTGGAATGCAGAAAGGATTTTGTGCAAACAGGCTACCCAGTAGAGGAGATTCTTCAGCAGTACCATCACTGGAGAAAAAAACTGTACAGAGGCACCACATAAAGCACAGGGGGGAGATGACAGAAATGTCTTTACCATTGGAAAAATATCAGTCAAAACTCAGTGTACAATAGACTCCTCAACAAGAACCTGCAAGACACAGACCAAACAGCCCAGAAGCCTGTGGAGCCAGGCTGGCCTTGTGGTTCTCTGCAAGCAGCAAGCCTTTCTTGTGAAAAGCTCTGTGCCCAATGCTTCCCCTAATGCCCTTCCAGTAGACCTAAAGTTCTTGTGAGCAAAAAAGACACCTGAGGGCAGAGCACAGGTTCTGAACTTTGGTGTGCCACAAGAAGCTCCCCTGAAACGTGAGTGCTGGCAACTCCACAGCTGACCAGCACAGCACACCTCTCCTAGGGCCCACAGGTCCTTATGGCCAGTCTTATAGTCCTCAAACTACATTGTACTTTTCTTATTAATCCCTTTCACTGGGTCAAAAGTTTTAATAAAGAAGGACAACTCACTTCACTCCAGAGCACTGGTGGGAAAACCAAAGCCTGAGGCGGTCAATGGCTGTTGTCACAACGCATGCGCTAGCACTGTTCATTTTGGAGATGAGCTCCAGTTAACCAGAAACAGTTATTAGTGAATGATTAATTTTTTTAAAGCATGCTCCTATTTCTCAATATATGGGAAAAGAACATTTCAAATCTATTCAAGGAGCTGTTTCTGAAGCTCTGCTCAGATAGAATTGCTGTGGGCAGCAAAGACAAGAGACATTAATAATAATTACTGCTCAATTAGCTGCTGTCAAATCTGCCCACCAGGGTGTTTGTTGCTGGAGACCAGTACATACATTTCTTTCTTTTTTTCTACGGTGTATTTGAGCTATTAACTTGACATTTACATTCATTTGTGCCTTAATTTATTCATGTCTCTTCTTTATTTTTTTGTGGGAAGGATAGGAGGCACACGGGAAGTACTTCTATTCAATGTAAAATTTTGCCTGCTTTCTTAAGAGCCCAAAGGCTCACAGATATACTGTGGATAATTCAGCAAGAAACTCCAAAGAATCCCTTTGTCATTAAAGGTTTAGCTGCAGAAGGGTGTTTTCAAAGAAACCTATTCATTAATAACTTCTCTTTTGTGTGAGTAACACTGCAAAGCCCTTAATGTTTAATTTCTTTGCATCTAAGGGGTATTACTCATGGTGACAAATGCTTCAACTTCACTAAGGGCCTAAGCCAGGCAAGATATGGTCAGACATAAGCAGAGCAAATCACTACCTTCCAAAAATGCAGAAATGCGATAGGAAATGGGGGGAAAATAACAGGCAGACTTTTTAAAATTAATATGCATATAGTTTTTAATACTGTGAAGATCACTGTTGTATCTGGGCATGTTCCAGCAGTCCATAGAGGAATACAACTGCACATAACTCTTACGTGCCTCTTCTCTCCCTAGAGAGAAAGAGCTGTGATCCAAGGGGCATTAAGTTTTGGGTTTGACTTTTTAAAATCTACTTGTTTTCTAAGACTTAATTGAGAAACTAGGTCAGTGCCATCTCTAGCCCATGAAGCAAAAAATACTGAGTTTTGTGATGATTCTTGAGGGCTCAACCCATCATGGCTTATGAAAACCTCTCTCTGACATAGAGGTGTTTTTGTGTGAAAGAAGTGCTTTACCCAGTCTTAGATTTTTTGAGCAAGGCAATACTTTGAAGATAAAGCTCAAGTTCTAGATATTCTATAGAAGCCAATGCAGATATTCCTGACATGCTCACAGATGCCTCTGTCAAGTTCAGTGTTAGGTGGAGTCTCCTGAAAACTTTCTCCTGAAAAGACAACACACTGCCCTATCCATGTGCAAACAGTCAAAAACCTGACCAACAGCAGCAAAGTCATTAGCTGAAATGAGAGAAAGTGTCCCAGGCAGCAGAGATACCAGGAAGGTGGACATTAGTGGTAAATATGGTTAATATTACCCCTGCAATATTATGAAGATAATCAAAAGGAGGTCACCAGTCTGGAAGTTGAATATATATTGGTGTTTTAAAATGGTTAAAATATGAGACATAGGCATAAAAGTCCATTTCCTGCATTCATTCTTCCTACCGTAAGTGTAGCCTCTTGCAACACAGCACCTTATAACTGTCTCTCAGTTTGTGTCCAGAGGGTGGATTTGGAAGAAGCTAAGTAAAATAGTCTTCCCAGTTATACTAAAATAAACAAAAGGCAAGGACAAGGGGCCAGAGGAATGAAATCTCAATTATCTGCTACTCCTAAATACTTCCTGCTAGAACAATTTGTAAGTTGACAAACTTCATTAGCTTCTTTACCAATATTTTCCAGATGTTCAGATTTTTGTTAGACTACTTAAAACAGATGTTTTCTATATTTAATCATATGACTGTGGCAAATTTTTGGAGTCACCAACAGACCAATAGGCTATGAAAACTGAGCTCATCCAAGCAGCTAATGCACAGACCAGTTCTATATATCAATGAGCTAATCTGCAGAAAATGTAATTGTGAACTGTGGTGAAGTCATATGTATGTGACTACGGAAACAAATAACTTAGTAGTTGAAGAGTAAGAGAAGTAAAGGTTTGAAAGTTCAGACTTGTACAAATGGTGTCTGTGGCAAAAGCTCATGGATTTTACTGCTGTCAGTTTTATTAAAAAATCATAGGCTTTACAGTGGATCTTTGGAAAGCAATACAATATTTCCTTTTGAGACACTGAACTCTTGAGGCAATAAATAAATAAAATAAAGAGAACCTTTTCCCTGTGATGGTTGAGGATGGGAGAGAGATTTGACACTCAAGCTATATAAAAAGAGAGAGTGCAGGTGCCATTTTCTTCTTTTGGTAAACATAATAGATCTAAAAAGGCAATATCTCATATTATTTTGGTCTTTAAGAAAACGGAAGTAGAAGAGGTGTCAGACAAGACACTGCTATTTCCAAGTAACAAAAAGCTATGAGTAGTTGTGAAAATACTTGCTGGCATGACTTCTGATTTCCTCCCATTAAATGTTTCACTAATTAACATTTTAATCTATGTCAGGTAAAGATTAATCCACTGTTATTTGCATCGCTGACAAACATCAGGAAGGAAAAAACCAAAGAAGATTGTGCTGTGTCTATTTCAAAGCCACACTCTCATTAGGTCAGAATGCATGGGGATCATTCCAAAACTAAAAAGAGCAGGAAGGTAAATTAGAAATCTCCACCCATCAACAGGAATTTAATGTTTTCTTTCTCATCCTTTGAACTTCATCACTAGCCTCTTTGAATCCCCTTACCTACCTTTCCCAGCTCACTGCTTCAGGCATAGGCTCATACCCCAATTTTGTGCTGATCAAGATGCGTAACATACTGAGACACATGAAGCACATTTAGACTGCACAGAGAAACCCAAACTGACTACACACACATTAGCCCCTGGACCAAAATTTGTAAAGACACTTGAAAAGATTCTTTGGAACACAGCTCAGACCCGGTAGAGCCAGAGCTGTGTGAATAGAAGTGATGAATTAGGGTAGGCTACACCAGCTACGGTCATCTCCATCGTATCCTGAGGCTACGGATCCTTTCTTCCTCTCAGCCTTATTCTGTGGTGCAAAAACAAAGTTCTGTTGTGTTCCCTCAAACCTACACAACCAAAGACAAAAATGCAGATAGTACATCAGGCTCTTGAGCATGGACCAAGCGCCTTTTGAATTTTCAGTCTTTTTGAATTCTTGTGAAGTTACAGACTTACAAAGGCGATTATGAAAACATTATTGCAGGTGGTGCTACATTTTAACCTGGGAATTGGAGGGAGAGAGAGAAGAGAGATACAAAAGGAAAATATTTCTTTTATTTGAAAAAGCCACATACATAGAAATATAAGGAAATTAAAATTTGAGTGAGCTACTGAAAAGGTCTCAATTTTCCTTTGAAAGGGCATCATCATCTCCATTAAAATTGGTAGCAGTTAACAGAAAATGTTAAAAAAATTGGTCTCATCTATCACTAATAAAATGTGCTATGTTCTGAAAGCATTATAATTTTCCAAACAAAGAGTGAACTCTTCCACCTCCTCTAGGTGAAAACAATTAGCAAAACCAGAAGGCTAATGATATGCAAATTGCCTCCATGGAAAAGTGGTTCATTTGCAATTCCTTCTCAAAACACCTTTGTTAAAGGGATCTAGAAAACAAGGTCTTCCCCTACTGTACAGTCTTTGGAGAAACACATCTTTTTCTTGTGCATACTAATATTCCTCCTACTATCTCTGAAACACTTCCACTGCAAAGCTGCTTACCAGATCAGTGATTTAATGATTATTTCAAAGCAAAATATAGTGTCCGCCCTTTTGAATATATCATTAGAATTTATAAAGCAACGTTCAGACATGACGGTCAGACCACTCTGCCAAATGATATTACACTTCAAAGCAGAACAAGGTTTGAAGCATAAGGGTAAAGAGCTGCACAGAAAACCTCGTTTCAGCAGCAAGTTACAGTGGCATGTAAGGAGAGACAAACAGACTTTGGAGAAAAAATGTTTAAATAGAAGCTATTTGGTGGCATCGCTGCTACAGCTAAAAAGCATCCTTTAATACCATCTGCACCCCCTTCTAAAATCTGCATTGTGTTATCCTCTTGAAATGAAAGCCACTAATAACTCTGAAGACCAAATCATATATGCATTTTGCTGTAGTCCTAGGAGCAGCTGGTGGTCTTTGAAACCTGTACTCAGCAGCCCTTTCAAAAGGTGTAGCTATGTTGATCCAAAAGTGAAGGCTGATTTTTTAAATGTAGCATCCTCACTCTTATCACCATTTATGAATGCCCTAACAATCATATTTCATTAGGGAAGAACAGGAACAAATGCTGGTTAATTTGTCTTCCTCTCCTTCACTTCAAACACTGCAGGACACAGATCCAAGTGATCACTCTTCTCCAGTGTGTGTCAAAAACAAAAGAAAAGAAAAAAGCACACCCTCAAAAACAGCGTGAATTGTCCTGGCTTGGCTTATCTATGTACTAGTTTCTTCTATAGCATATTATTGAAAAAAATTTAACCATAGTTCTGTAGTACATAACACTTAAGAACTAGGGTTCCATGGGCTGTACCTATATCAAATATTCACTAAGGCCACAGGCATGAACTATGAAATAACAGCCCTGGTCAACATTTGAGACAGAAATTTCATGCAGATACATTTGCTAGAAAAGACAGCAAAAGAAATTCTCCCCATAAAGCTTTGTCTAAGCATGCAGATGGTAGCTGTTGTGGGGAGTCCGTTTTGGAGTGAATTTCCAGCAATTAATGACCAACATTCCCTGTGTGCCTTAGAAACTTCTTGTTCTATGCGCATGTACCCTGGGAAGTGTGTGTATGCAAACCTGCACCTGTATCAATGACCAGACCTTCCCCGCCTGGGCTGCAGTACAAAGGTGCCCACCTTTGCCTTGTTGCAAAAGTCTCTGTGGAGCAGAGCCATCGACACAAATACTTTTTGCAGACTCGGTGTAATGTCGTGCTCATCACATCCTCTGCTGCCCTGGGTGTGTTAACGGTGTTACGCTTTGCTGGAAAGGACACCCTGTTCCACTCTGCGTGATTTACCTCTGCCAGTAACTGGTGCTAGTCTTTTTATTTAGGTGCCTGCTGTCTTGTGAAACATTTGGGGAATTTGGAGGCATTACGAAAGTGTTTAAAGCCCATTTTACAATCCTGCTGGTGCCATCTACTGCTGAATTTTGGCTCTAACAGAATATGTTTTCAGAAGAGGAGCTGGGGGTCCTACCTGCGCCTGAGACCAGTGCAGCTGCACCTCTCTATCTCGTTTAACACTCAAACAGAACTGCAGCACAAATTCAACTTATGCACCCCACTCCCTGGCAGAAGCTAAGCACCTCCGGGAACAGACCCTTAAATGCTACTTATGGCTAAGTAACTAAAGCAGGTAAAAGTCTTCCAGATGTGAAAACACCAATCCAGAAAAACAACACTAATGGAAGATTTGCCCATAAAGCAGCCCTGTAAGATCCTTTCTTCCCTCTCTAGGATGTCAGCACACTTCCTGCACTTTTTTTTTGTGTTCCTAATCTGTTAAAAATCTCAGTTTTGAACGATCATTTTTTTGACAGCCAACCAGAATGATGAGTGTCCACTGAGTCAGGTCACTGCAGTTCAGTCATTGCAACGCCCATCCGCTTGTGCAAGGGACAGGACTCAGCCAACTTAGTGAGGTTCAGCTGCTGGACTCTGGCCCGGGATGGCAAGGAGTCAGCGCTGGGACACAGTATGAAAGACAGGCATTTACAGAACTCGTGCTATCACATCTGAGCTGAACAAAAGACACAAGATACACCCACCATGAACTAAGGCATAGGCAGTTCCAGAGACAACTCCCTCTGCTCCTTAGCACTTGCAGCATAAGCCAGAAAGGCTTACTTGCAGCCTTACTGTCCTCCCACCTAAATATGCTCCACATCTCACAGTTCAGAGGGAGGGAAGCTGTCAGAATATCAGGAAAATTCTGTCCTAGCTTCTTCTAGACTTTTATAGCATCTGTAGTTCCCAGGGAAGAGCACAATCCTTCACACAATGGATTAGAGGGGAAAAGAATTGTATTTATGACATAAATACACCTATTACTCTTTGAGGAGCCAAACAGTGCCCTTAATGAATCTGTTTTGTGAGCTGGGAGCACAGGAAGACTAGTGGGATCAAATGAGAGTTATTTCACCCTTCTGCCTATTAAATTTGCAGTCTGTCTTCAGGTGTTTTGGATGGAGCACAGTATAGAGAACTATATTGAGCTTTGATTTTTTTATGAACAGGATTATTTAAAATGGCTGCTTAAAATAACAGGGAACTAGATTAGGCCTATTGGGCTGAAAGATCTCACATCTTAAATATAACTAGAAATGGCTTTATAAGCCTTCTTCCTGAATGTAAACATTCCCATTTGCTTTCAGTCCTCTATGCTCTAATAATTTCTCCTCGTATAAATAGAAACATGCCACCCTCCAAGAAATACAATTCCTGAGACTTTAATGTGCACTAAATGTACTGATCCAAACCCACCTGAAGCGAAAGGCCTTGTGCTCAGGGGGCTCCTGAAACACTTGCACCAGTCAACAGCACAACTGCTACAGGTCCTTCGGAGTGGCTGGAAGCTAAATTGCCAACAATGCTTACAGTGAATTTATTTGAAAAGGAAGCCCTTAATGTCTCTCACTGGAAAGACAGAGCATCCTCACATCCTAAGCAGAAGAATTTTCATACCTTGTTTGCCTGTGTTTATGGTTACGCTTTGCAAGAGAAAGAGAGCAAAGTATGAAGAAGAGCTGTCTGGTCAGCTGGGCCAGCACACTTTGAGGTGCAGACAGGAAAGGATGCTTTGCTCCAGGACCTTTCCAGTGTACGACAAGCAGGAGCATACACAGAACCCTAATCCAGCTGAAATTCCCAAGATGCTTCATTCTGGGTTGAGTTCAGCAATCTCCACCTTCCATCCTCACCCTCAGTTGTTGGATGTTTCTCCTAATCTGTTCCCACCAGCAAAGGAGCAAAGGGAGCTGAGACACTGTGGCTCTGATGCCACAAATGCATACTGCAAATACTTGTATCTTATACATTTAAATAATCTTGCTTTGCCCGGGGCTCTGCAAACACTGCCTTAGACAACAAGCAAGTGAAATTGGAACAGCCAAAATAAATTATCTGTTGTTGACAAAGCCACCCACCATGGGCTGGTTCAGGTGAGCTAAATGATGCTGAGAACTTAATTGTCTATAAAACCAGACCGAGTTTAGTTGAGGCTGCTTAGATTAATTTCAGAACAACAAAAAAGATCAGCTTCCGAACAAAATCCTGGTGTTTTCAGTAACTATTCTGCAGCTGATACACCCTCTAGTGGCAAATAGCCTTTTCTCTTATTGTAGTATCAAACCAGATGCAAGCTTTTCCTTTTTCCTACACCTTTCTGCCCCTGGGGACCAAGGTTACACCATTTAAGGAGGAGCATTCTTAATGGGCTGTAGTTCCTATATTGCTTTTGTTATACTGCTCTAGATTAGTTTTGCTAGAGAATATCAACAAAAACACAAGCAGGAAACTTGAAGCAAAAGGCTCAGACCCAAAAATAAATTAAAAAGATTATTTTGCTGCTCTGCACTGTAGTTATTCCAGCCCAAGAGTAAGTAGCCCAGTAGGAGCCTTTTAACTAAGCTGTGCAATACTTTAAACTTGATCTCGCTTTTAGATCTCCTGAACTATGCAAGAGCTGTATTTATTATCCTGTAACGGCACAGTCAAGTGCTGAACCAAAAGCGAATATCACAGCCAGCTCATTTAGTTTGAACAAAACCCAAACTTGCAGCCAGAACTCCTCTTCCTCCCCTCTGACCTAAATTTGCACGCTGTGGCACCTCTCTGAAGAAAGTCATGCTTGCTGTTTGAAGGACAAGATCATTGGTGTTAGAAGTCAATGAGAGTCTTTAATACTTTCACCACTACCAGCATTCCTCTCCAAATGAATAGCCCAAACCTCCAGGCTAATAACACTAATGTTTGCAAGTCTAAGCCTTTTGTGAATTTAAGGCTTCATCTGCCACTTGGGACTTTTTTGCTCCCTTTCTCTCATGTCCATACCATCTTCCATACAGGAATGTTTATAAATTATTTTCTAATGGAAGCCTATGAGATTTTTTTAAAAGAGCAATCAGCTTGTCCTAATCTTCTTACATTGATACTAGAAAGAGAGTCTTTGTAGGGACAGTGGAAAAGCTATTTTCTAAAGGAAGGCAGTAGTTTCTCACAGAACCTACAACCCTATAAAGTCCCTCAGAAAAATTCCTTTACTGACTCCACAGCTTGCTCAACAGAAAAAGCTCACAGCAGAAATGACCCCGGTACATCCAACTAAAGCGAGTCCCCACTTTCCTGCTTAGGAAATAGTCTCCTCTGCAGCCTTCCTCTTACCCACATCCGAGGGCCCCGCTGACCCTGCTCCAGGCCTCCTGAGCAGCCAAAGAAACTACTCTTCAGGGTCCAAGTTGCCCAAAGTGTCTCTTGTGACTCCTTAAAAAAACCTAAGCCCCTGAAAGCCTGATGGTGCAGCTGTTTCTGGGCAACCTCTCCAGAAACCTTTATACTGCAGGATCTTTATATATCAGGGAGGTAGTTTGTAACCTCAACATCCAGTGTGACCAGGGGACATTGTACAGCCAGTCTTCTTAGCATAAAGCTACCCAGGGCTACCTAGGAAGAAATGACATGTACAGGGATGAATCTGAAATACTACAGGATTTTGAAAAGGGAAAAAAAATAGTAATCTGTCAGCATTTCTTAAGTTTTGCTGTCATATTCAAGCTTTGGTTGCTCTTTCCTAGCCAGATCTTATCTTGCAAATCACATGCTCTCACTCAAGACAAAGTCATAAAATGCCTGGTGAATGAGGCATGCCTTGTATCGAGGCTTGAAAGCCAAATCACTCAGGTTATCCAGGCTGCAGGATGATGACAGCTTCCAGAGAGAATTGTCCTGTGTCCACGCTTAGTTATCAGAACACCAGAGCTGTAAACTTCAGCCCTCTATTTGATCTGAGCATCTTGACGTTAATGTACAAGGAGTCAGCTGGTCTCCAAGGAGTGCAGAACCAAAGCATAATGAGTTTTAAAGCTCAAACCACAAACTCTGAATTATACTCCACCTGCACTTCATAAACAGGATTATGCTGGACTAGCCTATTTTGAAATATGACCACTTCTCATATGGCTGGGCTGCCCCAGATCTGCCTCAGGCCTTGGATGCCTGCCTTCATCAGCTCTTGCTAGTTTGTTCCACCTTCATCATCGACTTATGTGAAACAATGGTCATTGGGTTTCTTGTGAATTTTCCTTCTGCTGTGCAGTGAGTATGAGAGACTTCTAATAGAGGTTTTCACCAGTATCAGTTTCTAATTTGGGTTTGGGAAAAATAATTGAGAAGGGAACCTCCTTCCCAATTGGGGTTGATAGTTTTCCAGCCTGTAGGACATGTCTCATTTGAAGAAAACCTTTCCCATCTGGAACAATGATATACTTTGCAGTCCTTCAGAGATGGGGACCATTTTGCCAGGTTACATTATTTGACCAAAATGGTCTGTGAAATGCTTGCTAATTGCTACAAGATCTAAAAAGGAGAAGAACAGACCTGTTCAATTTGGTTTGCCTGAAGCATATTTGCTCAGTGCACAGTGGTGGAACAACAATGCAAAACGTGTCCTGTTCAGTGAACACCAAATTATTGGGATCATTTTCTAACAGTGAAAGAAAGAAAAATATGTGAAGGTAATTATGATATTTTTCATTGTTTTCAATAAATCTAAGCCTCTAATTACTCTAACTATTTATGGGAGAGTTTAGGTGAAGTGTGTTAGCTTTTTCTTTCCTCAGGGCTCAACAGTTACAGGGCTTGTTTCAGTAATCCCAGATTATTCTCTCATTTTACCTGTCCCCTTGCTCCATTAACCTGTTTGCATTCAGAGATCTATTTAAAGAAGTTTGCAGCATTTACACTGGCAGAATGCTATTGATATAGAAATAAACTGACCCTGTTTCAGTCTGTCAGTTTGACAACAGAACAAAATATTGTGGTTCCAGGGGCAACTATTTCCAATGAAGGATTCTTCTTAAATTCTTGATTTTTTTAAACATTCTCCCTTTGAATTTCCATTCATTTCAAGTGGCAGTCTGGTATCCAATTGATTTCTGTATTAGTTTAGTAACCATACCGGTAACCCAATTTGAAGTGAGTTAAACCAGATCCTGATAGTGGACAGCCTTAAACCCCTTAAATGAACACAGGCCGATGGGAAACTGGTTTTCTAGAAAGACTTTTCTGCCTAAAGAGAACTGAGCCCAAACCAAGAGCTGACAGATGATGGTTCCAGCTTTGGACTTGGGGTGCTTTCATGTGTCTCCCACTGCCACACTAGACTGCAAGTGCCTCACTACCCTGTCTAGCTTCATTGCAAGGTGTGATGGATGATTGGGAATGAAGGGCAGTGCTGCTGAGCAGGACCTTTACAGAGGCAGTGGCGGGAGTTATGCATCTCATCTATTCAGCCATGTTAGACAACTGCCCTGTGTAGGTGTCTTCGGCATACCTGTCTCAGGGACACCCCTGGTGTCACATCAAAGGATCAGAGGAACTAGGTCCAGGGTCCAGAAAGTAGAGGGCTCTCTACATTGATGTTCCCCCTGTTTCTCAAGGGTTTTTCATCTCCAAGGCATCCACACTGCATGCAGGTTACTTCACATCCAGGTTCCTCTTTACTGAACAACTGTGGCAAGGAGGCAGACAAACGGACTGCTCACCAGCATCCAGACCTTGTATGGACAACAGGCAAGCCATACCACCTGGCCTGGAGGCCACAGGGTGAAAATATGTAAAATATATGCATTATAAGCAAGGCCAGTAAAAGGTTTAGGGTAGCTACTGGGCTGTGCCTCTGGTTAAAATACAAACTCTGTGTCACGGATTAGCCTCTAACTAGAATAAACCAGTAATCAGATTTTCAGAGATAGGGATCTATTTTATATGGTGCTAAGCATTCTGGCCTTGATCAAGCAGATTATTTCTGAACAACTTTAAATCAATTGGAACAGTTCCTGGATAGACCAAAACCTCATTTATGTGCATCTGAAAGATTATTCCAATTGCATCAGCTGGTTTAATAAAAACCATTGGCTTTGCCTACCAAACCTGACTTGCTTGTGTCCTTAGACTATCATGGCTATATTGCTGCTACCACTGTAACACAGTAGGGCATGTATATCTGCAATCATATGGAGCCAATTAGGTGACTCATTGACCACTAACACCCATCATTTGGATAAACACACCTACATAACCCTGTGATTTAAACTGTTGAAGGGACAGGTCTGAAGGAGCAGAGTAAAGAGTTTATCCCCACCAGAAATACCATGGTCCTCCTTCACTCCTCCCCTGAGAGCCTACAGGACTCCTGTTCCCTGCTCCCAGCAAACCTCTAGGAAGCCAAGAAGTGTCGCATCATCTGCTGGTCCTGGTCCATGCAAAGACTTCTTGAATCCTACAGCTTTCAGTGATGCTGCTGGCTCAGGTGGCAGGGCCTGATGGATATCTCTTCCACTCAGATGAAGACACCTCTGTTTTTCATGTGTTTTCGGTTTACCTAGAAAATTAGCCAAAACAAAATCAACTCTCGGCTCCCCACATTCAAAGGTTATTAAGGCTGCAAAGTCAAACACTCAAAACTAGGAAAAAACAGTATTACAGATTGTATGAGCATTTCCATCTGCTTTCTGTGCACATGTACTGTATATACAAGATCTCAGGACACCTGCCTTATTGGTGCCCAAGATAGAATTGCTCTGGGGTTTAACCAGGGCTGAACATCAAATCAATAAGTTGTCTGTAAGATCTCTGCTTCATTTGCTGCAATTGGGAAACCTCTCCAGTGAATGAGGCAAAATATTAGAGAAAGGACAGCATTGTGGGTAAAAGCAGTTCAAATTGTCCCAGAAAACTGATTCTACCCATCACTGCCGGTGACTCCCTTTGAGCAAAGCAATTTGCTTAAATCAAACTTTTTTTAAAGTGACCATCCATTATGTTGCTCCTTTGCAGGGACATAACACACAATCTGTGTGCTAATTTGCAGAATTGCCAAGCACTAATACAGATAAAATCAGCAGCAATTGCATAAACAAATGGTTACTTGTAGCCCAGAGATATGGAGGATCTACTATTTTAAAGAGATAGATACTTTCATCTGTCCTCAAAGCTCTGGATAAGAGAAAAGAGGATCACGGAATCATTTGTCTGACAAGATCAAGATTTTAGAACTTATGTTTTCCTTCTTCACTGAAGAAGAATGGTGGTACTTATAATGAATAGGAATCATTGTTACATTTACCTCCACAGGAGGAAACAAGAGTGCACACCAATTTCTGCTAAATTAGGCAACTACTTCTTTGAAAAAGTACTTTTAAAAAGTTAGAAGAAGTTGTCAAATAGCTGCAAAGGCAAGGAAAAATATTAAGAAGTCTACTATTTTTTGCAAACTGAAAACCATTTAGTTTTGTTCACCAGACTATGTAAAAAGTGTGTGTTCCTGGTTGGGTGGATTATCTATCCTTAGGAGGGGTATCCTTTGTATCAGAAAACCCAGGACTCAGAGAATTCTAATTGCCATGCTCCAAAATGGTTATTGCATTTTTAAGGTCTAGAGCAGTCTGGGCTGGTTGAAGAACTGGCAGCTATTGTGTTTGGAACCAGGTCACTAAAGAAACTTCTGCCTGCACTAAATGAATTCATTTTTGTCGATCCTTTATTTTCCTTGTTCTGATCCAGTTAAAGTCACCGCAGCCAAATTAAAAAGGCATAACTAGCTTATTGGGTTTGGCAAAGGTGACTGTTTTTAAAAAAAAAGGTTTTAAAAATCACATTTTTCTTAGTTTAACTTATTTTAAGTTTGCATTTAAGTTTTGTTCATGGTTTGAAGTCCTGGACAATTTTTCAAAGAACACTTTTAAGTTATCACCATTTTTATTCCTGCTAGTATTGATCAGCCTCAGGGGAAATAACAAGCCATTCTCCTGTGCAGAACTGTAAATGCAAAATAGCATTCTGTTGAAATACATAAACCTTTTGTGTCTCACCATGATCTGAGAATTATTAACAGGGGCGTATCCTTTAATAACTTTGAAAAATGAACAAACTTATAACAGCTGGGAAAGGTTTTAACATACAGCTGTTATGGGAAATTTGCTGGAATTCATGATTCACATCTGAATTTAGAGACTGGATGAGATTAAACATTTTATACAAATAGATCTTCATGTTGAGATATTTTGGATTCTGGCTTTTGAACAAATGTTAGACTGTCATATATAATCTCAACGTTTTTATTGGCAAATGAAAGGAAATTGTGAAATTACTTTTCATAACCTGTGTTTTAATTAGGTTTCCACTTTCTCATTATAATAACAGGCAGTCCCCAAAGACTTTAAAATTGGTATTTGTTTTCTTCACCCTCTGAATCTATGCAATCCCATCACATACGTTACTTCAAATCATCTGGTAGAAGCATGAATCCAACCAAATATAGACTGACAGTATCAGACAGCATTTACAGGTAAGTGTATACCTGGCTGAAGCTGTATTCCCTTTGTGCAAATCTGGAAGTGCCTTCCAATTTACAGCCAAATTCTGCACTAATTGTAAAATCCACACCACTTGCAGCAAAATTAATACCTCGCGGGTGCATACCTGTGGTCATCAAAGAAGTCCTTTCCTTTTTCAAAGCTGTATGGAAATGGGTTTGATGTGCAACCAAAGCCGGAACTTCAGCAGAGCCATGAATAAGAAGGTGGTAGAAGCTGAAAAAGGCACTGACACAAGGGCTGACATGCTGATCTCAGTTTGTTCACCTTCAGCCCTTGCCCTTCCAGATCCTTATCTTTCCTCCCCATTCTCACAGTCCTGGGGCTCAGGGATTGTCTGGTGGAACCAAAACAGCGACAAATTGAAGAGCCATGACAGTGATGGGAAGAGAAATGCACATAAAAGAAGAAAACACTTCAGAAGGGAAATGCAAATGATAAGCAAATAAATAAGGACAAAATGGACTGTTTTAGCGACAAACTTGCTGATGTACTGCAGATTAGAGAAGTTGCTGTAAACTGCTCTGAGAAGCATTTTGCTGACATTAGTTGGTGATTCTCCTCCTTCCCTCTTTATTTCTACAGGGAGAGTTGGGAATCACTGGAACTTGCATGTTTCCTCAATTTATGGCCCCAGAAGCAATCAAATCCACCATGCCTTCTATGTTGGCTCAGAGCAATGATACAGAGCTCCCCATGGCCCAAATAAATACACATGCTCTAACCTTGGCTGAACCCTCCTACCATTAGTCTTGATAATTGATGGAACCCAAGAAGAAATGACTGCAGTTTAATAACATTCGATGGTTTCTGGGTGACTAGTGGTGTGTGACTAAAGCAACATTTAGGTTAGGCATTACCCAATGCTTCTCAGTGGAGGTCACAAGGGTAAAGGAAAGCAGGAAATGTGGAGGAAGAAGGTCTCAAAAAAGTGGAAAATAATTTCTCCATACTCCTATTCTGGGTTTCTTCCTTATGAACATGGCATTTTCTGACCTGCTGGTATGGCAGATGTCAGGCCTTAGCAAGTGTTCCTCAGGTATGAAATCATTGATTAAAACTTGCATAAATAAGCAAAGCAATTTTGCATCTGTTTCCCAGGTACAGCAGGACTTAAATTTTCTTGTCTCATTTTCTGCTGACATAAGAGCAAAAATAGATCCAACAATAATTATGGAAAATCTTAAGGAAACAGGTTTATTAAGATCCATTATGCTGGTGACCTGTTTGTAATATCTTGCAGGACCAGAGCTCAATCACGTGAAATACCCACCCATACTCCCTCAAAGCTTCAAATATACCTAAAGCAAAATGGATTATATTATTTTTTAACTTTGCACTGCCATTATTCATATCTGTCATATGTAGATATACGTGCAACATTATGCATGAGCACACATTTCACTCAGATCACACAGAGCTGATCAATTTTTAGTGATCTAAATACTCTTCCTTTAGCCTACTAATATTACTAACATTGCATTGCTATCTTTCATCAGCATAGTGAGAAAGCCAGGCCAGCTCTCCACTAGAAAAGGTTTTGCATTCTAGCTGTAGTTTTAAGGCCTTTAGAATGAATGCCGCTCACACTGGCCTACTAAACTGTTTAACCAGTATAGTATGTATCAAGCTAAATACGCTACCTGTGTTTTTTTTTCTGCAATAACAATATGCTAATGGTATAGAAACAAAAAAACATATTTTGCACTGACAAATTCCCAAGAGATGCTCCCTATATGGACAAATTTCCATCCTACCAGAAATTATCTGTTTTCAGAAGGGAATATCAAAGATACCACAACCTAGATCTTTGTAATACAAAAAAATACAGTTGAATATTCTGCCGTAAATATACAAAGTCGAGATTTTCAGCTAAAGGAAAATCACCAGTGATTGATAGTTGTTAAGGACCATTAACATACAGATAATAAGTTCTGCTAAACAGCAGCATAAGACAGTGATACATACATGTTTGAAGCAATCCACTGCAAAAGTTCAGTCCTCTTCAGTCTCTTACAGCTACATAATACATATTTGGTCCAGCAAGTTGGTAGGACAACCCATGTACTAGAAGCTATGAAATACACAGCTCACAACAGCCAGAAAATACCTGTATAAAACCTTTGGTAACAGAGATCAGAAATACTTAGCTCATAAGAATAGAGCAGAAGATACCACCAGCTTCCTAATTTCCTGCAATACCAGAGAATGTTTTTTCTCTTTCAACCTGAAGAAATACATCTTCATGGGAAGGAAAATATAGGATCATAAGAAATGTCAGAAGAGCTCATGGTCAATATATTACCATGAGCTATGCTAAGGGCAGTCATGGAATAGAATGGTACTCACGGCCAAACTTTCAGGAGCTCAGCATGCAAAATGCCAAGTTGCTTTAAAAATCAAACTTCTTCTGGACCTTAGCTGGGAGCTGATTTCTTTTGAAAATCTGGCTGTAATAATGCACAAACAATGTTCTTCTAGTAAAAGAACCATTGCTGGCTGCATGTTTAATTTATGTGTATTTAATCATCCATGATAATACAGTAAGTCTTGTTGAGTACAAGATGTGAGATCAGACTGCTGCCCATATGTAGAGAACAAATTCATATTAACCACAGTAACACATAACTTGGCCAAACCTTTTAGCCAAAATCTGGGACTTGCTAACGTATCAATATGGAAGACATATGTTCTTCAGGATATAAATTATGATGCTTTTCATCATATTACTTGTGCAGTCCAGTTTATGGAGTAAAGCAGCTTAGCAGGGCTTGTTTGGATGGATAGGAAAAGCATGAATCATAAATGAAATTCCCATAGCTCCTATTTGATAGGCACCTAGTTACTCTGGGCAATGTGGGTTAATAGAGCTAAACTAATAGTCAAGGTGAGCAAGCCTTTCCATACTGTGTCCTATCTGGAAACACAGGTGACACAACTTGTCTGTCACAGACTTGCTGTCTTTATTACACTCAGTTTAAACAAAGAAATCAGAACTTCTATAAAATAGGTGTTATAAAAACACCTGTATACATTTCACTAGACAATTACGAGCCACCCTTTCATTATTTCAATGGTTGCAGCAAGCATTTCTCAGGCAAAACAATTAATTAAATTAATGGTTTAAAATATGCAGGTGCTTTGCTTTGATTTTTAAAATTCCTTCTTTAAGCTATTTATATGCTGAATATTATTGTGCTGGGACAGCAGATTCCCTGGATACCACCAGGAATGTGTCCCCATTTCCAGGAAATTTCTAATACTGCTTTCTTTAACCAACATTTCTTCTCCAACCTAAAGTCCAAACGACCATTCCTCACAAATAGCAGTTAACTCTGAAGTACTTACAGATACCATCTGCGAATCCTATTACATTAGTTGAGTAAGGCCATTGTATACGGACAAAACACATTCCATGTGACATTTATGATTTGAGAAAAACAAGCAGTTCAGAGCTTTAATTTAGTATTAACTTGAACAGAAAAATGAAATTAACACTGGGTACTGCCAACTCCGCTTTGTCAAGAAAAAGGGGAGATTACAGTTTATCCAGACCAGCACTATGGACCTTATGCTGATTATTCAGGGTTTGCAGCATAAAATTATAAGACCAGATGGAGAGACCAGAACTCCAGCCTGTGTTCAACAGGAATGTGTCTACCAAAGGTCCTTCTTGTTGAAAGGCACAGAGATATAAAATGTTGATTTTTCAGCATCCTTCACTGTGGATGCTCAGCAGATCCTTGGGTTAAGACTGGATGGGAAATGAGACGGTGTTGTATGTGCTCTCCTCACTGTGGATATCTTAACAGAAGGGGTTGCAGGGAAACCACGAGTCATCCTCCAGCACCAACCCAGAGCTGAGAATGTAGGGAAGCTCAGAGCAGAGACCCAGGCATGCTGGGTGTTACAAGCCAGTTTTAGGTCTGGATGCAATGTATTTATGCTAACGTGGCATTAATATAGACTATTAATCCAGAAACTTTCTCTAGCTTAGCCAATGACTTTCCCTGTGCACTAATGAGACCTGCTGAGAGTCGGAGCTGTGCTGTGCTGAGCCAATGAACCTATGTGGCGCAGATTCATCACCTCTTATCTCTGCTGCTTTGGGCAGCTCTGTGCAATTCCCATGTTCCTAGCACTTATGTGTCCTTGAAAACTGACACGTCTTCTCACCCTGCTCAGCATTTCTTGTTGGAGATTCAATGCAGTGAGCTTCTGAGCTTGAGGAGTTTCCCTGGTACAGCAGAGAAGTAGCCTTACAGCCATGAAAATAGCCAGCATTTGCTTAGGTGTCCAGTCCACCTTTGGCATCTTAGTTGAGGTAGGCAACATCCTGAACATAACAGGGTTAAAACCAATCTGACAAATGAGGCAAAGCATGGAAAATATGAAGACAGCTATTTGGTAGCACATCTGAACCCTAGCACAGCAATACCATCTGCAATCACTTAGAGGTACCCCAGTAAAGCGCAGCCCGGAATGCCTGGCTAATAAAGTGTCAGCAGCAGGGGGATTACGAGGGAGATTTACAAGAGTGCATGAGTTTAGTTGCTGCTGGAGACATCCGATACACTCTGTGTTTGATTCCAGGCTTTGAGACGGCAATGAAATAAGCCCGCAGACTTGTGTCAAAAAGCATTTTAAAGTGAGAACTTCTATCCCATGTACCTGCAGGAGTCCTGGCAATGATGCATCTTGGCACCTTGCTTGCCAGATGACTCTGAGGCGGGGTGCTGTTCGCATCTCGTTTTTCAGACAGCGGCAGAGGTAGGCAGAGGTGCAAACTGCCTGGCTCCTGGGATGACAGTCCTAAGGGAAGACATAGGGTTAATGCTCTGATTTGACATGCAGCTTTCTCTTTTCCCACTCCTTCCCTTAAACCTTGTTGCAATAGAGTATAAACGATTAAAATTGAGCCAAAATTTGCTAGAGCTATGGGGAGGTAAGATCTGAGGATTTTTCTCAGGCTGATTTCTAATTTTTAAATGATGGTCTTAAATAGACATATGATTGCTATTTAAATCTAAATTAGATGAAGCATGGGTAAACATACTGTAGTGAACACATCAACCCACGAAAGCTTGATTAGAGGAACAAATCCTGTTTTTTCAATCTATAAGTGATGAACTTCCCGGCTATGATTTCAAATGTGTTTTCCTTTTATGAAGTGGACTTTCCAGGAGGCAATTAGAATAATTTGGGCAAAAACAAAGAGCAAAATATTTTTCCTTCATTGTCTAAGGCAACACGAATAAGTACTGAGCTTATTACTCACTCTCTTAGTAAATGAAAAGAGAAAACATTTTGCGCTTTGTTTCTGCATCTGACACATAGATGTAAAATGGGTAATAACCTCAGTCACAGCTATGTCACTTATGACAAATCTGGCCTATGGCTCCAGTGGAATCACCTATATGATAAAGCTTTGTATGTGCTGAAGTGTTCGCAGGATGAAGCTCCTCACCACCTATATATCAGACTGCCTCTTGGCAGTTCATCAGACTGACGGCCCAGCAGCCCAAGTGCCCTATTGAAGATGTGAGGGACTATGAAAGCAGAAAAGGAATGGGAACAAGGAATGCACTTGCCCAACCTAAGAAAGTAATTGGAGATATTGTTCACTCTGGATATTCATCAAACCTGGAGGCTCAATTCTGACCCCATGGGAGCTGGTGGCAAACCTCCATTGATTTCAGTAAGGTCAGGATTTCACTAGTGATTTATGGAATGAACTAACATGACATTTTAACAATCAGTTTTAGTAGTTGGAAGTGTTATTCATTGCAGAGGTAAAGCATTGTTTGATTTTATGTGACAGTGTACCTTTAAAAACAGGCAACCTGCAAAGCAACAATATAAAATGCAGCACTTAAATTACATTATGATGAGGAACGACACCCGGGAATGAAACCAAGGAAATGTTCCCTTTCATTCCTCTCATACTTTCAGAAGTCAACAGTTATGAAGACAGTGTTACTGGTAAATTTAAATCACCTTTCCTCAACTTTAGACCTGTTTGTTTGCAGCTTCTTTCATTTCTGACAAAACACAGGAGCTTGTGTTTCACTCTGAACTATGCGTTTTTCTGAGCAAGCACCATGATCCACCAACACACATGAATTGTTCACGGGGTGTTACAGGACAAAGAAGAAAAACCAGATCTTCTATTCAAACACGTCTGACTGAATATATACATTAATAATAGCTATAATAATCTCTCTGCAACCTCTATTGTTAACTCTGCCACTCATCATCATTTCCATTTTCAGCTCCAAGTTAAAACAACAACAGAAGAATTATATAGTAAGTCTTTGGACAACTTAAAAAATATTCAGACCTTAATAAAAGAATCACTTGCCTCCTGTAGAAATCAGATCTCTGTGGTTTGAGATTTGCTGCTACCGTGAATAAAAAATGCTCTAAGGAAGGGTGTAAAAGCATATTTACAAATAGACAATAACTGGTTTTATTATAATAACATGTTTTGGTTTCTGATTTGATTTTCCTTTGCTCTGTTTTGGTTTGGGTGGGGGTTTTTTTCAGAGCATATAAAAATGTCATTAAAAATGTGACTGCAGGAAGAAGACTGGAAGGTAGCTGTATTTGACTTCCACAGCTACAGATCAGGACCAGAACACATTTATTCCATAACAGCAGATAAACTTGCCCGTTTCTCCATGCTCAGGGTGGGTTCTGGTTTGGTTTTGAAGCTTTTTAGCAGACTTTCTTTCCAAATATTGTCAGCCGTGCTGAGTTCCATCTGCTCTGTGCCTGCCAGTCTCAGCCGTAGCTCTCCAAAGCAGTGCTTATGTGATTGCAGCAGCAAGACGGAGCAGCACAGATCCAACCAGCTTACGAACATGCTTTGGTGTTTGACAAGTTCAAAGCCCATTTGTCCTTACGTCCTGAAAATCACTGCCTTAAATCGGAGAATGTGGTCTGAAGTCCGCAGAGGGAAATAGAGCTGGTGAATAGGACTGTCCACTGGTATTTGGGGGTTTTGAAGGGCCTCTGTCAGTGCTGTGTGTGATGCTTTCTTGGCAAGTTTTGTTTTGTGGATTTTAACATGTAGCTCTGGGAAAAACAACTGTCACAATAATGGGGGATGATCATGGCTTTTCACATTTCTTAACTGAATGTTTTGGTAAAGTAACTTCTAAAGAAAGTTAATCAGGAAAGCTCTTCATTCTGCCTTAATTTTTAAAAGAAGTTAGCAGCGTCCCCAGTTTTCCTTTTGCATGCCTGTTAGCTTTGTTTTTGTAACCCCGCTATCATGCTTCAGTGTGTTAAGCCATTCACAATCATCTATGCTGCATTTTGCACCAGCACAAGACAAAGGATCCAGGCTTGGCAGCAGCTCAGTGCTTCCTCACTCTTAGTAAACACTCTCCAGCCCAATTTAGCTGTTAGTTGCCATTAAGAGCAGCCAATGATTCAGAGGATAAAGCCCTGCAAGCATGTCGATCTTTTAAATTGTTCTTTTCTACCAAAGCAGGAGCGATTCCAAGCAGTCACAGGTATGCCTGGATTCATTCAACAGACTCGTTCTTCCAGTCCTTTAGAATTGTCATTTTGTAATTGTCTAGGAAAATTTATTGTTTCTTTCAAAACAATGAGGAAAATAAAAGCTTCGTTCAAAATCAAATGAGTTTTAATAACCAACTTTGCAGTAAGGCAAACTGTAGCCTGATCCTGCCACCTTCATTCAAGTCCTGGATTTGCATTAAAAAAAAAACATAACTCTATTAATGGGTAAGTGACCCCTCCATCGTTTAGATAATTAAAGATGGTTGCAATTTTCAACTTAAAATGTTTTTATTTCTATTTAAAATGACCCATTGGAAAACAGCCAAAATATCCTCTGAAGATGTGGGTTTTCTTTGTCAAAATTTAACCTTCATAACTTTTTTAGTTTACCAATATCAAGAGAGAAAATAATCTTATTTATTTTGTGACATTTTATTTACTTGGCCACTCTCTAACTTTCTGAAATCAGGCAGAAAAAGGAAAACTATCTAAGCACCATCTATTTTGCAATGTGGAATAATAAAAAAGGATAAAAGAAGATAAGTAGTAAGTCCACAACATTCCAAATCTCAGAAAACATTTTTAAATATTGAAAACATTAAATTTTTTCCTGAACTTCACAGAATACAAGGAGTTTTAGGCTTTCAAAACTTCCCATAAAATTTCCTCTTTGAGAGCTGCTGGGATTATATTATTAATGTAATTTCATTTAATCAGTTATATGTTCAGAAAGAAAGTGACCTGTGTTTGGATGTGTCATAAAGGTGGAAATTTTCTTGTTAAACAGAAGGGGGAAAAAAATGTTATCACAGAGGCTGCTTGGTCAGGGACTTGGCCCTGTTTGGGGTGCTCAGCTTTTTATACCGGTCACTGGAGTCAGTGGGGTGACCTGTAGGAGGGACCTAGAAGAGGGGGTAGAGGCACTTGGCTGGTGGGTTTTGAAGCCGTATGAGAAACAGCCAGGAAACGCATCCCCTGCTTCCCCCATCCAACTCCAGTGCTTGACCGTCACCCAAAATTCTGACTCCTGTGCCACTTTTTGCCCTTTTCCTTGCACCTTTGATCAGGCTTACAAGCTCCTTCAGATCCCCTAGCTCATCCCCCAGCTACAACATCCTCCCTGCTGTGTTACTGGAAGCAAACATTTACATCTTCTTCATGGCTCAGTCCCTTTGGAAGATTTTTTTTTCCTTCTTCATTTTTCTTATCATCATGAATAAAAGCAAATCCAGCAGCACCTCAGCACTCCTCGAAACGGACGTTCACCAAGCGAGACATTTCCTACCACGGGCTGGCAGATAGCCTTCACTGCCATGCTGTGCAGTCCCCACCGATAAGACTGACACCACTCAGGCCAGTGGGTAGCTCGATATTTTCACCTCTTGACACCACCTCTGAAGCCCCTGCTTCCCAGCTTCTGCAGATTTTCTGACCACCTCAAGGCATTTAGGGAGCATCTGTAAACTAATCCAGATTCGTCTGTAAAGTTTTGTTCGTAGTTCCCCTCTGGCCAAGGAAAGACTGAATGCAAACCCAGCTTGATGCCGGAACAAAGCCATTCAGATGAGCCCGGATTCCCAGCGGCTCGAAGCCTTGGCACCATCAGGAGATGACACCGCAGCTCTCCACGACTTTCACTATCTGATCAGACAATTTCTTAATCAGCAGAGACAGTGCTTGCTGTCAGAAAAATGTCATATGAATCAGCTTTCATCTGCCGGGAACAGGTTCTGCTTTTGCAAAACTAATGGGTGTCCAGTTATTTTCCCTATTCATTGTGCCATACAGCACTTTCTTGCCATTCCCAGGCTCTCCCAGCCCTCGTGGCTGCAGAAGCTCAGCACACAAATGCAAACAAGGTTTCAGCAAGGGAAATCAAAGCTAGCCAGGGCAAAATTACTTTTGTAAGTGGGAGCTGGATATTCAAGCACAGTGAGAAGGTTGTGATTATAAGCACCTGAATAGGCTTTTTAATAGTTTAGTGATAGATGTGAAAAATACAACCTTTCATTTAAAAGAAGGGAGTTTTCCAAGTAACATATTTGGTATTAGAAGAGTAATAGATGCCAATAATTTCCATAATAAACATCTCCCATTTAGAATTAGCAGTGGAAACTGTCAGCTTAGTTAACATAAAATTAAGACATTATTTCTCAACTCCTCACGAGCTTTGTGTTTTGCTGAAGTAGTTTATGAACCGTGTTTACCTCCAGTAAAGTACATGTATTTGCATATCACGACCACAAGAGAGAGCTTTAGTGTTGGATGTCGTGCACTGCTGTGGCAGATGATTCAGGCAGTTCAGTAGCCCAGTATTTTTAACTGGCACTTTTTAAGCAGGATGAGGATACCAAAGCAAAACAATTCCCCATTTTCCACAATACAGGTAACCTCCACGCATCCTGAAGCACAAGCATTTGAGAGACAGGTTTTCAAAACTGTGTGACATTTAGAAACTGCCACTTTTTTCCCAGCAGAAAAAGTTTCTCTGAAAACCTGGTCCTAAAAATGTACAAGCAGCTTCAAGAAGATGGGATTTGATGGGATGTTTCCAAAAAGAAGGTGTGACATCCATTTTAGCTCTGTCTTTACAGACTGGGCTGGGTGATATAATCTTCTATATAACCTTGTATATAAAATTTGTATATAGCCATTTATAAGTCTATATATATGTATGTATATCCAATCTTTTCCTTACACCACCCTTTTCTGCTTAAACAGCCTCCCAGTTCTAGCCTGCTAAGCAGCTAGTCTCATTCCATTCAAATCCTTACCTAAGACTAATTTCTCCCATGATATCCATAAGGACTTTAATAATAATTATTATACTGCAGTTCCAACCATCTCAAGCTCTCCACCCATCTCCTCCCTATTGTGTATTACCTTCCACTCATTTTCTCCCAGATAAAACAAACTCTTGAGGGCAGAGACCTGCTGGCTCTTCTAGTCCTCTTCTGGGTGTTGTAAAAGTAATAAGGCAATATCATACATAAAGCACATTATTCAAATGATACTGAGTCAGATGTAAATGAGGAAAAGCAGGTCATTCAGAGTTACCTCACCATGAGGTGTCTAGATGCATTGCATTCCTGCAGCTTCCTGGATATGGTATGTAATGAAAATGGTGAATAATCTTGTGTGTGTATTATACCTTTCATCCCAAAGAGTACTCAATTACTTTACTAACTGACTGTGCAAAGTGTCTACATGAGAACCTCTTTGCTCATAAGTGAAATGCAGCCAGAGCGCCAGCAGGAGCACAGGGCCAGCACAATTCCCAGAAAGTCTCGAGACAAAATCATTGGCTCTGTGGAAGACAGAACAGAGGAGGAAAATGAAAGATTCGGAGATGACCTTTAACTTGATGTTTCTCTGCCTTTGCCCAGTTTCAGCAAAACAACCGTTTGATTGTGTGCAAGACGTGCATTTGCACGCAGTCACCATTAAGCAGACCACATCTGCAGGAGCTGATGCGATACTGGGAGTCACTCCTTCTCTTTCCACTGAAATAAGAGGTGTGGGCCTGATCCTGAAACATGCTGAGCACTTAAAATTCCTTTGGATTCAGCAGGACCAGCCCTAACTGTAGCTCTTGAAATACCATACTACAGTGAGTGTTGGCAAAGGTTGCTACTTGCTATAGCCATGTATTCATTTGTTTTTAAAACATAGCCCCTGGATGTTTCTGAGTTCCTTTTTTTTTTTTTTAATATCATTAACTATTTTTAACTATCACCTCAGAAAGCTTCCCTGAACTTGCAGTGGCCTATTATGCATCCAGAAATATGAGAACAGCAAAACCTTTCCCTAGATAGAACATTTTTTCAATACCAAAGCACTTGATGATGCAAGTGATTTTACTCTCTGTCTTCCAAACAGGGAAACTGAGGCACAGAAAGTGAAACAACATATACAAAGCCAGTCATCTGCTAAAAGCAGAACAACCACCCAGGTTCAACACCAGCTTTTGAAAAGACGTGGTTCTTCCAAACATGTAGAGTACCAGCAGCTGCTTCAGAAAGTGTCTCCATCCATTGCTTGAGTCCTACTTACAGCAACAGGATTTTGAATAAAGGGACCTGTGCTCGCAGGTCCTATTGTAAGCATAGAGCCAGATATATCCTCTCATTTTGTAACATGCATACACATCTTCTAACAGGCATTGTCTATCTCTTCATCTGGACCACACTCATCAGATTACACTATCTGAAACTTCTTTTTCCCCCAAGAGATCATAAAAGTTTCAGCATTTACTCAAAATGTTTTGTCGTGTTTTCAATTTGACAGACTGTGCAATGGCTCCAAAGATAACACGGCAGCTGCCAGTACTTCTCACGTGTTAAGCCGAATTGTAGATGCCTGTCTACAATGGCATGTTTCTTCAGTAGTTTTAGATTCTCTGAAACAGAATTTTCCAGTCTTCTCAAATATGTAAGGTACGGGATGGCCAGCAGCTATTCAGGTTACACAACAGTGACATTTTTGAAAGCGAAGAAGAGGCAAAACAACAATCCTTGCAGTGCACAGCCTCCAGCAGAACCCTCCTCCAAAGCGCCTTTGATTTCCTCACCTCTATACTCTGCTCAAAGCCCTGAATTAGCTGTTTGTTGTCTCTACTTGCTGCTTTGCCTCCTTTTGCACTCTCAAAGGCTAGGTTTTGCTTGCTTCTATGGCTCTTGGTGCTGAGGCTTTGGCAGGAGACTTGTGGCCTTGAGCCAAGGGTCTCCAGCACAGTCTCTTTCCAAAGGTGCTTGGGAGTGGGATGCTGAGAGGATGAGATGTCAAGAGCAAGAACTGCCTAGGACATTTTCTCCTGCTTCCCATCCCAATATAACTGCCCAGTAATTTCTCCAGCTCCTGGAAGTCCTTCTGCCATCGCATAGAAAGGGACTGTTTTCATTTATACATCTCTGGGGCAGGCAGTTCAACGTGGAGGCAGAGGGCAGGGTGCAACAGTAATTTACACACCATAAACTTTTGTAGGTTTTATTCACCTCATTGGTCTGGTATTAAACAGCATCGCGTGGTGACTGTGTAAGCTGGGAGCAATGGTGCTGGCTGTGGACTCAGTGCATACTCTGCCATGCAGGAGTTTACACCTCCCTTCCCTGTCAGCTGTGGCAGAGCAGCAGGCAGCGGAGAGAGCCACTGAACAGAGGAGAGGCTTGTGGTGGAATAGAGGTAGGAACAGCACATCCACCACATAATCATTCTTATATTACTGTAATACTTAAAACTCTGCTAGAAGCTTTACGTATGTAGCTAGCTACACATAAAGATGCAGTCCTTGCCAAAAAACCAAAACTACACAGAATCTGCCAGGAGTTGATAAAGGTAAAGGAAGACCTATTAGGAAGCATGAGACAGTGACTTGTATGAAAAATATCTCAGCATAGGTCTTTCCTCATCAGTAGAAAAACACTTGAGAATAGCAGTATTTTGTCCTCTATCTCAAGGCTGTAGAATGTGTTTGAAATGGGAGTCTAGAGAGGTGAAGAAAGTGTGATTCAGACTATTTATCCAAATCCTACAGGGTAGATCGTGATTCATTTTCAGGGAAACCATGTATTGATTCTTTTGCCCTATGTGTGACACACAGAGTTTAATAACAAGGCCAGAAAACTAAAAGCAGAAGCAAAACAGGCTTCATTAAGGGGCATCATCAGAGGAGCAAACCTGCAGAGGAGATGCAGACCTTTAACATCTGCAAAAAATAATGCACAACTTTCTGCTGGAAAGGATTCTGCTCCAGCAACTGCCGTTCCTGGTGGGGTCGTTCACCTCCAGTCCTCCTCAAGTTCCATGGGGAAAGGTCCCAAGAAACACTGTCCTGACTTAGCTGGTTAGGATTGTCTGTGTGAGTTCTAAGATGATCTTTTCAGAATTTTACTTTGGACAGTAGCACAGATAATGAGTTCGTCCATCGGCGTAGCCTTTATGCTTTTTGCCTGTCACATCTGAGCTATCACCAGAGGGTTCTTTTGTGAACCCTGAAGATATTCTTCCCTGGAAGAAATTGCACTGAATAAGTGGTTGGGTTTTTTTATTTTAGGCAAAGCAAGGGAAAATGTTCAAGCATTATTAACAGCTAAGCCTTTTCTGGACCAGAAAACTCTAAAATAGAGAAGCTGCATCTGAAAACAAAGTGTTTTTAATGCTCCTGCATTGCCTCACCTGAATAATAGCATTCAGGGCTTTGTTTCAAGACTTAATTCGTTATAGGAAGTTTAAAAAAGACATGCAAGCAAACCACCCTATGGAAACTTTTGCCTAGAAAAAGCGTCAAGCAGAAGGAATGTTATTGATTGCAATAGATTTACACCCATAATGAATTTGGCCGGCTGGTCAAAAGTCTAGTGGGTGTGTAAATGGGAAGGTGAAGTGGGGAATGACGTACGTAGTGGTTTATCTAGAGAGCGGAGCCGCAAAATGTTGTAGTTACACTTAAGTTTTATTAAAAATGCCATTCTAACGAGCCCTAGTGGCCCCAGCACATGGAAAGTGGCTTGCTGTGTTTTGAATGGCACTGAGTAACACCCCAGGGCCTTAAATCAGTTCAAGATGTGTTGGTGGCGTCTGATGTTAAGCATAGAAGGGAAATTCAAAGCAATATAGATTTAACCTAGGGACCCTTCTTTTGCTTGATGCTTATCAATAATGCAAGCGTAAGTAAGATCCAGGAGAAATCGGGTACCAAGGCAGAGTATTGTATGAATATGTTATTTTATTAGTAATATTTTTGCTGTGAGGTTTGGATAACCAATCCAAGCAGTAAGACATTGAAATGTGGACAACAAAGAGATAAAGTCAGATATTTCGTACTGTGTATTACTGCAGACACCACTTGGGGTACTGTGCCCAGGGAAGAAAAAAGAAAAAAACTTTTTTTACAAAGCAAATGGAAGAAGAAACAGCCTTGGAGTGAGCGGGCAGAAAAGTCCTGCTATACCTCTCAAGTCAGAGAGGTGGTTGCGGGATTTGTTACACTGCAAGAGGTGACCACAGAGGACACTATGGAAAGGAAAAAAAGGAAAATGTGAAAATACCACTAATCCCAGCTATAAGGAACTCTCATATATCTTTTCATTTATATGCAATTTAAGCAGAGTGGCCATGTCACAAAGGGTGGATAAAATACACCTTTAATTCAGGGCTGTTCTTCCAAACCTTGTCATAGCTGGGACACTTCTACAAGAATGTCTCAATATCTCACCTGTTTCGATGTGACAGTGAAAATTATGGTTTCAGAGGTATTACTAATGTCAAGAAGGATTTGCCAAGTATTTGGATTTCACATAAGCTGCACATATTTGCCACCTGCCAGAATCAAACCTTTGCATTCCAGGCTCTGGGATGAAATCCAGAAAACTGAGGTGCACCTCTAATGCCGTACAGGTGGCATGATGAGCTTGGGTGATTTAATTCATCAGTGGCCATAATGACAGCAGTAACTTTACATCTGCTGAAACCTTGGATGTCCTTTGCCCTTTATCTATGTGGTCTGGAGACAGACAGCCACTGAGTCATGAACAGCAATCACTAACTTATGAGATGCAATTAGAAGGGAACCCCAATAACCACCTAATGAAATGCCAAGGACTTGGCACAAATACCTCTGGTGATACAATAAAGAAGGAGTCTTAAACTCTTACCTTGAGCACTGCTTGCTTCCTTCCCACACTGACAGCTTTAGCAACAACGTGACTTAAGAGTGTCTAATTATAGGATAATTATTGTTGTTGCATTTGTAAAGGTCAGCCAGTAGAAGCTAGGACCCTAAGGGAATGGAGACAAAAAAGATGAAGAAGGAAATGGGAGGAGCAAGGTTCATGGACATTTTGACCAAGTAGAAACAGAGTTACAGCCTTTCTCTGTAACTGGGCCACAATTTGTAGTAGTGTAACATTGGTGGTTTGTGCTCATGACTAAAGCCCAATCCTCTCCTGGTATAAATGTGAGCTTAGATTCAGGCCATGCCTCTTTCCTTTCCCCATACTTATGATGCCAAAGAATGAAGCCACTATGGTGATATGGCCAATTACAACCCAGATAGGTCATTGCACCTGAAACTGTCTACTCTCCTTTCCTGCTTCCACACTGCATCAATACAAAGGAGTCAGTTTCTGGGCTGAAGCTTGATTTTTGCTCCTAAGATTAAGGAGAAGGTAAGTACTGGTGAAGGGAGGAAAGACAGCTCCAAAGGTAGCTGGCATAAAGGCACAGGGATGGTGAACTGAGAAACTGAACGTTACTCCATTGTTACTGAATGTAGCGTTACTCCCATATTCAGTGACTACCATCTAAGCAAGCGGAGAACATGCTTCAGATTGATAAATCCATTCTCCTTTCAAATCCACAACCAAGAAATCAGTCATGCTACAGACACATTGATGATCTCATTGCTTTTCTTCCCCTCCGAGCTTCCTGCCCACATTTTGACACAGAGATGTGGCGGCTGCCAAGCAGAGGATCACCCATGCTTTTCAGCACATTTGCATTTGAATCTGTGAAGGGAAGGCTAACATTTATCACCCAGTTACCAAGTGCATGTTAAAGTACATTCTGAAACACTGTTTCCTTAGAGGGAAGTCTTCTGTGATCCTATCCAGTAAGCAAGTAAGTAAATAAATAGATCCGTGCTGACATGCTGATCTACATCCACCTCAAAAGCTTCAGATATCATTAGGAGAAAATATGAAGCAAGACTGCAACTAGCAGAAAGGAATACTTGGATTCAGGTAATCATCAGGACAGAAGTAGGAGATACTGATATTTGGACTCCTATCCCCTGTATGAATAATTGCCTGACCCTGCAACAAAAATTAATTTTTTGGTGGCTCTAACTAAATCATAAATTGGCAGCAATAGTGATTTCAGGAATCTTGAACTTGTCCTGTGCTAATGGGATTGGCACACCTAATTTATTTTTTGTAAGACTTCAAAGAAAATAGGTCAAAATTCCTCACTGCAGTCAGTTCAACTTAATATACACATCTTTGATCTGTTAAAATACACTTTTCTAAATTATCCTCATTTCACTGAAACTGGCAAGATACAGAAGTATGGATGGATCTGAACCTAACTGAGGTTCTCCAGGGAATTGTCTTGTCATAAGTGTGTGAGATGACAGCCAGGGTAAGTCCATTGCTGATGAGCCAATGCAATTTCTTTACTCCTCCATCATTCATTCAGTATTCCTGTCATTTTCACACTAGTAGGATCAAAACACTTTCTAAATATGGAAGTATATAGATTTTGGATTTGTCAAAAATAGGTTGAACGTTAGTTTAGCTTGAATCCATCTGTATGATTTTAGCACCCTATAGGATCTGTTTCCTAAACACAGAGCAAATTCAGGGCATGGTTGCAGAATACTCATCTGAGTAGCTGATTTCAGAGCAGCATAAAAACTGACATTTATAAGAATTATCAGGTCAATCAGACATAAATGCTAGTCCTGCTGTTGTCCTCTTCAGTCATCCTGAACTTTATTCCTAATTCCAGCTGCATTTCTAAAGACATTCCTAACCTTCAGCTTTGGACTGTATTACACAAGTAATGAGAAGAAGTCATCACCATAAAATGAACAGGAAGGAAAGCTTCTAAGGTAAATTTTAAAGGGGTAAAATGACTCAGTGGGAAGAGGAACAGAAGAGTTCTGGATAGATCGCTCAAGTCAAGGAGAGAAAAACTTATTTTCGACTCTCATGATTCATGGGAAAGATACAGGAATGAGACATAGAATGGAGAAATAAACTTAATATATACATACAAAGAGGATAAACCAAGGGGATTAGAACTCCAGGTTAGATACAAGTATCCTCATTTTCAAATATCAGAAGTTATTTATCAAAAGACAATACATTTTTGTGGTTGGAAATGATTTTACAAGTAAAAGATGTTTACAGTTGTGATCTTACAGATAAAACTGTAGGGAGGTGGGAGACTGTAACCTATGTTTGGCATTTCTGAGTCCACTTCAGTGTTCTCCCTTGGTACCCCCATGTATGTCTAAGGAGGGAAAGGGAAAGAGTAAATGATCCAGGTAAACAAGCACATTGTGCAACGCTGCATCTGGAAAACTGTGTCAGCCTTTAACTTGTTTAACTGGCCCTCCTATGGCAGTAACACATCATTACTGCTTTCCGGTGTTTATTAATGTCATTTTTATGGTTTATTTGTAGTGAGGTTCAAATTCCATGCAAATAGATGTTTTAAAAAATCAGGGGTTTCATAGCCTTCATTATTATGTATTGTAACAAGGAGGTTGCATTTGATATGGATGGGGAAGAGAAAGGCATTTCAAATAGACTTGTAGTCTTAAACAGGATCCCTACCTCATCAAATTCCCTGAATTCCCATATCTACCAAAATAAACATTCCAGTCAAACCTGCTGTTTCAGACTAAAGATGCTCAGTTCTGCTGCACTAAGGACTTTTTTCTATGCCAAAACAGTCAACACACTCTGAAGAAAATTGGTGGACATTCACTCCCAAGCATGGTCAAATGTCCAGGACTTCTCAGAACTAGTAGTCATCCTTTAATAATAGTATACAAGGCAAGACTGACATTCCCAAGCCACTCCTGGCCTGCTGGCACAGACGGACTGCAGCATGCAATAATGTGATTCTTCTGTTCCCTCTGAGGGAAAGGATGCAGAAGACTCAAGCATCCCAAATGACGAAGCATCCACCAAAAAGGAAAACTAGGTGGTTAGCCATGAAACTGAGAGAGCAATCATTCACTGCATGGTTAGAAAACTGATTTCCTGATCTCAAAATTAATATCCAAGCCCTGTGGAAAGCCAATAGGAAACTCTCTGGCCTTTTTGCCTTTTTCTTTTTTTCCCTCTTATGAAGCCTGAAATATGAACACTTATATGTCATCTTCTGCATGTAAATCAGTATAAAAAGCTCACTCTGAGGATGCTCTTTTCTTTATAGAAGTTAAGAGTTTAGAAAGTGTTATATTTGATTTAATTTGAACCAATGTATTCAGTGAGTTCTCCAAATACCTAAGAGAGGATAGTAAGACTTTTTTATTTCCCCCAGATGACTCCAAACATAAATTCAGTGATAAGTTCTCAGTCCATAGGTTGCCCGTTGTCTGGTTTCACAAATAAAAATCCAAGTCTCAAAGTGGGAACAGGTTGTGAGAGGATTAAACAAGTGACGCTTGTTACTGTCATGACCATTCATCATTGCATCCCAAAGGGACAGTCTTGCTGCAAAACTTGTTTCTCCTTTTATTCTTCTCATTGCAGTTAAAAGGAGGGATAACGTGTTTATGCAGTTTTCTTTACAGCTAGAGCAGTCTGTAGTACTGGCTTTTGGCAGGAAGTCTTAGTTGGGACAGGTAGGGGGAACTGACTGGGCAAAATCTGCTGGGAAGGACAATACTAAGACTGTAAATTGGTTTCTAGGGAGCCATCTTCCTTCTATTTTCATAGTTCAGTTCAAGAAGGCTGAAACTATATAGGTGTTATTGTGGGATGTGGGTTTTCAATATAGTCTAGAGCACAGCTTGAAAATTCAAAAGAAAGGTTTCCTACATCCTAAAAACTTGGATAGCTGGTAATTTTGGCTTAGCAATTCTAGTCATCTATTTCAGGATGCCTTCTTTTAGAAGCTTACTTCAGGTTTAAAACCTCATTTCAGTCTCAGGACCTCAATATAGGAAAGGAGCTGATTCGAGGCTAAACCCTAATACTGATAGAGATCTGTCAACATGACTGAGATAGACATATCCTTAGGCTGAAAGCTATAAAGTTTGGCAAGTGAAACTATTATATTTATTATATTTATTATATTTTATATTATATATGACATTTTCAAAAAAAAAATTTTTTCCCTTTTTGGGTTACCTGAGATATCTTTGAACATGCAGAGCTTCACATACAGCTTTCACTCTGTCTTCAATGCAAGAGATGCTCTCACCTGGCAGGGAGAAGATGCACTTTGACCTCATGATAGCTGAATATATGACTTAGAGTCAGGTTTCTCCTATTGTTTCTCATTAAGAAATCACATTTCTGTTTTTATCAATATTCTCTGTGCTTCTTTCCTGTTGCCTGCCAGAACGCTCAACAGAATGCTTGAGTGTAGCAAGCAAAAAGGATCTGAATGTAGACAATGGAAACAGGCTGAGGATTTTCAGTCATGCTCACCTGGTCTGGCTGAAGGCTGCATCATTCCAAAGGCAGAGATCTGTAAATGCCCATTTGCTCACAGACAAGCACAGGGGGTTCACAGAAGCTCTGCTAGCAGGATTGAGGCAGGGAGAGAAAAGAAGCATGCTGTAAGGCACAGTCCTGGCTGTGAAGGCAAGATGACCTATGTATGTCTCTTTCCACTTAGGGTGAAATAGTGCTAGACCTCCTCCCAGATCATGCTTCATTCCATCAGCAGCCCTGCTGACTTCACTGTGACTATTCAGTCTGGTCAGAAGACTTACAGTCTGGCCCTAATTTCTCTGCTTCTTAATTTAGGGATGGTAAAGAAACTTAGTCAAAATATCTAAAAGCCCTAGACAGTTACTACCAATTGCAACAGAAAAACTTTGCAAAAGTAGATCAGATCTGGCCCTGTTAGCCCTTGCCAGCCAATGTTTTGGCTCTGGGTAGTTTTTAAGTTCCTTTCTTGTCACTCTAAATCAGATGATTCACGCTGGTAACATGCTGTATCGCTTATCCAGTAATGCAACCTAATAAAACCCTGCTTAAAACCATTTTCCTTAAAGAACCAGAAGAATTTGTTCCTTGCAGAATCAAACCTGTGTTCTTAATAAAGGCAGATTGAATAAAACAAGCCCTGTGAAGTAAAAGGACTAATTTAACAGCTCGCTGATGAAAATCTGTGGCTAGCTTCCCCCTCCCTCACTCCTTGCATGAGAACAGATGGTTTAACACGAGTTTTGAATGCAAAGTTAATTAAAAAAAAATCCATTCCTCTTACAATCCTTGGGCTAAGACTTTAAAAGTTCCCTGCTAAATCGGAATGCCAATGCTCTTATTTTGAGCTCTGTAATAAGGAAACAGACTCATTAATGTTCTGCAATTATTGAAGCAGAGTGATGGTCATGGATTAGCTCTTGAATTGGGCACGGCAGGCTCCCTTGGCAGCTAGACATCAGAATGGAATTTGAAAACCTCTGTTTTGTTCCATTTTCTCCACTGCTGTTAATCTGGTGCTGGAAGCAGGTACAGTCACCTTGATGGCAATGTCCCCAGAGGGAAGGGGAAGGCATTCAAAATGCAAGATCATTTCCCATAACAAGAACAACAACTTACTACATGTTAGGATTTTATTTCAATGAACTCTGCGAAAAACCCAAAGTATTTCATCTGGGGCTGGGATGCATCTATTTCTGGGACGGAAGGTAATAGTTTTTTAATGACAGTAACCTTGTATAAGAATCAGCACAGGCTGTGAGAAAACTGATGTTAAATTTGTTCCTAGTATTGCTGCAAGCTCCTGCCCCAAAGGCCTTCCAGTCTGAAAAGTCACTTTGAATAACTGGGAGGAGTTTGGGTAAGTGAAAAGTAATTGCTGAATTAGAATCACCTTGGCTTAATGCATTTAATACTTTCACACGTCAAACATCAGAAGATCTTTAAACAACCAAGTGCACTTGGAGAAGAGTGTTCTTTTACCTCTCATTTACAACCAAAACATCTCCCAGCCCTGTTCCTGGAGACTAACTCCGGATGAAAAGTCACACCTAAAGATTCAAAAATATTTTCTTCTGTCATTTTCTTCACCCAGCTTTCTACCCGAAAACTGATTCAGCTCAATCACCCCTAATACCAGCTCTTAAGAATGAGAAATTCCCAGGCCTACAGGAATGCCTTATGATTATAATAGGAGTACAAATTTGTGATGAACTTGAATAGGATCAGCTAATTCTGATCTTGTCAGGATCCTAATCACAATAGGACCAAAGTTAGTAGTTAGTGAAGTCACTCGTCAGTCCTTGCTGAAGTGTAACTTGGAGTGAGATCTAATTAGCTACCGGGAGGCAGAGTTTGAGTTACCGTATCCATTTTTTATCGTATCTTTTACAAGCTCCAGCAACAACACTCAGAAGCTGAAACAGACACTGAGCATTTGTTTCACAAATTGTACATATAAAAGAAAAATATTCTGTCATCAATATGTAGACTATGAATAGAACTCATAACTCTGGAGTTGGAGTTGTTGTTGTTGGGTTGTTCTGGTTTTTTAAGACAGTCTTTGATTTTTGCACCACTACTTGATCATGGATTGCAAAACCCCAGGAGCAATTAATTGCAGAGACAAACTCTTACCCTACTACAGTCTAATTCCTTAATAGCATCCTTGAATCAAAGAGATGTCTAAACATTATCACGCACACCTGTGATTAATAGCTCCCACAATAAATTACAGATGCAAACATGCAGGAGCAGACCTAGCCCATAACGTGAATGTATTGAAGGTACCATATATGTGACCAAGTACAGTCCACTTATCACCTAGTGCTGACGTTTTATGGAGCCAAAGTTTTTACAGTTTACCCTGAACTGAGCAGACTAGCAATCAGCTTTAAAGAGACTAAGGATGATCTAGAGATGATGGTTGCATAAATATTGTTAATAACATTATATCCCTCCAGCACAGGCGTGGCTGATACTCTGCCTGATGTTTTAATTGGCACGAGGTCTCATGGTAATCATGGTTTATTGGAACCAAAGGAAGTCTTTTGACTTGCAGTCTATGTTTTTCCTTCTTCATTGTTCTTCAAGTTCAATTTCTCCATATAGTAGTAACTGGTAGGACTTCTGATGGTCTCTGGTGAAGAACAAAGTGGTTACATAAAAACTCAGTGGGCATACTAAAGGTACAGTAATTAGGGATGATTTGGAAAGCAGAATGGGACAAAGCAGTGTAAATCTCTTCAATATGAGCAAAGGGTAACTGGGAGTCATCTTTTCTTTCTCTTCTTTCTTCCTCACCTGTACTCTCCTTGTGATGTACCTTCTATGCTGTTGAGACCAAAATTCAGTGACTTCCCACCAAAACCATAGAACCATCAGCTAGACTCAGCAGATCACAGTGATCCTATCAACAAATGCAGGCTTACTTAAAATTTACAACAAAACTCCAAGACTAGGTGAGTTTCACATGATTAAATGCTTAGGCAAAGTTTCTCACACCTCCAGTTACTGTGAAATATCCCCTCTCCCCAGCCAAACTGTTAGCCAAAGCATGTGGCATCAAGGTGCTATTGGGGAACAAGCTTTTGCTATCCCTCTCCCTCTTCTTCCAGCCACCTTAACTTCTCAAGATCTGGTCTTGCGTCATACAGTTCTCCTAAACCGTCTCATCAGATTTTCAGAACCACAAATGAACGAAAGGGATTTTCCTTTCCACTAACATTGTGGGTTCATACGTGCCTTTCCAATTCTGGGCCTTGCATTGCTAATCCCATTTCCTAAAGGTCAAATTATTCCCATAAATGTTAGGTGTGGGCTCTACCTCAACTGTGCTGATCACCACTGCTGCTGTCTCAGGCAGAGTTGTACTTGTGGTGAATTGTGGCTAGCTTAAATACAACACAAATGGTTCCCCAGCTCTGCACCTCCTCAAACATTCAAAACTTAGGTAGAAAAAGTAAAATGTATGCTGACACAATGTCTTCAAACAGAAGAATTCTTTCTTAGTAAGAAAGTCATGCAGAATTGGTGGCTGCAGAGGTTTGCTAGGTTGTTCTCCAGGCAGCAGCATTAATGACTGCACAGCCTAAATGAAGGGCTTTCTTCACAACAAGTTTTCTTTTCACTGATTCATTATTATTAAGGAAATGGGTGAATCGGCTAGGATGAAGTAGCAACTCATTGTAGACCTTCATCTTTTATTAGACACCTCCTGACAAAGCCTGATTTGAGCCACAAAATTGAGGTCTTCACCTGACCTTGCACCCTTCCCCCACCAGCCAGGGGCTGTTCAGAGCTTGGGTTCTTGTTTTGGCATATGATAGAAGCTACACATAATACAGGGCAGCTGTGAAATATAGATCCCAAGCCAAAGTCTGATTTATGAAAACCTCATTCAGAGCAGTCTGTATGTAATGTTTTGGGCTGGAGCCATCTTTACCCAGAATTGGCACCAAGTGCCTCTTAAAGGTTCCATAAGAATTTGGTTTAGTTTTTTGCTTGTTTGGGTTTTTGTTTTCTCTTGCTGACTTCCCATATTTATTCTGTCTCTGTATATCCTCACTTTAACAGGAAATAGAAATGGAAATGCTGAAACATCCTCCAAAAGGCTTTGTTTTGCTTTGATTGTTAAGGTATTTCAAGATCAACAAGAAGCAGAAATACTGAAACTTTACAAAGAGGCTTATAAGACAAGATAAAACCCCACTTCATCCTCAGAAGTATCATTATTATGAATATGGTTTAACTCCTAGCAACATGAAAAATGTGGGGCCTCCTAAATATTAAATGATCTATAAAATACCCAGATTTTATTTGATTGAAACTCTGGACAAAACCCCCATCATATGGGTTCAGGCTCAGAATAAACCCACAGTTATCACAGTCAAATCAATATTTGCACCTCCCAGAATGTGGCATCACTCTGTGCTTTGTGAAGGAGAGGCGAAGAGACTGGACTCTCCACAAAACCAAAGATATCTGCTGTTAATATTGTTAGGAGGTGAAAGAAATAGTGAAGAAATTGCAGTTTCAGTGTTTGGGGACCAAGATCCTTCTTGGCATATAATTAGAGCCCATACACTCATTTTTTTTCCACTTGCATATGGGCCATGCAGAACCTCAGTTCTCCACTAGGGAATACACAGCACTAGTGTACCTCCCATTAAGGGTATTTATGCCATAAAATCAGTTTTCTGCCAAGGGGTTGTGATTCACATGTCCTAAAGAGGCTGAGTAGTGTGCAGCCTGCTTCCAAGGCAGAGCAGCGTGCCTGGTTCTTCTTCTGGGACAATATTGGTCTCCGTCATTGCAAAGGACAAGATTTCAAGTTTGAGTAACTTGAAAAATGTTTCCTTTCCCTCACCACATCATCCCCAGACATGTTATGTGATCTCTGAGAATTCTGGTGCTTGCTTAGTTTTGGGTACTGGAAGGCAAGGAGAGGCATCTCTTTCTGGGTGTATACAAAGAATTTGACCAGTTTGCTCCAAAATCCCTATCTGGCAGCAGAGCATCTCCATTCAGAGGAAGATGGGTGGAGTCTCCATGAACCTGAAAATGGGACTGAAAACAAACATGACTGCAGAATTCTGCGTGGTTGTGAATTAGATCTTGCACTTTTAGAGTACTGCCTTATATAGGCAAAGCCATGACGTTTGAAAGAACAGTTCTGCCTTTCTGTGTACATGTGCATGCAAGCTTAAAGCTCCACTACAATGCACTTCAGTGTCTGGCCCCTACTTTCACCCTTCCTAGAAAGGTAGTAATTTTGCTTCAGCACAGAGACTGTACAATAGCGTCAGTACAAAAGCTTTGTTTCCTCTTAAAGACAGCTGATGTTGTAAACAGTGATCAAAAGGAACCAGGAACAAGCAAGAGTAGTGTGGAAAATGTTTGCTCTTTGGTGTGTTCACTTCCCTAAGCCCCTAGTGTTTTGCTGTCATGGCTGGCCTGTAATTTTCAGACACTTTTGGAAATGATGATGAATCATAATGTTTTCTAGATCTCAGAGAAAAAAAAAAAACGCTTTAAGAGCCTACAGTAGCATTTCCTGGTTAACTATATGTTTGCAGCACAACCTGAAGTTCTGGGTTTAATGAACAGCTGCAGTTTACTTATCTTTTGAATGGATCACTTTAAATACATGTTGGAAAGTACCTTTCACCAAACTGCCCATTAGAAGTGAACTACAAAGTAAATGGATTGTATATGAGAAACATTTCTTATCTCCATGAGTGCAATACGTCGCCTGCAGAGGCTTTTTTTTTTTAAAGTAGAGGATACTTAATGATGTCTTTTAAAAATATGATAAAATTAACATGTTTTATTTTCTCCCTGCTACAAGAGGATTGACTAACACTTTAAACAATGGTAATCTGATGGGTACAGGCACAGATGTGTAAATTAGATTCTTAAAATAATAGGTGAGATTCCCAATTAAGTAACTCTTCCTGCTCCACTCTTTTACTATAAGACAATGAATGCTACATATTATAGGACAACTGGCAAATAGTGTGCTCACTTATACTCAGCATGCCAGATTAGCCTCTGGTACTTTCAAGGGAATAAACTAAGTATTTGAAGATTTGATGGCTTGCCTTTGCTTTTTGGGAGAGGAAGGGCAGGATCTGGATCATATTTATTAAGGTTTGCTCTTGCTGAGCACAGCACAGGCAGTCAGTATTTAGTTAGAAGTGGATTATGACAGTCCATTTTTTACTGGTATTTTGCCATCATGAAATATTCTAATGTGCTGTTTCCCTTCCAGCTCACTATGGTCATGGCTCTAATGTCACTAATGGTAACTGTTGTGGGGGCTGAACTACCTTTGGAGACTGCAAAGGTCACCTCCATATCCACTGCTTGGGGAGCCCACAGTTCCCACACAGTTGGAAGTTGGTTTGATGTAAGGCATAGCTCAGGAGGAGATTTCTGGTCAGAAGTCTGAAACGCAGTAAATGCCTGGCCAACAGAGCCTGGGATTTTACTGGGCAGTTCTGAGTTCCCATCTCAGAACTGTCTGCTCATTCGCATTTCTCCCAAAGTCCTTTCTGAATATGGTAAGGGTGTTATCAAAGCTACTGCATCACTGTCATCGTATCACCAAATGAAACAGTACAGGTTTTTTTCATGTGCTTTATGTCTTTAATTTGAGCTATTCATTTCAGGATTCCTGACTGCCCCAAATAGATGTGTATACATTTGGCTCTGTAGCCAGTACAAATAAAACAAACAAAGAAAAGCAAATATTCTGATTTACCCAATTACTTCTACAAAGCTGTTAGGGCTGCCACCATTGAAAGATCATACTCAGGCACTAGCCTGGCATTGTCTTTGTGATGGCACCAGGAGCAGACACATGCTTCAGACAAGAACATCCTTTCCTCCCTGCACATTATTTTTGAGCAATAACTGTTATCCCAGTGACTCATGGTCTGTTAAACCGCCATCACCATCTCAAGGAACAGAGCAACAATATCTGTTGTTAGGCTTGGCAGGATCCATTAAGCTCAAAGTGATGTGTCCTATTTAGCGATGACAGCCAAGTTCAATTAAGTTCCATTTGACGTCTCTTTGGATGCTTCTCCAAATTTTATATGACCCTCTTGGCACTGTAAATCTCACAGAAGTGGTTTTCGTCATTATTTTTTTGTTTTAATTTTAGTTCTGGATGGGGCTGCATGTGAGAGTGAGCACAACCTTCCACTTCATGTACTGGCACTTCTGCTTCTAGAAGCTTCAAAGCAAGCAAGAAGAAGGAAACCACTGGAAAACTGGAAAACTTCGAGAAGAGGCAGGAAAATATGTCTTTTGTTTCATGTTTTGGGCAAAAGATCATTTGGGGGGCAAAGGGAATGGCTGTCTTATTTTATCTGAGCTGACTTCTCATCTGCTACTTGAGCCTTTCTAGTTTTCCTCCTCACTAGGAAACAGCTTGGCTATGACCATTGCCTGACTGGTGAAGTCAGGGTCAATTTTTTCCATCTGGATTGCATTAAGCGTCTTCCATTTGCTCATCTCCCTCCCCCCAAACCACGCCTGCTCCTCCCCGGCCTCCCTTCTAATGCTGATGTGCTGCCAGGCATGTTCCGTTTCACCCACAGCCAAAACGCAGCTCCAGTAGGATCTCATTAATTCACACTAATGATGGAGAATTTGGCAAATTAGTGAACTGACTTGATCTGCCATTATTAATGGCTTTGCCACTGACTTCAGGGAGAACCAGATCGAGTCCCTGAATTGATAGCTCTCCTTGGACACCAGCAAGAGATTATGTTTTATGAAATTGACTGATTTTTGTTTGGATTATTAGAGTTTAGTGTTATGCTGGTGCATGCTACAGCAAAAGCAATGAACTCTAATTAACGTGATGGCTCACAGCAGCTTTTCAGCTGCTAAATCTCTGTAGGAAGGAAGTGAAAGCAGAAAGATGAGGTTTTTTTCTCAGTTAGTAGAATGCAGGAGCTTGTACCTGAGAGTCACTGTATGTCTGTTTGGCCATCAAAAGTTTTAGCCCAGCAAGGATTTAGCTGATGGGACTCTGTCAGAGATTTCCATGTGACTGGGGTGAATTCCTTATTCTTTTTGTGCCTGAGCTGCCTTCTGGAAAAAGAATATATTCTTCCCTTTCTACTGCTCTTATCTATGTCTCTTGGCTATGATATTTTAAAATCTAATCCAGAAGAACTCTGTTTGGGGTATGAGGATGCTCTCCAAGCAATAAAAAAAGATAAATCAGTGATTCTCTGGTCATTTCTATCACCTCTTCTCAGCTGTAACAGGTTGTGTCTGGGCTTCCAGTACAACCATAAGTCACATCAGTCCAGGGAATGTCCAATGTTACTATGCTAGTGCAAGCTTAGCAGCCCCCAGTGACCCTTATGCTCTCATATCTCAAAGAAGCATGCTCAGTAGTGTCAGTTGAAGGTCTGTAGGAGTAAAGACTACTTTGCATTTCTCAAGGTTAAGGTATTCTAATTTACAAAGAGCAAAGCCTATTCTCTTAAAAGCACCAAAGGAGACAACTAGATTCTCCCTTTGGTGCTTTCCTTCCTAGAGGCAACGCTTAATCAACTTTTGGTCTTCTTAACAGTTTAAGCTAATAAGCCAGACCATGAACTGGAGCAGCTGAAGCAGAGACACATGGTACTTTCTGCCAACTTTTGGGAGCAGGGCGAGGCAGACAGCTGGAGGCGGTAACGTCTTAAATCACCTCCATCGCGCAGAACCTGTGTGCTATCAAGGGAGGAGTGAGGGTAGGGTGAGACTAAGACTACAGTGGAAATAAATCCTGTGTTTCTACCTTTCTCTGGTAATGGACTTCTTTATTTCATAGGCTTGAGCAAGTCAGTGGGAATTGGAGCTGAAATCCACCTTGATGTTATTTCAGCCACACAAGATGGGGAAGAACTGACTGGTCCCTCAGATAGGCAATCAATATGTAATATCCCCTGAGCTTGGAAGAGTACAGGCCTTATTTGTCCTGACTTTATTCCAGGAGCAGCAAGTAGGTAGGGACCTAGGCCTGTCCTCCTAGACATCAGAAAGCTAACTGCCAGCTCCCAGAAGTAAATTACATCCCTTAAAGACAGTGGACTGGGATTTCTAAGGAGAGGTTTTTCCTCTATGGCAACATCATCACATGGTGCTTCCTAGTAGCTGCTCTTCTTTAGGTTCTTGCTGCTCTGGACAGAAAAATGCTGGCTGGGAAATAGCCTTATAGACAGTTTCTTATCTCCTACAACATACAGAATCTTTCAAAGAGCATACTCCATAAAACCAGCACTTTGCAGATACCATACTCCCGCAGTTCCCCATTTAAGATCAAGACTAGAGGGTGGACTAGGCCTTACTTTACCACATGCGAACATGTATGAAGTCCAAGTTAGAATGCACCAATACTGATTCTAATAAATTCAGGATTTTTGTTCATGTGGCTTGGAGGACAGAAACTAGGTATTGAAAAAACAGACTACTTTGGATATTTAGGGGAATTTTTTGTGGTTTAAATTCATTGGTGGTTCCACTTCATGCTGTACGATTTGATCTTTGGCCTTAGCCGGTCCTTCACAAATGGGTTCCCACTCCAATTTCTGTATGTCCTAGTGAGTCCAGCCCTTGGCTGGCTCCATGTGGCATTTCCACCTATCTCTTCCCATTTATTGCTCTGCATTTGTAATGCTTTTAGATTATTCCTGTCTGCATACAACAGACTTCATGGCATTCCCTGTTTTCATTCCTTATCCTTCCCTTCCCCCCCCAACTTAAACAGCAAAAAGTCTTAAAAGAAAGGAAATGGTCAGATCTGGAGGAAAAAAACAAAAAAAAAGGAAATCTGCCAGAAGGGATTAGCTGGAGTATGTGTAGGCAGCTGTGTGCTCTGAAAGGAATCCAGTCATATTTGCTTTCCCTTGTTCTATTTTTCCTAAGTTTTCCTTTAGTTTATCCCCAATTTGGCTGTGTTTGATGCTAAAGTTAGATGCCATTCAATGAGCTTCTTCAAATCTTGAACTCCTGTGGGTGGTGAAATAGTTGCTAGCTCGACTGTCTTCCTTAGGCTTCAGAGTTAACAACCCATTACATAGGGTAAAATAACTCTCTCTCCACAAGGAACTGTAAGACCTGGCTTATCTAAGGGCTCAGAAAATCTTTTATGTCTTGTTCACATTATACTAGTTTTCAGAACTGTCAGTGCTGGGAGTATTTTCAGTGACAACAAAAACATTTGTGCTTTTATTTTTATAAATGACAGCTCAGGTTCTGAGGCAGCCATGAGCTGGCAACCTGGCTAGCTGAGTTATTCCAAACTGGCCCAGTTTGACTTGGCATCAGCAAGGAGGAAATGTCTCATTCTGTGCTCGGCTTGCCAGGGAAGGTCTCGTTGTTTTTGTAGCAGTGTAGAATGACTGGCTGCTGCCCTTTGCTGCAGAGTTATATATCATGCTCTCTCTGGACTAGGAAGTCAAGTGCCTTACATTAATGGGTCTGTTTGCCCATCTACAGTACCACGCACCTTTCTACTGGCATCATCTGCCTAAATCTGGAAGTGTGGCAGCACACACCAACCTCAAAAGCAAGCACCATGCAGCATCCAGTGCACTATTAATTGGATCAAACATGAATTAAGAGAACTGCTTTTCAGGCTAGACTGAGAGTGCAAGAAGCAAAGATGCCTTCTTATAGGCAAAGCTATCAGCTCACATTTCATAGTCTAAACAAAGCTGTTTGTTCCTTGATTATTTTACTACTTAAAAAAAAAAAAAAAAGAAAAGGTCAAGGGCCTGCTTTGAGGTTATTAAAAGTAGCTGGGAGAACTTTCATTCTTTCTCCCCTCCTTGCTACTTGACAAGATTTGGATCAATCTGTTGAAAACATAATGTGGCTCTCCACATGACTCTGAAAGAGATAACACAGACAACAATGAGGGCAAAGCCTCTGTTGTACAAATTCATGGACCACTCATATCCTGACCTCCTGGGCCTCTACCAAGCCTCAGGCTTCCTCCAAGGCAGTCCAGGGAGGTGTTTGTGCAGTTTGCTGCCCTGGATGATGCTGTTAACACTACGGGAACTGTCCCAGAAGACTCTGCCAGTGCCTAGATCTGCCCTTTGATGTTCTTCTGCTCTCCAAGTCAAAGGGCAGTTTGGTCCAGAAAGTGGCAAAGAAAGATGAATACAACCAGTATTTCCTCAAGCAGCAAACACATGAAGCCTACTTTTCTGTAATTATGCCTCATAGCTGCTGTCCCCAGTAGCCAAGGTAGAAGCTGCTGGGATATTTGTAATGGTGCGCTCACTCTCATTTAGGTTCTCTGGTGTTTCTTAAGAGTTGAGCTCTGGTTACAGCTTTAGTATGGATTTAACATGATCTGCCTCTCTGCTATCCAGCAGCCTATTTTCACGAAAATCACAGCAACCTGATTATTTCTGAGACCTCTGCCCCCTTGTCAATTTTGATTGGAGTTGGTCCAGGAGTTCAAAAGGCTGTAACAGTTTGATCATATAATCCTGGTTTCCTTAGGAAACCAAGCTAAGGAACAAACAAACAGACGTCCTTACAGAAATACTCCCTTGACAGCTGAGGGGTTTTTTTAATCAACACCTTGACTTCTATGAAGATTTGTACCTTCACTTCCCACAAAGATTGTCTTACAGACCAGCCACCAAATGTGCAGAAGTAGGTCTGGAGTGGCACCATTACAGACAGGTTTGCATTAGGGTTAGTCTGTATCCCAGTGGGAGCCATGGGAAACCAGCACAGGACCCATGTGTCCTGCCAGCATCACCCCCTATACCTAGTGCAGAAGATGACCACTCACAGAGTAATTAGCAGACATGATTAACCGGAGCAAACCTCAAGAGTTGAGCTGTTCAGTGGGTTGGGCGTGCAGAGGGAGAGGAGTTCCCCAGATGGACAATTCCCTCTGATCTGTCCGCCCAGCTGAAATCCTGCCCAGAGCTGCTGTGTTGGGTGGTGGAGGGGTACCAGCTCCATCCATGGAAGCCTGGGACTAGGGATAAGAAATAACACCTAACGACAGCCCCAGCTAGTTTCCTGCCCAGCTTGGTGGGGTTGCTTGCCCCAAGGAGTGCAGGGAGCTCGCTGAGTCACTGAGGGCCCCTGATTCAGGCGCTGGGAGCAGAGCTGGGCAAAACTCTGCAAATCACAAGCTTTGGCACATCCACCTCAGTGCAGCACGACTGCAGAGCAGGAGCGCCTCGCTTGGATTCCTCCAGGTTAGCGGGCAGCTTCTCCTCCCTCCGTTTTGTTTTCTCTTGTTGCTCTTTCCATAAGCACTGTCAGCAGATTTGCTGAAGGCGCAATTTTACAACGTAATCCCAGTAAAAGACAGCAGCTGCTGGTGCAGAAACCATGGACAAGAGCATGCCTGGTTGGTCCGAAGTAGTATGTTTTGGCATTAATTGCAAACTCTTTTTGCACCTGCCATTATCAAAGCAATTCTTAAACAAGAAAAAAATGGAATGGCAAATATGCCAAAAGCAATTATTTATGCACATTCAGCATTATTTGATCTCGGTCAATTACTGCTATGTTCCAAACGAGAGGCTGGAAAAAACAAATCTTTCCCCTCTCCCGTTTTAGGTGTTGGTTCTTTTTTTTGGTGGGTTTTTTTTTTTTTTTTTTTTTTGAAAGAGATTGGGACTAACATTTTCACGTCATCAGAAGCGATGACTGCTGACTCCGCTTGTCAGGGTGTTTAAGCAGAAACGACGCGTTTGAGGGGAAGGCTGACTCAGTGCTGCGGGGAGGGACACGGGGAAAAGGGGGGAGCGGCTCCTCCGCAGAGCAGGACACGGCGGTGCCCGCGGGAAAGCCCCAACACCGCGCAGGGCTCCGCATTTACCGGGCTATAAATAAGCTACTAAGTGATAGCGAATGGCCTCTCGAAGGCAGCGCCCGCAGGCGGAAAGGAGAGGTCCTTTCCCCAGGCAAAGGGAACAAGATATCTCTTTTTTCCCCCTTTTCTTTCCTTTCTTCTTACTTTTTTTTTCTTTTTTAACATAGCTTTTCCCGCTGCAAGAGGTGTACGTTTAATTATAAAAGGGCCTTTTTCGGTTGTAATCTGTTTCCAGTTCAATTCCTTTGCTGGATAAATCCCTTAAACGTGTTGTCATTCCTTATTTATTGATTGCAGGTATTTGGGGTTTAATTGAGCAAGTCGGTCGTGGCCCAGGGCAGGAGTGGCGCTACATGAGCAATTAAATCTGATTAGCCCGAGCCCTTTAAGCCCCAGCTGGGTGATTGATAACCGAGACCAACATTCTTCAATTGACTCGCTACATCAAAAAGGAGAAAGGCTTAGAGGAGAAACGCATGGGTCCAACATGAAAAATAGCAAAGGAGCCAAGCAGATTAGATTTGCAAAGGAGCTGAGCTAACAGCGAAGGGAGCAGGGAGAGCAGCCCTGGTCAGCTCATAAAATAAATCCGTAAGTGCCTCCTCCTTTAAAACTCAGCCAAGGCTGCACTTTTTTTTTTTTTTAAATGAATTTAAAAAAAAAAGCTAAAGTGACCGAAGCTGGAGCGAAAATGGGCAAAAAGGCGGAGTTGGGATTTTAACACCGCTCAGCCCTCGGAGCTGAGCTCCATCTATAAAGCTGTCGTCTGTTTGTTAGTCTGTTTGTCTGCTCCGTCATTACACTTTTTACCCGGTAGTTTAAGAAAATAAACTAGCAGGGAGAACAGGAGTGAGTAACCCCCATTCATCAAGCTGATGGATGTCCCGTGTCTCCCTCTGGGGGGGCGGTGGCCCGCCGCGGGGTGCCCCTGCCGGCAGCACCCTCCTGCCCCGGCACCCGGGGGAGGGGGCACCCTCTGCGGGGCGGGAGCACTCCGGAGGGGGGGGGGCAGGGGTGCTCCGAGGTTCAAGTCCCCGCTCTGGGAGAGGTCGCGGCGCTGCTCTCAGCCGCTGAGCCGGCCGATACTCCACCGAGATCAAACGAATCAGCCCTGTTAAGTCCTCGGGAGCAGCCACGGAGCGGCACCCCCCGGGCGCACACACCCACCCCGAAGCAGCCTGGTTTGCTGCTTGCCACCAGCGAATAGAGGGCGCGAGGGGGGTGCGGGCAGTCCCCGATCCCGCCGAGCCTCCGCCGCGCCCGGAGCCCCGGGATCCCGCCTGACGCGCGGAGCCGCCGCGCCCGCACCGCCCGCCTCAGCCTGAATTACAGCGAGGGCGACTTGACGGGAGAAATCAAAGGCGGGGGGGGGCGGGGGGACACACGGGGACGGGCCGCCCCCGGGGAGGGCAGCGGGGGCCCGCGGGGCAGCGCCCCGGGCCGGGAGGGCTCGGCGGGGTGCTGGGTGTCACCCCCGGCGGGGCACAGCAGGGCCGGGGAGACTCCGAGGGCGCTCCCCTCCTGCCTGCCGACTTCTCCCTCGGATCAAAACAGCTTGAAAGCAGCAGAAATCACTGGGGAGGGGAGGAGGACGTCAGCAGGAGCTGGACTTCTAAAAACCGTTCCGCCCCATAGGCTTTAATATTAAAAACCCCCTAGGAGTCTCAGACACTGTATTAATTAGTGCAACCACCCATGAAAAGTTGGGTTTGGAACAGCATTCTTTGCCCTGTGTGAAACAGCAACCCTAATAAACAATTGTTAACTTGGCCTATTGCCTCTGGTAAATTACACAGCATTAAAAAATAATGCTTTTCATATTAGGCAGTAATTAAAGGTTGGGACAGCTTTAAAACAAGAGGGGGAGGGGGGGAATCAAAGAAAATATAAAAATGTTCTTTCAAGAGTTATGGGAGGCTAATAAAGTATGTCTGTTATAGTGCACCACTTTGCCCCCAGCTACAGCCAAACTGGAGCCACTGCAATTGCCTCTCAATAAGATAATGATATTCCTTTCTCTGCTATTAAAAGGCTCCCAGTGCAAACTTAAAATGATTTATTTAATTTAAGAAATTATGAGGTGTAACTTCAAAGCGTAAGCCGTTAGTAATGGAAAACACCAGGTTGTTTAAAATTATAATAATAATTGTTTGGAATACAGTGACATCAAAGTGCTTTCATCACCAAATAAAATATAGCACAGACCCCCAAATCCAGTGGAGTTTATTGAGTAGACATTTTTTTGGTGTGTTTTTATTATTTCCTTATCAAGAGACATTATTTTAGCAGCTCCTTTTCTCAGCTTTGATGTTTTGACAGTCTTAAATTAATTTTATTGCATTTTTTTGGCTCGGAGATGGGAGATTATTCTGACTGCTTATTTTTCATTATGACTTTTTTGTTTTCAAGAACCGGTTTGTTATTTAACACAGCACCTTGATAAGCGCAGTTGAAATGAATTGGCCATTACAGGTCATTAAAAAGCAAAGAATTCTGATTTCAAGCAATCCATTACACGTCTGGGAAAATATTCCTACTTAAAACAAACTTTGAGTTGAACGCTGGCATAATCAGTTTAATAAAACGGGTAGCGCATACTTTTAAGGAACATGTTTTTTTCTTTACGAGATTCTTGCTTATTCAAAACACAGCAATCTAAGAAATACATATACAGAACATTTGGCCAAAAAAGACCTGCCTTTACAGTAAGAATATCACAGAATGTTTTTAATTTCCTTGAACAGTGTTATAAAACATTAATCGTACATACATTGCATGAGACTTTTCCTTCCCAAGCAAAGCAGAATTATTCCAATCCCCTTTAAAAAAATGGTAGCATTTTAAAATATACTGCAATTGCAGCTTTATAGACCGGTATTTCCACTAAAACAGCAGGGACAGAATTGCTCTGGTGTTAAAAGACTGAAATATAATGGATGGAAAGATTTTTATGCCTTCCATGCAACTAGTTGGGAACTGCTGGTAGCACCCGCCAAGTGCCTCATGGATTATGGTGGGAAACACACATCGAGGGGCTAAGGGAGTCAAACCCAAACCAAAACAAAAAAGCCTGACAAGAAAAAAAGACGCCAAAGTCGTCCCCCCTCCGCGGTGACGGCCGTCACCCGAAAGCAGCCTGAACCGTGTAGCAGTTCTTTCCTGGCTTTCCCGGTGCGGGGATGAGCGATGCGGTTTCCCTGAAACCCCTAATGCTTCTCACTGGAAAAATATCCCCCCTGTTCTGGAAAGGAAAATATATCGGAACACCCGCTTTGGCTTTATTTTGCGAGAAAGGCTTCCTCCGCAAAGAATGTGGGCTCTGCCGACAGTAGGTCAACTTCGAGAAATGACCCCCGGAAAATGCTTTTTTATATCTCCTTGCTGGTTACTGAGCGCAGGCACCAGAGAAGTCCAGTCACACTGCGGGAAGTGTTGAGTTTTGTTTGTGCGTGCAGAGTTTTTTTGTCCCGTTTAATTTTTATTTTTTTTTTTAACTAAAGCGGTAGACGTCAGTCTGCGGGGATAAGAAACCGGGGATAAATAGAGGGGGGGAAATATACTTTGGAGAAAGCAAAATTATTACTTCCCTATCTGAACAGCCCTGGGTCAGTGGGAGCTGGATCCACCGCAGCTGCTCTGCGGACTTTCTGGTTCCTTGCGCGGAAGCTGCGCGCAGGCGGGGGGCGAGTGCGCGGCTTGGAGCCTCCTTCCGCAGTCCCGGAGGCGGCACCGGGGAGGGGGCGCTTGCTGGGTGGGTAGGTCCCCCTCTGTGGGCTCCCCTCCTCCTGCCGCACGTGTCCAGCACTCACCCCAAAAAAATGCCGCAAAGCGCCGGGTGCGCGCAAATCGAGCATTCGGGTGCCTGTGGCATTTGTGCGGCGAGATGCACAGACGCTACATGGAAATCTGCCGTGCACAGCTCACCCCTACAGAGCTGTAAGTGCGCGCACTCCTATGGGGTATGAGTGCGTGTAAATCGCCGATGCGGGGGTGCCCGCGCCGAGGAGCCCACACAGGGGCTGGGAGCCGTTGCAGGATGCCGTTGCGGGACTCCGTTTGCCACCCAGATCTGCCCGGTCTGGGGCGTAGCTGCGCCCCCAGGGCCCGGGACCCGCGCAGCAGGTGTCCGCCCCCGCGCAGAGCCCCGGCGGCGCGGAGCCTCCCCCGCCGCCCGGAGCCGGTGCCGACGGCCGGTGCCATGCCCGAGGGTGCGGCCCTTGAGGCCGGCGAGGGGCCGGGGTCCTCCCAGGCGCCGCCGCCGCCCCGCCGAGCTGGGTGCCCGCCGCCCCCGGCCTCGCAGCCGGGCTCCCGGCGGAGATCAAACCCCCGCGCCGTCGGGCTCACAGGCGCGCCGCAGCCCGCGAGTTTTTCTCCTTCCCCATAAAATGCAGGAATTCCGGGGTTTGACAAGGCAACGTGACAACATGAAATGCAGGGTCCGAGCGCCCGTGGCTTTAGGTAATGAACGCTTGGCCGTAGCGAGTCAGAAAGCCCATTCCTAACTGTTTATGTCAACAAATCCATACCTTGTGAATTAAGGTCCCGGGAGAGCTGGGCTGTGCCCGGCTGGCCTGAGCCGCCGTTCAGCAAGTCGGGATTTTAAGGATCGGGATAATTTATCGCGTTGTTTTTAATGTTTATTATTTATTGCTCTAATTATTTTTCACTTTCTATTGGAAATTTAAAATATATAGATGTACCTGGAACAGATGCCAACTCCTTTCAGTCTCACTCAACTTCTAATCATCGCATCTGCTTTGTGTCAGAAAATACTTTGGGAACAATTTAACTTTGCATTAAAATAACTAATTAAAGCCACACCTCCACAGCCTCTTGCGAAAGCGGAGGAGGAATTTCAGTAAGTGCATCGCTTTTAATGGCAGCATTCTGATTTCCCTGCCTTGCTGTAATTTATTCAGTTACAGATCTGCCTGCGGGGCAGCTCCCATTAGGCCGACGATGAAGTCTCATGAGTAAAGCTTGACACCTCCCTCCTAATAAAATATAATACTCAATTAACTCGGCCTTTCTGAAGGCTTTAATTGGAACAAGTTAATGATGGGCGCAGGGTGAATTGTCATGCCATCCGCAAGCTCGGGGAAGGTGTCACGGATCCGTCCTGCCTTTCCCATAGCAGAGGTTGTACCCGAGATTTGGAAGCTTTTCCTTCAACACCCTTGTGTTCTGCAATAAATCTGTATCCATTTAAGGATCTATCATAACACACACAAAGCTCCTGCGCTCAAAGAATTTCCAGCGAAAAGATTTAGCTGTAATCCCTGACACAGCTGATTTATACTGAAGGTTGAAAAATACCGCTGGTTTATTTATAACCGGCCCAGCACAGCTAAGAAAGCACTCGGGACAATTGGACGGAGAAGGACGGGGCGAGGGGGGCTTCACCCTGCCCTGGAGTTAGGGGGATTTTTTCCTTCAGGGAGAGGGAGCACGAGAAAGAAGCGGCTGTCTCCGGTTTTTATGCGGCAGTAAATGCTAATTTGAAAAGTCTGCATGGAGATTAAATTCCCCCAGCTTTGTTCCCTACAGTTGCGAAGCGGGAAGGTTAACAGGGGTTTTTTTGGAGTCGGGAGGAGGGGTGAGCAGGGCCGGATCCGCCAAGCCCTGAGCTCTCCGAGCCCCTACGCCAGCCCTCAGCCCACTCCTCGCAGCCGGGTCGGGAGGTGTTTTCACTCCCCTGCCATGTTCGTGCTCCCGCGGCCCGGCCCGGCAGGGTGCTGAGCGCCGCTCTCCCGGCCCGCTCGGGAGGGCTGGGGGGCGGCGCCCCCCGCCTCTGCCCGCCGGGGAGCGCTGCCGAGGGGGTGCCCAGCGGCGGGTGCGGGGGGAGCGCTCCGCCCTGGGGGCCGCCAGGCTGGGACGAGCGCCGGAGCCGGGGAAACCGCTGCTCCTCGCACCGCAGCGTGGCCGAGTTAAACCTCCCGGCAGTTTGAACAGAGGCAAATACACCTCTTTCTCCACCTGGAATCCCAGAGGTCGCTCCTCATCCGAACCAGCCTCCTACAACAAAACGTACTTTGGGCCAGCGTAGGTCTCCTGCGTGACATGGTAAACTACCTCCTGGGCACCCTCTTATCCGAGCAAACCCTAGCCCGCTCTGGCCAGAAAGGCCCGGGGTGGTGGTCCAGCATCTGCTCTCCGGGCAGGGCATGGGCGCATCCCTTGGGCCAGGCTGCCCGGGGGGGTGGTCCAACATCTGCTCTCCGGGCAGGGCATGGGCGCATCCCTTGGGCCAGGCTGCCCCGAAAACTGTGGGACGGGCTGGCAGCAGCACCTGGGAGCCCTGAAATGCAACTGTACTGAAGTACCGCAGGGTCCCCGCCAGGTCTTACCTGTACAAAACTACCCCGACCTACTACGGGGTCGAGACTAGTCTCCCACTAAAGCACGGATCTGAGGTCAGTGGGAAGGCGAGTCGGAGGGAGAGTCCTTAGCAAAAGAGAAGGGCACGCGAGCTAAGAAAAGTGATGGAAACATCACCAGAGTACGATGTTGTAAAGAACAGAGGCGCCTAAAAGCAGTTGTTAAAAACAAGGAAACCTCATAAAAGGTTTGGCTTTCGACTTTGAATTGTTGACTTGCAATTCACCTTCATGTGCTGCAAATTTGGCTTTAATTCAAATTCAGAAAGGGGAAATAATCATAAAGGCAACCCAAACATTCCTTTGAACTTGACCCAGCGGTACAAAACACACACGGAGAGAAGTTACCTTTAAAGAACTCAAAACACTCACAGACCCACACGCGATTAAACATGTTTTTTCTTTTTTAATTTAATTTGAAATAAGAGATAAGAAATAATAAATCTTCAATAAAATATATAAAATTGTACAAGGCATCCCTTTCAAAGGGACTTTCCTATAATGGAAGAAGACTGGGGGTGAGGGGAAGGGAGAGGGGAAGTTCATCTATAGTGGGTCCCAGGTGGCAACAGTGCCTGGGTCAAAACAAACCAAAACCAGCGAGAACTCGTGGCTTTTTTTTCTTTTCAACGTTTTTCTGCTTTTTTTATTTTTTTGTGTGTGTGTGTCTGTCTTTCTTTCTTTCTTCCACAACAACATGCTAAGAAAATAAATCCAGGAGAAGCTCTGCCTTCAGTGCTGCACAGCCTTTGGAGTAATTTTCTCACAAAGTTTAGCAAGAATAATACACATAATACAATAGTTATAAGGAGAAGCCTGGGGAAGATATTGCCAGCGCTTGGGGAGCTCCCACAGGGACAGACAGGTTACGCAGTCTCTTGGCACCCCACCGTCCTACTAGTAGGGTTGGTTGTTTGTGATACCTGGATCTCTCTTAAGAAGGGCTTGAAGCATGAGTCACTCACATTGGCATCCTTTGCAAGGGAAGGAGAGGAAGACTCTGGGGGTTCTTCTATTTAATAGACTGTTGCAAATACTAATAAAAAGCCCCAAACTTCTCCCAGAAGTGTTCAACAATCCTTTGCTCACCACCACTGTGGAAACAACCCACATCTTCTTTCCCCAGAAAGCTTCCTTCCCTTTCTCCTGGTTTTCAAACAGCAGCGCAGAGCCAAGATTACCTGGCAATAGCCAAAAATTTCTAAGTATGCCAGTAGGAAGAGATAAAGACCAGACTGCCTAACAACCCTGCCTTGCACTTTACATCCCCTCACAGTGCTTAACGAGCGCTGAAGCTATTTATACAGGTAAAGGCATTACAGGAGCCAATAGTGGATAAGGCTGTTGGCCTTCGTTTAGGGGCCCTGATGCTCATCTTGTTGCAAGGATCTGTCGAGGTTTGGATGCAAAAATTTTCCCTACCCCCAGAAATGCAGGAACTTGCTGGCTTCGAACTTCACTCAGACTCTACTGGGTCTAGTTTCTATTTACACGATGTCTCTAGCTAAGGGCTCTGCATTCTTTAAAAAAAAAAACAAAACCAAACAAACAACAAAAAAAACCCAAACAACAAAACCTTGATTATACCTCTTTATTTCCCTCCCCCCTGCCCCCGTATTAAGCGATGACACTTGAAAGTGTGGGTTTAGAGCATGAACCCCTCTTACTTTAAACACATGTTGGGCCCCATCAGGGAGGCATTGGGAACTCTCTGCCTCCATAAGATGAGATTGCTCTTTCACCAGTTCCTTTTTATTCTAGTTTTATGTGCACTGTATAAAAAACCCTACATTTGCTCAGATGTTTTTGCTTTTTTTGTTTGTTTTTGCATATTTTTTTTTCTTTGAGGATCAGGCTCAGCGCTCAGAGCACTCTCAGAAGACACCCAACCGTAGCATACAGGATGCCTTGCTTTGCTAACACAAACTCCCGTACACTCAGGATGGCAGATAGAAGCGTGCAGAAAGAACGGCCAGTACTGGTTGGGGTACTGCCTTCTCAGGGTTGGACATGATCCACCAGGAAGTCTGTCTCGCTGTCACTTTGTCTTTCTGATCTTAGGATAAGTGGTACATGCTATATCCAACGGGAGTAGCATAGAGTCCAACAGGCGGGATAGGAAGCACAGGTCTGTGAAAAGGGTAGGATGTTCCATACAGTGAGGCAGCCTGGATGGGAGAGTTGATGGGGAAAGGGAGGCTGAACCCCGATGGCAACATGGGCTTTGCTGCCATTTTGAGCTTCTCTAGCTCAGCCTCCTGAAGTCTCTTGGCCTTGGCCCTCCGATTCTGGAACCAGATTTTGACCTGGGTCTCTGTGAGGTTGAGGGAGCTGGAGAATTCGGCTCTCTCGGCGATGGACAGATACTGCTTCTGGCGGAACTTGCGCTCCAGAGCCAGCAGCTGGGAAGTGGTGAATGGGGTTCGGGGCTTCCTATTCGTCTTGTGCTTCCTCAGGGTGCAGGCAGTGGGGCTCAGGTGTCCTGCAAGGAAGGGAAAGGCTGGTTATCACAAAAGCAGGGAGACCTGGGTGCTCCGGAAAGATATGCTGCGGTTGAGGGCTGGGGTGGGAAGGGCAGCAGGTGTATCTGAAGGGAGAGTCCCACCAGGTGATACCCTCAGAGAGGGGATTCTTTTAAAAGTGGATCTGGAAATCCCTTTCTGGCCAAAGTTATGTTCACAGGACTTCAGCAGATGTCCCGGGAAGTGAAATTTTTGCTTGGTGGTTTCAAAAGGACAGCTTGTAGGCAAACAGGGCACAGAGGATTCACAGATACACGCGCACAGCAGATCGCTTTAGGAGTCACATCACAGGGGTCTAGAGCACACAGAACAGCTGTCTTGGTAGCTGCAGAACTGGAGGATTAACTCCAACAAAGCACAAGGCAAACACGCACGCAAAAGCAGGAGATTCACGAAAGGACAGTGGTGCAAGAGACAAGCCCAACCCAGCCCCACTCCAGGATTTCTCCACCAAGAGCAACAAGGCAACCCTATCGTTTTTCCGGCAGCTGAAGAAGTGAGTCTAATAATTTTTGTGGTTTTGATAACTGGGCATTTTTCTTGCTATTTTTTCTCCTCTTGTAATCAAGAGCAAGTTCTACCTTTGCTTAACAACTTTTCAAGAAGTATCTTCTGTTTTTTCAACAAGTATCAAATAAAAAAAAACAAACAGAAGAAGAAAGCAGTGCATTTTTCATTCTACGTTTAGCTTTTGTGACATTTGCCGATTAAGAAAAAGAAAACAAACCCAAACCAACACAAAATTGCAGCATCTGTAGCCAATACTAGTCAGGAAATCGACCACCTTTTGTGCTTGCCTTATAACCCCAACCAGGTTAGGCGTGTGTCCAGGGTGGCACATTGCTGACTTGTCTCCAGATTCATTTCGCATTTCACTAATAATTTTGCAATCTAACGAATAATTAAAAAGTGTGTGGCTGACTTGAAAAGCTTAGCAATTCAGCTGTGTTTCAGATCACTCCCGGGGTATACAGCAAGCCACCCTGGCTCCCCAGCTTGACACAGAAAATGACACACAGTCTGCTCTTAAGAGGCTGCTAAATTTTATACATGCTGTAGTGACTGGTTCAAACCCTTGTCAGTGTTTGCACGTCGTGTTTTCTGAACCCCTTTCACTTTCCTCTTTTATTTTTAAAAATAAATTAGACTACGAGGCTGATTAAGTGAAAGTCATGCAATTAAAAAAAAATCCCACGAGAAGAGTGTCCAAAAGTTCAGAAAGGGGAGGGAGAAAACAGCTACAGCAGAAAAAGTTAATTTTCTCATCTTACTCTTCTTCTAGATACTGAACATGAAAAATAAAGTCCTCTTAGATGACAACTTGTCAATTACCGTCTTATGATCGCACGGGGGCTTTTTAATAATTAACGTGCTCACTGTGACATTTGGTTCACTCCTAAAACTACACTAGATTAAAGCTACAATAAATCGACACTGAATTCACTACAGGTCACCCCTTTCTTCCACTCTCTCTTTTTAAACGCAACCTATTCCTTTTCTCAGAGTGAAGCTCTCCAAAAACCCAGCTAACCGGGGGCTTCTTCCAGGAGGGATGGGGTTACAAGGGCGACCGTCGCTTCGGGGATCGCTCCCCGTCCCAGCGCCTTCACCGGCTCTCGGGTTCGCCCGAGCCGTCCCGACTTCTGCTGCGCACGGGGGAAACAGCAAAAACATGCTTTAACATTAAACCCTGGACAAATATTTCCCCTGGAACACACCCAAACGTTCACGGGCTTCTTCCCTCACCATCCCCCAAGTGACTGCCAAACTCTGATAAGAAGCAGGGACCGTCGCCACCGCAGACCCTGTAATTGCGTTTATCCCGTGGCACTCCTCAAGCACCCGCTGCAGCGATTTGTTTTGCTGGGTTTTTTCTCTGTTTATCCTCCGTTTTCTGGCCCATGTCGGACAAAAATAATCACTTGGAGATGGTTCCAGCTCTGTGTTGCTCAAAATCTAACTTCTACAGCACTTTCCCCAGCTCATCCCACCCGTAATGTTAATAATAATAATAATAATAATAATAATAATAATAATAATAATAATAATAATAATAATAATAATAATAAAATAATAATAAAAATAATAATAAAAAATCGTGGAGCTACTGCTGATGTCAAAACCCTCCAAGGACAGACGGGCCCTTGTGGGAGAACCGGTCGTCGCCTCTTGCCGTCACGCCGGCTCCGAGCGGGCCGAGAGCCAGGGAAGGGGGAAATCAGGAAGATGATCGAGGCCGAAGGACTTTCCCTTCCCTGATCATCATTTTTTGCCCCAAATCCCGCTGAAATCACCGGACCTGAACTCCCTAGCTATTCAAGTCCTTTACAAAACTATTTTGCAGATCTCACGGACCGCCGATTTTAATAGAGAAAGAGGAGGAATTTCGAAGAAGAAAAAAAATGCACCAGGAGAAGGTTAGGCCTTGTCTAAGTCTGGGGTTTAGGGCAATGTTAGACGAGGGGATCTGGGTAGGAGCACACGCTTCTTTTCACGCTTTTCCAGCCTACTTGAGGGTACACGAAAATCGCACACCGGAGCTGCGCAGGGAATGACACGGGCGGGCTGCTTTCTTCCCGGGATGTTGGAAATCAAATTAATTCGGAGTTATCGCAAAGGAAGCAGCTGAGAGCCGAATCGAAATGATTGGCCCCAAAACTCGAGGAGCTGTAAGAGCACTAAACTTCCTTCTTGCAATATTAAAGAAGCAAAACCTGCGACTGTCCGGCTCAATAGTTCGCGTCTGTGAAGTCATTAACTTAAATAAAGCAGAGGATTTAATTTACATTGGGCAGTCAGGGATGCGTGGAGGAGAGTGGCTCGATCTGCCTGTACAGGTGTATAGCCGCCAAGGCTCCTGGCGATGGGAAGGCAGAAACGCTCTCACCGCCGCCTTTCGTTTCGTTTTTCCCCTTTTCCTGAAGGAACTTTTGGGGCTTTTTGTATTTTTAAAAGCAATTGATTTTTTTTTTTAAAGGGATGTCACCGAACGCGAGCTGCAATTCAGCGCAGACACGGGAGCGCGGCTCGAACAGCAAAAGGGTTTAAGAAGTGACCTGTCACCTCCGGACGCGGCGCGTCCCTAAGGCGGAGGGGACGGGGTCGGCGGGGAGCGCAGGGGCTGAGGTCAGGCCCCGCTCGGAAGCTGCGACAGGCTGCGTGACCGAGGGAGAGAGAAGCACACACCGCGCCCGGAGAGGCGGCAGAAAGCGCGTAGGGATGGAAGGGACAATTCCCGGGAATTTCCGAGCGAGGAGATTGCTTTGCAACGCTTGGTGTGAGGGGGAAGGAAACGGGGAGTAGTTCTAGTTCTCGTTGCAACGGGATGAGAGAAATGGACGAAGTGGCAGCTGCTGAACCGTGTGTCGGGAAAGGGAGCTGGTCCGCGGTAGCTCCCGGCCTTTCGATGGTTTTAAAAGCGTTATATATTTATATACGTACGTACAATCACATATATAAATACATAACTGTATAAATATAGAAAGATAACATATATGCAAAATATGTAACGTGCACATAAAACCCGCACACACGTAGATATAAATACATATATAAAATAGACGTATGTATATACCTAGCGTGGTCCTGTGCATCGGGGCGCCCGGGGGGCAGCGCAGCCCGGGGCCGAGCGGAGCCCTCCCTCCCTCCCGCCGCCCCTTCCCCGGGCACTCACTTGGCGGAGGGGAATATCTCCCGGCCTCTTGGATCCAGGACGTGCCGTCCTCCGAGTTCTCCGATTTGACCGAAGCGGTGTCGAAGGTTTTTGTAAGCGCCCCGGGGGGGCTGTGCGCGTCCCGGGAACCGTGGCCCGGCAGCAGCAGGTTCCTGGAGGTGCCCACGGCCGCCCCGTCGGCGCTGCCCCCCGCCGCGGCCGGCGGCAGCTCTTTGGGGGGTTTCTTGTCGGACATGAGGGCTTCCACGCTGAACGGCAAGCTGGACACCTTGACTTTGTGGTGCTCCTCGGCGCCGGCCGCCGGGCCCTCCTCGTCGGAGGAGAAAACCTCCTTCGCCTTGGAAGGAGAAGCCATCGCGGGTGCGGAGGGAGGCTGGAGCGGGGCCGCCCGGGGAGCTGCGCTGCGCCTCTGCCCGGCCCTGCGCGGGGACTGCGGGAGTGAGGCGCTGCGGGGCCGCCCCCCTTTTTCCCCCTCTGGGGGCTCCCGGCGCTTTCCTCCTTGGGGAAGCCGAGTAAACGCCCCGCGGGCCAATCAGAGCCCGCGCTGGGGCCTGACGTCGCGGGGTGACTCATGCCATTGGCTCGGGAGCGGGAGGGCGGGTAGAAACCCTTTTTTTTTTTTTTTTTTTTTCCCGGGGCTTATTTTGTTTGGGGTGTTCCCCCTCCCCCCGTCCCCTCCGAAATGAATTAGGAGTTAATGACACGGGCAGCCAGCGGAGCCGTGCTATTAAGGAGCCGTCCAGGGCTATAATCATACCAAAGCAAGGGGAAAAAAAAAAAAAAAAAAGCCGCCGGGGTAATTAAGGCTGATGATTAGGCGAAGAGGAAACTTCAGAAGATCGCGGCTCTGCCTCCTCTCGCCGCCGGCCCGGCTCCTCCCGGCCCCCCCCGGCCCCCTCCCCCCCCGCCGCCCCGTCGGGTACCGGCGCGGCCCCCTCCCCGCCGGCCCTGCCGGCCCTCCCGGCCCCGGCTGTGCCCGGCCCGGTCCCCTAGAAACGAGGCGCTTTTCCACGGGGGTGCGGGGTGCGGGACCCTCGCTCAGCGAACGGCACCCCCCGCGGAGAAATTCGGGCGCCTCTTCCACGCCGCTCATTTTTTATCCGAAAAGGCGGTTTTTGTTTGCGTTTCCTCGGCATCAGGACCCAAGTCGGGCAAAACCACTCTGTAGAGGCTAGATCTGTAATTATTATTTTTTTTTCCAGCGTCAATTACACACGTGATGAATAGATGAACTTTAATAAATTAGGGACACGCAGACCTCAATTAAGAGGCATATCAAACCAGTACTCTGAAAGCGATTCTCTCACTTTTCGACTTCCTACTAGTGGTATGAATAAAGAGTATCCTTTAAAAAGTGTTTCTAATTACTGCGCGGATAAAAGCAAATACATATTGTTCTTTTCATAATTATTTTAATCTTACACCAGGCGCTACTTCATGCTGTGCCCGCAACTTTCTCTGTTTTATTTATTTTTTTTTTTACGTCCAGGAAATGCAGAGTCTGGGAGTCGTTTCGGTGTTATTTATAACTGAGGCTCTAAAACCCAAAATACCCTGGGAAGGCGGCAGTGCCTCTGCCCAGGTCTGGGGGCTGTGCGGTGCAGCCCCTTGCCCCGTGCCCTGACTTCAGGGGCGGCTCAGATGGAGCTGTGGGCTCTGTCCTGGGCAGCTGCAGGGCTCTGCTCACTGTGCCGTTTTGGTGATATCCCTTTCACAAAACGTGCAGGATTTCACTAGCCCTTGTGCTCGATTTGGAGTCCTGACTTTCCTGCCAGCCCCTGTAGCAGTCTTGGAAGTCCCCAGTCCTGCTAATGCAAATCATGACTTCCCACTCCCTCCGCAGCATGGGTGATTATACCTTTTCCTAGAGGGCAGTTCGGGAGCTGATTCTGGGAGAGGAACTGGTCTGGTAAGGATTTTCTTCAGGCTGTGCTCCTTTGCCCAGGCCAAGCTGGAGAGCATCTCGAGGATGGCATCCTGAGTGTGCTGTGCTGGGCCCAGGGGTCCCCAGACCCCTTACAGCCCTGGTCATCCAACACCACCCCGGTCAGCCAACAAGTATCCGAGCCACCCCAGCCCTGATAGCATCTCACCTAGTGCCACTTATGGCAAATTGGGACCGGGGCATGAGATTGCGCTGTGGGAAGGCATGTGGGAGGACATGTACCAGAAGCTGTGTTACAAAACCCCACTCATTCATCAGTGGGGTTGATAGTAGGGTTTGCACGCTCATTACTTATTGCTAGCAGTGTTACTGCAGCCCTCGATGGGTTAAGGATTAAAGCCAGGCCAGATCTGCAAAGAAAGGTGATGTCTTTCACTGCCTCAGCGCAACTAACCTGACTAAGGCAGACTGCAACGTTTCAGGCAACACAGCCCTGACTCGGGGTTTTCTCCAGCGGTGAAAATAATAGTTGATTCCACAAACTGATGCCTCTCCAGCTTCTCTTGCTGGAATTAATCACTTCTCTTTGGTCAGACAGCTCATATCTTTGCTGGGAGACACTCACAGAGAGATGCAGGACTGCAGTCAGACATCCCCGACCTTGCACACTCTCCTGCTGCAGTGGGGTTGAGTTTGTCCCTCTTCTTCCCCCCCTCTCCTCCCCCCCCCTTTCCTTTCCCTTCTCCATGCTTCCTGCACCGTGACAAGTAAATGAGAATTGATGGACATACAGGAACAATGCATGTGTGTCAAGAACAATGCACCGCCCGTGGCAAGCCATTGTGGGGCTGCTGAAAATGCTACAGATAGTTATACCGTGCTCCCAAAGTCAATGCCCGCTGGAAGGGCGCCTGGGGAAGGAGAGCTCGCAGGAGGGCAGGTCATGGTGACACCGATCACGTCCCTTGGGTGCAGATCCTCTCCCTGACTGCCTGGCTGCGGCCCGGGTGTGCAGGGTCACATGCCATCGCTGTGGGTTTGGGGAGGCTTCTCTGCGCTGTCATCCTTTGGGAGGCTGGAGGAAGGAGGGGGACCAAGGGATAAGCTCCTCTCGGCATTGTGAAGGACGGAGCAGAAGTTGGCTCACCCAGCCCGGTTTGGCTGGCTTTTGGGTGCCACAGGGGCGTCTGGGATAGCAAAGCATGGCAGGGTTTGGTCATGACGTCTGCCCTCTTCAATGCTGGTCCATCACAAGGTTGGAGAATTTTCTGTCTAAAGCCTGGACTTGGAGGTTTCTCTCCTCCCCCACCCCTCCCCTCCTTCATCGCCCTTCTATCAGCTAAACATAGGAAAATGAAGCCCCACACGGCACTGAATGCCGGAGCAGAAACCTCTCCGAGACGGAGTTTGGAGAAATTTAAGGGAATTAAGGCTTTGCCCTTACCCGGGATCTCAGAGCAGCCACCCAGCCTCAGACCAGCAGGGAATTCTCCCGGCCCGGAGAACCGACGTGAGTCCCGGGCCTTTCCCCTGTGCCGGGCTCCCCCCTCGTGTCCCCGGTGAGACCCCGCTCCTTGGAAGGGCAGCCCCGGGGGCTCGGGCGTCGGGGCTGGCTGGGAGCCCCCCAGCTGTCGGGGCGGCCCCTCCCTGGGGCTGTTTCCCAGCCCCACGCCCGTGTGCTCCCCGAGTCCAAGCCGCCGCCTGGAGCACGACCGCATCCCAGGGATGCCCAGAAAGCCCCTAACCCCGCCTTGCCCCTCTGCCTCCCCCCCCCGCCTGCGGCAGCATCAGCCCCCGTGAGCGGACCGGGCTCCGGGCGCCCCGGTCCTGGGGCTCTCAGCTGGAGTGGGACGGGAGGCAGTAAGCGCAGGGGGAGGAGAGATGTTGCAGACAAACTGAGGCTGTTTTGCAGGCGCCAGGAGCGGGGAGATGAAAGGGAAGCTCCTGGGGGAAGTGGCTGTGCAGTTTGACCGGCTCCAGCAGCAGTAGTAGCGACGGCCTGTCCCGGCCAGCTCCGCCTCCCGCCTCCCTCTCTCCCCCGTCGGGCTCCGGGCTGCCCCTCGGCCCACCCCCGCCTCCCCCTCTACCCCTCGGGGTCCGGGCTGCCCCTCGGCCCACCCCCGCCTCGCCTTCCCTGGCCTGGGGGCGGAGGGAGGCGACGGGCAGGAGCTGCCACAGCATCCTCGCTGCAGTGCCCGTCGGGCCGGGGGCAGCATCCCCACCGCGAAATGCCACAGCATAGTTAGTCTGTGATAGCTGGTGCCGATGACTTGGTGTCGCGTCGGTGTAAATCAGGAGGGAAACCATTCTGATTACCACACGAATGATGCTCTGTATCCCCGGACCGCGCAAAGCACCAGCCCGTGTCCTTCACAGATTACCCGCGGGGACAAAACGCCCGCGGGCGGTGGGGAACGCGTTTGTTCCCCCGGAGGGACAACCCCACAAGCATTTCCCCCTCCTTTTGTCATCGATCTGGTTAATACGCGGTTTTCTAAAGAGAGGCGATTTTTTAACGAGCCGCCGTGAGGGTAACCTGTGGAAGTCCTTTAAGAAAGGAAGAGAAGGCTCCAGATTTGAGCAGAAAGAAAGGCAGGAAAATGGATCAGAGCGAGCATCAGGTTTAAGCCGTACCTCGAAATGAGGCGTGTTCCGAGGTAATATGTGATGGGAGAGACTTTTCGCCCTGCTCCAGATGAGACCTGGAGCCAAGAGAAAGGCGTTGTAATAATAGATATTATGCATTTATCTCCAGACGCTAGAAAGGAATTAAAACGAGGTGAACATCAGAGCTTCCGAGGGATCAGGTCTGGTTACCGACGCTTCGATCTAGATCCTCCCCTTGAGCCTTTTGGGCTCTGTTTCTGAAGCCGTTTTTGGCTGCGAGCTACTGAGCCAGCTCCCGGGCGGCTTGCAGGGGGAACCCTTCCCCGGAGCATCCTCCGGCCACCCCGGGGACACACACAGACACACACAGACACACACACACACACGCTGCGGCCGGCGGCGGGGGCCGGGGGGCTCTGCCAGCCCGGTGCGCCGGGAAGGTGGGCGCGATGAAGCCACATTGCACTATATTCGCTGCGGGAAACGGGCAGTAAGTGCAATCACGCGTTATAATTGTCCTCTGTGTCACCCGACAATGGCTCCTACTTATCGCACCGGTGTCATCCACTCGTTAAGACAGCGAGTGTACAATGAACCGTGATTATTGCATAATGCGAACGCCTCCTTCCCCACCCGCCGAGGGTTGTTCTCTCCCTCTCTCTACGCAGGTATTTCATTTACGATCAGATATTTATTCTGTTTGGCGAGAGGTAGGGGATAGTTGCGAGATATCAGATGTCTTTCCGCTCAAAGCACTTAACAGTTTTGCCCTTAAGGACTGAAAACGATTTCTTTTTTTTTTTTTTCTGAGGTAATAACTTTTCAAATAAACACATGGCAAAGCTTCGGGGGAGGGAAGGGCTGTTAGAGAGGTTATATTTACATGCAGAAAACTCGCGATCAAGAGGATCGACTGAGACTTGGGTTTCGGAGGCGATGCGCGGCCCCTGCCTGCGACGAGGGCGGGAGTCCGGGGGTGCCAGTTGCTGTGTGCAGTGACGGGGGTCCCTCAGGAGACCCCGGAGACCAGGGCCGGACCCGGCTTCCCTCGAAGCTGGTGAAGCCGGCGCTGCTTCCCGAGGGCGCAGGATTGGGCCCCGAGGAGAGAAACCCCGGGCACCTGCTGGCGCCGTGCCGCTCCGAGCCGGGACCCTCCCAGCCCTCCCGGGGCACCCCAAATCCACCATCGAAAAAATAGCGTGGGCAAAATATTTTTGCGTTTGGCCCCAGCCAAGTGCAGGGACGGGCCGGTCCGAAGCCCCCGCCCTGTCGGGGTCAGCGGCGCCCCGGGGGCACAAACTCCCCGCGACTGCGAGGATCTTTCTTTTCTTCTTTTTATTTTTTTTTTTTCTTTAGGTGGGAGAGAAAGGGGAAAAAATTGCGATCTATGACCTCAAAACTTCCCCCCTACCCGGACTCTGTCTTTCCGTTTGCAAACGGTTTCCATCGAAGTTGCTGCAGTGAATTTTAATTATCGCACACACCTTTCTGCTTGTCTGGGTTATGAATGCATCAACATGATTCACGCCAGCGCGGAAAATAATGTGTGGATAGTTATAAACTAAAAGCTCCTGCACTGACTTAGATTCGAGCGCCCGATTATCCCCAGGGACTGCCTACGCACACCCAGCTCTCCATATAAACAAGCAGCTGAGTTTATTTTTATAAGCGCATTTTCCTTTTATTTGTCAATTTTCATATACATTCGTTTTCGATGTTTTGCCTGCTTCCCCCGACCAGCCAAGGACATACAGAGGGGATGGGAGATGGGAAACGGACTGAATTATCCCCGGCTCAAACGGCGCTCCCATAAAAATCCTATTATTTATGCAGTACATTCGCAGTGCGGAGACGTGTCCCACGCTTGATGCAGTCCTCGAATTACAATTATCTGTTGACAGTTATTTTTCCCTATTTAGCTTCCCATCTTTATTCTCCAAATTTACCCCGAGCCCTGTGAACGATGGCAGCTTTGCGACGTACCGTTTGTCTCCCGTGGCTGCCCATCTCTTTTTGATTATCCGGGCTGATAGAATAAACCAATTAATAGATCGTTTTTGAGTCACGGGCTTACATTCGGTACAAATTGATTGTGAGAGTGCTCGACTCTGTGAGATCATCTGGCCGGTTTCTTTACTTCTCAAGCATTCTTTAAAGGGAACTTAAATTTCCATTAATCGCATTTTTTTTTTCCCCAGAAAAAAAGTATTGAAATATTTAATTGAATACTGATTAAGGACCTTTTTTATTCTTCCGTGGTCGAACGGAGGCAGGGGACTGTAGCAAGCCGGTGAACTGTTTCGGGGCTCGGTTTGGTTCTGCCCGGTGACCGAGGTGAGAGGGGCTGCGGCTGGGAGGCGGCCCGGTGCCTCGGGGCGCGGCGGCTCCCGCCCGGGCTCCCCGGTGCCCGCAGCCGCCGACACGCCGCGCTGCCGCACGCGTGACGCTGCGCCGAGCCCTCGCGTGTCGCGCCTGCCGCCCCTGGCCGCTCCTGCCGGGGCTGAGCTCACAGCTGGCCGCTGCCAAACCCACGGGGTGCCCCGCAGGAATCTGGAGAAGAGCTAAAAATCCTCAGCCCAAACGTGCTTTTTACACCCAGCCGTGTCCGGCTCGTTCCCGGCACTTCTCACGCAGGGCGCGGGATGTGAGTGGGGTGGGCAGCGAGCGCCGGAGCGAGCACATTCCACTCCAGATTCCAGCCAGCCCTCCAAGGTTACAGGGTTGTGTTTTTTTCTTGTCCTTTCTTTCATTACATTCAGGGTTGTTTCACGGGGTTCGCTACTGCTCTGATTGCATTTCGAGATGATATTAGCTCTGCAGAGAATTCCATGAGGGTCCCGGTAAGGTTATGCAGGGGTGGGAAATTTATTTGGATGCTCCTAATTCCTCTGTAGATTGTATCGGCTCCAAGACTTTTTAAGAAGGGCAACAGTTTTTATTTGTGCATATATACATATTTGCACGGAAAGTTGTAATAAGAAAAGCAAATAATTCTTTAGAATATAACAGATGTTGGAAGGATGTTCATTTAGCAAAAGATGAAATCAAATCCATGCAACAATTTTTTACAGCTTTATTTTGCACAGCCTCTCAGAAGTCAGGGAAGAGAAGAGTCACTAACTCATCCAGTTTGCAGTCCTTCGACCCTGTTAATGTAGCTTTTTCCCTCTTTCTATTGCTGCTCAGTTAGGGTAGTTAGAAATATCTCACACTGTCTTGTTTCCATAATTTCCCTCTGGAAAATAATCCCCTTTCCAATGTAAGCACTGTCTTTGCCTGTGCACTTACAAAATACATTTTAAACAACTCCATTTCTACTCTCTAAGGTAAAAAAGAAAGTAAAAAAATCTTTAGGTCCAACTCAAGGTGGCTGCTTGCAGAGATTGTGGGGAGGGAGCACTTTCAGAGAGGGTTTGCCATCAGGACATTGTTATATGGATTTTTGCTTTGTATAACAGACTGACTCAGGTTTTGTGTGCTTTTTATTAAAAGCCTGCATTTTCTTCTGACTGCACAATCCCAATTTGTTCCACTGGAAAGTTCCTTGGATAGTAGCTCCCCACAGTTCCTCATTTGCAAAAATCCCAGTTACTCTACAAGCAAATCGAATTGTTTTTTTCAACACCGGGTTTTTTTCAATGTGGTGCTAACAAGACCACTATGCTCAGAGATGCTCTCAGTATTTCAGGATTTGGTTTGTAGCTGGACCCTGATCTTGTCAGTGGCTTGGCATTGGTCAGCTTCCACCACCGTGCTATATAACAATGTGGTTCAAAATATTTCAGGACGCAGACAAACAGCTCAGTCTCGATTTCCTGAGCAGCAGTGACAATGGTGAAGAAACGTGGGAAACAGAGGTTTGTACCAAGCAAAGACATTTTTGCAATGTCAGGGTGTTTGACCGTGATAATGGTGAGCTCTGGATATTTAAGGTTCAGTTAATAGAGGTTTTATTTCATTTGATTTACTCCAGATGGTCTCAGCCACAACACAGAGACTTAGACAGCAACCAGAGCTGCAGCATGCAGGAGTATCTGAGTAATGAATTTTCATTTGGCCCACAACAGATAACAGCCTGGGCAGCACTTGGATCTGTAGCAGCTTGGATTCCAGAGCTATACACTGCATAGGGGGAGGAGGAGAGGGCGAGGGCGGGGGCTGCTGCTTTTCACAGCACAGTGAAAGCCAGATCCACGTATGCCAAGAAAATAATCTTAAAATTATGTTAACAGTTTTCTGCATTGCAGAGTGATAAATCCCGAACTAACAACAATCAGAAGAGTTTAGTCAGCCTTGGTCTGCAGTGATAGTATTGGCTCTGCTTCTCCATCATTATTGGTGTAAGTCCAACAAAGCCAACCTTGTTATGACCTAACCCCACTTCAGTTACAACTGCCCTAATCAGCCCAAGGTCTAATATGTTAACAAAGGCTTTACATGATCCAAAATTCCCACCAGATCTACTGGAGCATGACCAGTACCAGCTAAATTTGCAACACATCTCTACGCTAACATAGACAACAGAAAGATAAAGTACCCTTTGCACTTCCATTTATGATTTAAATAATTTTTTTTTCTGTGTGCAAATACATCATTCACAAGTATAAACTGTTGGTTTATTCAGCAAGATTTTGATTTCTTTGGTCATGTTTCAAATAGGTCAAGATTAAGTATATCCAAGATTACGGGAAAAGAGGGAAAATGCCTTGCTGTGAACACCTACCAGTTAACAATAAAGGAGAAACTGGCAGGAAACCTTGGAGGTAATTGTAATGGTATGATTAGAGTTATTATTGGTGTGGTAGAATTCAAAGAGGATAATGCAAAAGGCAGATTATACTCAATAAATATGAAAGTTGCTGATGCCTTCTGGGAAACACTAGAAGCTTTTCTCTGTAGCAACTATTTGTTGCAAGTGTAACACTATTGTTAACGATTACCCCTTTGCTTTTCTTTACTAGCAGAAAGGCTAGCATGTAAAATCAGATTTTGGGGTGTGTGTGTACTTTCCTTCTGCAGATCATTTTGCAGCAAAATGCAAAGTGTTCTTTCAAGGTGGTGAATGCCAAGAAAAGCAGCTTCTGCAGGCTACAAACAGCACAGAGCAAATCACGGGGTATAGGTGTCCTCAATTTACCTTCATCATTCCCACTGGTGCTTGGATTCAAATGCAGAACATCACTTCAGGCATAGCTTGTGCTGCAGGGGCCAAAGGGTCCTAAAAAAATCAAAGGGCACATTCCTGGTTTTGCATTGGCCTTGGCATGGGAAGAAAAGCAGATTAGAATAAGGTAGTAAGTGCCCACATGCAATAATGCTTGTATAAAGTGGCATCTGCTGCCCCTTCCCTCAGATCACTGTCAGTGACCCCAGGATGTTGTTGGAAATGGTATATGACTGGCACATGTTCTGCTCCGACCACCTTTGACTGCAGCATGGTCCTGTGCGCAGAGGTGTGCTGTGGCTTTACGGCCGCCTTTCCTCAGCCTGGATACGTGCCCGCAAGGTGGGCAAGGGAGAAGGAGGAATGGGATGGCACAAGGAGCAGCAGCCACACCTGGAAGAAGGTCAGTTTCACCCTTTCTCCCTAGCACTCAGGATGTCTTCCAAGCAGCCCATGGCCAGGGAGCAGGCTGTCTCCCCACTCACCTCTGTTGCCCCCACACTGGCTTTAAACACTGCCTCCAGCCCTGGGCTTGATTCAGCAGATGCTGGAGTGCTGCCCAGGTGTGAAAGGAGAGGCTGTGAGCTCCCATCTCGCCTTCTGCTCCCGAGAGAAACATCTGCCCTCTTTGCCTCCTCCTGCCCTCAGTGCAGCCTGGTTTCGTAGCTCATGCTAGGTTGCTCTAACTTCCGCTGAACAGCCTGCTTCACAATGCAAGGAGCAGAAAGGTTTCTTTCAAGTCTTCAGACCCAATTCCACTTCTTTTCCCTCCAACAATTTTTCTTCAGTCCTTCTACTGGGCTATAGGCTGGCCTATATGTAGCATATGAGTGGTGCAGGTTGTCCACTGTTGGAGGCAGAGGGATGACACGAGCACAGAACCTACAGAGATTAGGGAAGAACAGAATTTTCTAATCACCACAGAGTATGTGTCTCCATCACAAAGGCAAATCAACCCTCGTCTCCTTTTTTTTTACTTTTTTTTTTTTTGGGTAAGGGTTTCCAACACAATATAAAAAAGACAAGAGAAACATGAGATCATCAGTGTTGGATTTGAGGGAGACAAACACTCCTTCATGTGTGTATGCTCCTGCTAGCTCTGTATAATCTTTAGGGAGAAGCATAAATACTGAGTAATTTTATTAACTGGCTCTTTTATGGGCTTGTTCAGGCCAAATTTGGATTTTGTAAAACAAATAAACAGCATCTTTCTTTTTTGAAATCAAGAATGTAAGAAAGTATAAACAGGGGGATATTAGGTTTTCCAATTAAAAGAATTATCTTATATAATTAAAATTCCCACCACCACCTCCCAGGTTCTGTGGTGCCAGGAATGAAAAAAGTACAGATGCAAATGACAGTAACTTTTTCACTTCCACTGCCCAAGCAAAATGAATGTCTTGTTACAAGAAAAAAAACCAGGAAAAGAAAAAAAAAAAAGAGATGACTGAAGTTCTGTTTTCTTGAGTGCAGGTGTTAGTAATAGCATAAGAGAAAACGTGTATAGTTTTTAGGCTGTTGTTGTTCCACTGAAGTTTCTGGCCTGGTAAAATGGAGATCTGAAAAAATCTGATAATCAGTTAAAAAGGAGAACCATAATTGTTTTTAAAGGGGAACATCAGAAGCCAATAACACCTTTTACTCTGGATATCCAGAGTAATGTGTGTTTGATACCTCTGGAGGGAAGTGTTGAAAATCATTTGCTGCTCTCTGAAAATGTTTTGTTACCTATGTGTGTACGGTAGCCGATGAGTTAAAAATGGATAGTGCCAGGGTTTCTTTGGTTGCCTCCAGACAAACTCTCTTTATATTTCTAAATTACATGTCAATCAAACAATAGCATACAAACCCTTGAGATCTGATCCCAAACATTTTTTTAAAAGTGTGCGTGGTGTGTCCATCTATCTCTATACATGTATTTATACCAACTGCATAGAAGACATTCTCTGCTGCTGAGATCTCAAATCATTCCTAAAATTACACAGTCTTAAATTAAAAGCTGGTTAACACAAAGACAAGAGCATAAAGATATTATTGTCTAACCTTAGTCTTATAAATCAGTGGTTGAAACAGAAACTAAGCTGCGGAGCCCTGACTTCCATTTGATTGAATGACTTTTGAATCACGTTTCCCACATCCAAAGATAGATCTGTCTAAGTTAGTTGCAATTTGCATTTTAAGTCAAAGGAAATGCAATATCCAGTCAAATATGCTTTTCCATTGAAGTTGGTTGATTCTATTTTGCCACTTGTAAGTGCTTTGAGCCAGCAGAATTCTCCACTGAGTTTGCAGGAGTGGTATTTAACTTGCATCATATGTGGCAAATTGCTTGGTGCAATTTAGGCAATATTAACCTAAAGGGAAAAGAAAGATCTGTCACTTAAATCTGGGCTGACTCCTTCGTACAACATCGTAATTGGCGAGTTTGCTTTCATCCTCCTCTCGGTTGCTTTGTCATGTTTGACAATGTACACATTTGAAAATTAATGAGTTAATCACCTGCATAATGGCTTTATACCAAACACCAAAAGGATCTTCCTGGATTTTGTTTGCAAGTTTGAATAAGCATCTTCATTTGCACTGCTGGGACAGTGCCTTTATGAAACAGGCTGGTTTTAGGAAGGAGAGATACTTCTTTCTTTTTCAAATTCTGGAAATGCTGAAAATAAGTTTTCATTTTGGATTTTGCATTTCTTTTAACAACAAAGTCAGTCAGTACCTGTATGACTATTCGCTTCATTGAGTCTGTTCTCCTTTAAAAATAAGATTTTCCATCACTTTCGTTATAAAGATGGATTCACACACAAAATTTAACATGCACTCTGCTTTTTTACTTTTTTTGAAGTATCAAACATGACTTTCCAACACATTTCTAAACTCTAAAAAGTGAGATTAAAATATCCAAAAAGTTTGGGAAAAAAAAACCCCAACCAAATACAAAACCTGGTATTTTGATGCTGGGTAAAGGGGCGTTATTTTAACAAATATTTCATCTTGAAACTTTCCAAGTAGCTCAGTGCAACGTTTTGACAAAATCTGTAGCACTGTGTGCTGACTGACAGGGCACAAGCTTCTGGAAACATCTAATTGTAGCTCTTCAGGCTCGGTAGCTTATCACAACCATTTGAATAGTCACTCTTAGACAAATACAAGAGTAATATGATACCCAGTCTTACACCCTCAAACCATAAAGTAAACTTGTTTTGCCATGAAGCAATTAGAAGGATACATTTAGACATATCCTTAAAATAAACAACATAAGCATATCTGAAAACATTATTTAATGTTGTAACTTGTGGGTTCTTGGAATGACAGTTTACAGTTACTGAAATACCAGAGAAAATATTGATCAAGACATGCAGGGAACATACATGGGAAAGTCAGGGTCATGACTGGATGGATGAAGGAATTTCTACTCTAACCCAGATTTTGCACAATGATTCCCCTTCTCTGGTTTACAACCCAGGAGAGGGTAAGTGCCAGAATACAATAAAAGCCCCCAATATCTCCTGTGCTTCCGGCCCTGGCACATTTATTTGCTTTTCTATTTGCCGCCTTGAACTATTATTCCTGTTAATTAATTCATTAATATAAAAAAACTCCTGATGCCATATATCAATTATAAAGGATGCCACCTCATGATCTCATACTGTTTAATTCTGAGTTTCGCCTAATTTACACCAGGAATCCATCGCTGCCCTTACAGCCACAGTCAAAGCACCAGGAGTCCCCGAAAACAGAAGTGGCAGTAGCTGGGGCTTATGTCTGGGTCGTTCCTGCTTTCCAAAAGGCCCTCTCCCAACTGCTGCTGGGTATCACCTCAGCCAGCAGCTTGTGCCTGTAAGGAAACTCATCCCAGACATCCCTGGAGTTAAGGAAGCACAAGCCTCTTGTATTTTTCCAATGGCCTCTTAGCCAGAACTAATCTGGGGTCCAGCCCTGCAATGGTCAGTGTCTTCTCGAGGAGTTGTTCATGTTGCAGACTTGGGGACTGGGTGTAAAAGCCCGAACCTGAACCTGAGCACAGGAAGAGGAATAAAAGGCTGCTGTGTATGGAACTATCTCCCAGGGTCTGCAGACCTGAAGGCACAACCCTATATCAGCACCCCCTGCTCTTTCTCCTTTCATGCCCTCGGTGAAGGTCATGTTTGCTCTTCGAAGAAACAAACACAAAGAGGGTAAAATCTGCTTCAAAATCTAAAGATAAGCTTCAGAAAGGCAAAGAATATCAGCCCATTTATTAGGGCTGGCCTAATAAGGCCAGAAGGGCTAGCCAATGATGCAGCCTTTTTATCCCCTTAAACCACTGTTTTTCCCTTGCTTATTTGTCTTTTTTTCAAGAATTTTCAGATGCCGGTGTAACCACAGTTTTCCTGTCAGAACTGCTACACTGAAACATCTTTCAGTGGATCCAGTGTACTCTGTAGTTTCTGGAGTTTATAACACAGCCATAAAAAATTGCTCAAGGCTGAATCTTGGCATATTAAGTGTCATCACAGAGGTAATTGCTTTTCTTTAAACACCTAGAAAAAAAAAACAACCAACATCTGAAGTTGCCAAAAGGCTATCATGTCCAAACACCTACACTTCCACAGAAGGTTTTCTTGGCTTTTATTCTAGTCTTTCTTTGCATTTTTTTCCTCTCAGCTGCTTTTGCAATTGAAAGAAAGCATCAGAAAACAAGCGAGGTTATTAACCCACAAAAATGTGTCCAGTTAACGAAATGTTAGGAAACACAATGTCTAGGACAATATGTCCTTATTACACCCTTTTCTAACACAACAATCTCTCGGCTATTAAAGGAATGAGTAAAGCATGGGACTGAATATGGCTCTTTAATTAATCCACTGTCAGCTCTGACAACAGAAATACTCAGATTCAGTTTATTTCTTTAGTCCTTTGAACTTTGTTACATGTCAGTAAACTCAGATTTACACAGATTAAGTCCTGAAATAAAATGGGGATGGGGCCACACTGGATTTTCAGGAGTAGATTGTTGTCTTTCCCAGAAATCTGCAAAAATTAGAGTATGATTCACTCCTGAAAACTGCTCTGGGTTCCTAATTCTGAAAAATCTTTCTCTAGCACTATCAGGTAGTCTGAGAGATCTTAACTTTCAATCTGCAAATGGTACAAAAATATCTTAAATTCAAGGAGTTGCTTTGGCTATTTGGATATTTACAAGCTGAAATTGAAGGACCATGAATGAATAAAATACTCCAAAATGAAAAAAAAACCCAACCCTGACAAACAAACCAATAAATAAGTAGTAACCAAGCCAACTATTTTTCTAGTGTGTATTTCCGGTGTGAATTTCCCCATTTCTCATAGCCTTCTGGTTATGCTTTTAGACTTTTCAACTTTTTTTTCAGGAACCAGCCAGTCGTTTCACAAACTGTTGTTGTGAAATGTTTTCAGCAGCTGAATGACCCCACTGTACTCTCTGCAGCCTCCATTAATCCGTCATGTTCTGGTTAATTTTGCGTGGCTGTCACTTTTCAAGTATGTTTGGGGAATACTGCTGTGTAGCTGATCTTTCATTTAATAATATCCCAAGCTTGCCCAGTTTCTCCCATCCAAGCTGGAGCTCCAGCTGTCCCAGTTGTGCCATTGCACTGCAACAGCCAAGAGCATGGTGCCAGTGTTTCATCCCATCTTACTGATAGATATATTGTTGTTTTTAATTAATATTTTTAGTACATAAGACTTCTGAGTTGAGTAATATGATGGTAGGAGATAATGTGGATCTCTGTCCAAGGCTTTTAGGCTGTGATTTTGAGCATGAAATTTGGATGCTATATGTAAAAAATGAGCATGACAGCTGTCATCTCCTTCTGGTGAGGGGTCCAGAGCACGTTGTTCTTGCTCCTGGTGGCTCTTACTCTGCTCTTGTTTTTTCTTAGGACCTCCTACAAGCGTAAGAACTCCCTTTGGACCCCCTCTTAATCCAGCCTGGGCCTCTCTAGCATTGCTCTTGCCACACTCACCATGGTTGTTTGTCTTTTCCAGTCCTTAAGAGATGGAGTCGTGGCTCAGGAATGAACACCACATCAAAAAGGTGCACATGAAACCAATACAGTTCTTTCCAAGAATGCTGCACGCTTGAATACAACCCTAAACAGTCATACCAATTAACATGCATATTCCAGCATTTCCCATAACCAAGTAAGAACGTCTTAGTCTGTCAGCACTTCAGGAAATTTCATCACCTCACTGTCCACTTCTTTCTGCAACTCATTAAAAAACCCAACACATTAAATCTTGCTGCTCTGCAGCTCTGACATGAGAACAATCCCTGGGTTTGTCTTTCCTTCGCTCTGGGGGTTACAGTGTACCGACTGCTACTTGGCAGCTTTAAGACAAGAGGATACTTTCTCCCAAAATGTCCCAAAATGGTGAGTTAGTTTCTATAACTACCCGTTATGGAGAAGCCTTACATAAAAGTCTCCTGAAAACCCACCAACTGCATCTCCACCCCCAAATAAACGATCTCCATTCAAATACATTTGTTTACCATGACCTACATTTGAATTTCTTGTGAAGAAATATTTGTAGTTAGTACACCCATCTGGCCAGGTACCAAGATTACACCACATCGAAGCTATGTCCATGGTTCAGATAAATCAATGGTACAGATAGTGGAGCCAGGGTATTTACTACAGCAGCGCAGTGCAGGGCATGGACAAGCTCTGCAGATGGCTCATAAGCTGCAAAGCAGAAGTCTCTGAGGAGGGTTTTGATTGAGGCCCAGAGACAAACAAGCAACCCTGCTGTGTTTCAGGAAACAATCAAGGACTGCATGACAGGCCGTGCATTCATAAGCAGATAGGTAGGTGGAAAAGAAAGGTAATTTTGTGGTTAATGCTGCATACTCTCCCACAGGAAACATGGGTCAATTTTTAAGCCCTGGACATTGTCTCTTGCTTTAAGTAAGTCCTGTGACCTCTCTGGGCCTGGGGTTGCCATGTATGAAATGGGAACCATTGTATTTTCTTCCTTCTACTCTTTGTCTCCAATGTCCTGGCTGTTTATTTTAGCCATTTTATGTTTGTACAGTACTTAGCACAATGAGATCCTGTTCTTGTCCAAGACCTCAAAGAACTCTATAACACAAGGTTGGGTTAATGAGAGAGATAATAAACCTCACTGAAAAAAAAAAAAGAATTCTTGTCATTTTTGTTGGAATTCCAGTAATGACCAGCTCTGCACGACTAAACCCCAGGTGACTCATAGAGCAAGGAAAACATGCAGCAAGTTTTTCAGTTGGCCTCCAAACATGTTGTGTTTCTTTTTTTAAACAGCAGCATCAGCCCTTTTTCCAAAGATCACAAGTCCCCTGCTTTCTGAAAGTGGGAAAAAAGACATCCCCTTTAGTGTAATCTGACACTTCCAATTCTTGGCATTAAGCTTTTCTTCTTTTTGGGGTTATTTGACATTCTGCTAGTGTTTCTGAGATGAATAATGCAAGATAAGTGTTCTCATCTCATGACACAAAAGTCAGTGTTGCACTGTAGTAAAACATGATGTTTCTAGCAGGGACAAGTCTCCCACCTTATTGCATGATTTGGAATTGGCCAGCCATTGGGATCCCCCTCCGGCAGGTGTTCTCATCCTTTGTTGGGAGCAAGTTTTGACAACAGCAATGCTAATTGATTAAACGTTCTAATCAGAGATTACAGCTAAAAAAGAGATAACATTTTCATTTCATTGTGTCTCTGAGAGCATTAGCCTGTAAGGATCTAGCCACTTTGGCTGTGGAACTGTATCAAGCTATATTAATTGACTTGCTTTCCTCCCTCCTTTTTTTCTACTGAATCCCTGAGGTCAGGCATTTAAATACCTCATTCAGTATTTACGATATATCTTTCACTAGGACTCAGGTGGGGGAAAGTCTCTTTAAAAAAGCTTTTGCAACCTTTATATTCCTCCTTCTTTGGTGATTTTTACATCTAAAGCCAGCTGGCATTCACTGTAGGTGTTTGGACGTATAAGCACTTTCATTGAAGAAAATGAGATAGGTTAAGCTATGGCTAGGATATCAGTGTTGAGAAGGGCTATATGGCTGGAACTAGCTTTTCCACAGTAATTAACTTACATATGTACAGTTCGACAGAATGCAAAAGTGAAATGAAAGGATCATCCTGTGCTGAGACAACAGAATATTCTTAAATAATGTATGGCAGTCAATTTGTCAAATCTTTTCTTTAAAACCTTTCCAAGGACTATAAACATCGGGTGTGTTATAGGTCTCCAATAACATTCAGAGTATGAATAGGTGTTTTTTCAGATTGAATTAAATGGTGCAATGGGTGAGTGAATGGATGAGTGCACAGGCTCTGGGTATTCTTGCGGTCTCAATCTGCCACTGAAACAAATTTTCTGTGGGCCTTGAGCTTGTCGCTTCTATTGCTTGGATATCGTCTATAACAGAGTGAGTTATGTTTACTAATGGGCAGATCTAAAATCTTGGTTTTGATTCCTTTTCTCTTTTATCAACTGTGTTTGTGTGATTGATATCTTTCAGATGTCAAGGAAGAAATATTGCAGAAAGTTTCCAGATCATGTTTCCTAACAGGGCACTTGAAGAATCAACAAGCTGATCTCTGCAACACCTTTAATAAAAACAAAACAAAAAAAAACCACCAAAAAATCCCCCAAACAAAAAAAACCCACTATGGTGTATTTGTTTATGCATAAGGAACTGACCATTAAGATTTTGGGTTTTTATTAATTTTTTGAAGGATAATGTCATGTTCATCTCTCACACAGATCACTGTTACTGCTGGAAGGCCAGTTTGAAGACAGAACTGGTTTCCTCCAGTCCTCCGAATAATTTACCTTTTTAGTTTCACAGTAGAATATTTGAATGAAGTGGAACATTTTGTAGGATTTCATTAATATAATTAGATGCTCAGCAGTGGCTGATACTCAGATTGGTTTTTAAATGCTGATTTAAATGCTGATTTAAGTCGCTAGTCATATAATACTGTAATTTTTGTAATTTAACCCAGCTGTCAGCTTTCCTTTCTCTTAAAAAAGGGCCAAGATTAGATGATTAGAATAAAACTTGTAGTCCAAGTATGTTATCAGGAAAACTCTTTAGGAATGTAAGAAGGCAGAAGATAATAAAAACATAAAAATATGCTTGTGAATAGGAAGGGTAATATTCAGGGCCAGATTTTGATCTTTATTAGACTAGTGTAAATCTGGAGTAGCTCCACAGACCTCAGTTCAGTTTCTTTGACCTTGCAGCAGATTACAGATATACAATGTAAATCACCAGAGAGATAGCTTTGTATCTTTATGAGAAGAGGTGGGTTATAAATATATACAGATATTTATGCAAACATATGTGGCATGAACACATCCCAATGGTTGTTTTTATATGAACTTGTCCAATGTTGTTTAATCCAACCACCAACTCTGATGCCTCTACACTGACATCTTCACCCCCTTGACCTCAGAAGCTCTACAATACTAGTACTGCATTAACATTGAAGTAATAGCAAAGGGATTGTTGGCAGATATTTTTTTCCTGTAACTGTGCTAGAAGAGAATACCTGTGGTACATAAGCAAAGCATCAAGCAAAGCATCAGATGCAGAAACTACATGTGAAACCAAGATGCTGGAATCATTCTTACTAATGAATTTTTTTTCCTTTCTTTCCTGCCATCTGATCTGAAAGAAATCAAGCCCAATGTTTCTACTCTGTGCTCCCATGTGTTGACTCTAGTGATAATTCAAGGTAATTTTTCATTTTTTAATAAGTTTTCCCATCCAATGTTCTGAGTGTGGAGCTCTGTAAAGAATTCCGGTAACTAAAGGTTTCCCCTCCTCCGAATACCTTCCCCTGCAGGTATTTCAGGTGGCACAGGGCATGGGCATCTAGCTGACCCCAGTGGCTACTGTTACTGCAATGCATCTGAGACTCAAAGAAGCTATGAAAAAACAGTTTGATACATGCAGAGCAAGAGCCAAGAAAAGAAGAGATCTTGGATAAATGATTATGACTGATTTAAAAAGAAATTTTGATGCCCCAGATTTGAGATATTGGCATTCCTGAAAGCTCTTCTGTGTCTCAAGCTGCTGCTGTCTGTAAGGAAGAGGAGCTGTTGCCCAAAGGTCATATGCCTGCATGAACACTTTCTTCACCTTTCCATTTCTGCTGTCTCCTGGAAGCAGATATCCAGTGGGCCAGAAGCACCACCTCCCTCCTGTTTCTGTTTCTCTCTTTGCTGGGAAGGACACAATAACTGATGACAGTTTATTTCTTGCTGCCTGCTGCAGCAAACAATATTTATTTTTTTTTGCTTTTCTGGACAGTTCTTGGGCTTACAGGCCAAGTTTTTTCTGAGGACTTTATGGGTCTGCTGCAGGACAGGGTGGCTGCAAGTCATACCCATCCGATCCCCTTTCTCACTCTTTTAAAAGTGCTCTCCTAAGCCATTTGATAGATTCAGAGAGGGTATAGAAAGCAACCTAATTAGAAAGTGCTCCCACTAGCTTCCAGCTTGTTATGCAAAGCCTCACTGGTGTTCAGTGCATTGCAGGACTTTTCCTGCAGGTGGACAGCACTGATGGATGTTACATATCTGCGTTGATGGAAACCATAGAGAATCTGTGAGATGGGATTCTTTTGGGAATGTGTCGGTGATCAACTTTTCATTGATATTTCCCCAGTTTCATTAGCTTTGGCAACTCATATGACTGTGCTTTATTTTGTGTTTTTGCCTCTGTAAATGAGTTGGGAAAAGAAGATATTACTTTGGAAAAGAATAATAACTTTTTTCTTCCACCTCTTTTCTTGATTTTGATTATTCTCCTCTGATAGTAGTCACATATGTGGGGATCTCTGTTCTCTCTGGAGGCCCCTGCTTTGGGTCAACTGGTAACACAGGAAAGAGAAGTCATGTTGCAGAAATTAAAATGGGCACTGTATTGGGAAACTTCTGTGGGAGGACAGCTGGGAATTTTGAGGGAGAAACTGCTTCATTCTCATATGATATCTCTTTTCTAAAAGCTTCATCAAACCACACCCCTTAAAAATAAAGTTAGGTAGACTTGAGTGATACCTTTGTCTTACCCCTGGTCTGAAGTTCCCAGTATTTGCACAGAAAATCCATTAATGCCCTTCCTTCCTGTGGCTGGGAGAATCTGTACATACAGTTCAGGTGTTCTGTATTATTAGTAACAAATAGTAATAATGATAATGAAGACAAAAAGGAAGTAATGGGAACTTTTTTTGTCTCTACAGTAAAGGCAAATTGTGTGAAGGCAGCTGTCTGCTGTGCAACCTACAGGAAAATCCTGGTAGAGCTATTCTGTCATCCTGTAAGTTCATTTCTATTTTCATATTTGTGCCTTTTTTTCCCCAGGCAAGAGAAAACTTGGTTTTTATTTTTTTTTACCAGTTCTGATTAATGCCCTTCTCAGTTCCCTCCCACCCTCTTTGAGTTTTTCATTTTAATGACACACAGCTCAGATTTTCTTTTTCCTAGGGGAGATAAGATCGTTCTTGGAAGCTACCTCCACACCATTCGTGTAGAGTATTTTTGAGGGTGAGTTAAGGGCAAAATCTCCACAACATTATTGCACCAGGTTTGTCATCTCACATTTCATAAATCCTTGAAAATAGGCTCCTGAAAAGCAGGGATAAAGTGACATTTGGGAATGGAGTAAAATCACAACCTAAATGTGAACTCCAGCAATGGTCGGGAGTTGGGTTACCAACTCCTCCGTCTATTTAGAATGGCTTAGAGCTGGGTTGGAGCTGTTTGCTTAGCCCTGTTATGAACACAAGGGTTGAACTCCTGGCTCCCTCCCTCAAAAATAAACTGATGTCCAGGCTAAAGTCAGATGCCCATCTTTTCTTGAAGTGACATCCACAGCTCACATCCAAAAAAATTTCTGGGGTGAAGAGGGTTAAGAAACATAAATCCCAGAAAATAGTTTATTAATACTACGATAGAAGCTCATGCCTATGAAAGTCAGCAGGATGGATTAGGCTGCCTGTGTGTACAGTAGGGAGGGCTTTTTCCCTTGCTCCCCTCCCACCCCTTTTTAATTAGAAGCAGATTTAGAAAGTGGGATTTTCCTGAATAATCATCCACAGTAAACCTTTAATCTCGGTCACCTCCATGAGAAAAGAATAGGAAATCAATGTGCAGAAAGAGGGGAGACACAAATGAGGGGAATGACAAGGGAAGGACAGGTCACTGAAGTCACTCTTTTAAGACTATTGTTATTACTTTGCATATGTGTATGCGCTTGTGGCTTATAGAGTTCAAAAAGCCTTTCTCTGAAGCTTTCTCCATTGTAAGATATCACAAACCACAGCGCAGGGATGCAGAGCCACAAATATGGAGCTGGCTGAAAAATTTTTCTACAAAAATCATCCCTGTGTTGTTTTGTTGTTGTTTCCCAGGATATGAGCACTTTTTGATGCACACAATTGGTGGCATCTGTTAACCGTTCTTCTCCAAAAAAAGGGTCCCACAGGGAAAAGAGGTATAAGCAGTTCTGAGTGCTGGTCTGGGTCCAGAACAGCCATGTTCTGGAACCTGCCTCTGGTCTGGGGGCAATCTAAGCTGAGTTACATCCCTGCATGAGACCAGTTAAGCTAGCTGTAAAACAGGGCTAATGATAACCGAAAACCCCTGCAAAGCACCTGGAGATCTGGCAGCAAAAAAAAAAAAAATTATAGAAAAGCTTGGTAGCAGTGTTACTCAATGTCTCTGGTCTATGCAGATGGACACCTGTCTTTGTACTGAAGTTTTGTTTGTTTTTCCCACCCTCAGCAGTGCTCCAGCAAGAGATCTGTGCCTTTCTTAACTCTTTGAATTGCACCTTCAGTGCTTCACCATAATAAAAATGTGTCTGCTACAAGCCATGACTTGCATCAACAGGCTAATGGGTTTTTAGATGTTGTATTCCATCCCAAAGTGTGGTCTATGTAAGCCTGGCCCGACTGATCCTGCTGCTCCATAAATTGCAGCAAATCTGATTCTGGGAAGTCTCAGAATAGTCCAATGAAGCCAAATAGCCAAGATTTTCAAATGGCTGGAAATAGTTTGAGCAGCAGAATAAAGGGTATCTTTGCCTTGGTAACTTTTGAATTTTTTGCCTATACTCTGTCAAATGGACAGAGCCTTCGCACATGGGCAAAGCTATGAGTTTTGCCTTGATGGACAACCCCTCTAGGTTAACATTTCCCGTCTTTAGAGTGTTGATAAAGTAGATATTTGTGGTATGGGCTTCTCCAGTCTTTAATGCCATCTTTTCTTCCCCTGGGGTCTGCTGAATTTGTTGCTTCACTGCATGGAGCATTTCCTACATATTTACATGGATAACTTGTTTTTCAGCCTCCGTGAATCCTCCAAGCTCCTCTGACTGCAGTGGATGAGCACCACTTTTTGCAGACTCAATGTCATTCACATTCTGAATAACTGACTTATTAAGCACAACATTTTGCAGAAATAAACTGACGAGCTGCCACTGAAAGCCTCTTGATATGGAAGTTCAGACCCATTGACATGGACAGTAGAAGTCCAATAAGGCACATATTAGCACTAGAACTGGCAGTGAAACAAAGCTGGTTTTGGACCCTACTTCAATCATTTCCACTTGGAAACCCCCCAAAGCCAATAAAGCAAATACGTTAATATGATTAGCTTGGAACAATCCAAGAAAATGGTTTGTGTATACATCTTGGCACAGCTTTTGACAAGTATATAAGATAAATCAGAATAAATTTACTTTAGCGAATGGGTGTAAAGTGTTCAATTTACTTAGTACTGGGATTGCATCTGCCTACAAGTATGGAAGAATGGTTCCTGCTCTGTACGAATATTAGGAATGTAAACTGGGAGGAGGTGGGGGAAGGAAAAAAAAAAAGGTAATTTTTTACTCAGTTTATCCACAAGAAATACTCTTAATTTATTCACTTAGCACCATTTGACCTGATAAGTGTCTCATAAAACAAACCCATAAAGAGACAAAAATTACTCATATGGAATTAAATTACTCATCATCAGTAGCCACTGATTCTTTTAGATTAGGACTAAACTGTGATTTCTTACCTCAAAAACCGCTTTTCATCTCTAGACATCAAAGTATGCAGTACTCTTGAATAAACGCTGGTGGGGCTTTTGAAAAGAAAGGCAGACACTGTACAGAAATGAAAAGCTGTTTGTTTCTCTCAGGGTTATCTTCTAAGATAGACAAAAAACTACCACCTGAACTCATCTGATTTGACTCTAGCCTTGTGCTTAATCCCTTATGACCATTTTTGCCCCTTTCCTAAATAGACATGAGCCTGGGAAGAGGCAAAATTAAGATATTTCCTACTCACACACCCCCTACATATTTTTCTCATGCCCCCTTCCTTCCCTGCTTTTGCGGGTCAAAACCCCCTCAAAATGGGTGACTCTGGGTACTCAATTTTCTTCTTATTTCTTCCAGTTTTCACCTAAAAACCAAACACTAGCTGTCATCTGAGAAGTACCAGAAATTTTTTAGACAAAACTGTTTGTATGAGATTTCACAGCTAAGTTTTGAAGGTCTGAACTGGATAAGCTTCCCCACTCACAGAAATTTGACTCCAGTATTTATAATACCTTTTTTTTTTGAAGTTTCTCAGTCTGTAAGTAGCTTTGAAATGAATAAGGGCTTGCAGTGTAGCTCTGTAAGGTGTCTTTTATTCAATTAGAATATGTACCATGTTAACATTCTTCAGTGTTGTCATAATTCCTCTGTTTTTTTTTCAGTGAGAATTAACTTGTCAACTGTGAAGAAGCTTAGAATTTGTTCATTAATCATTTTGCTGCAGGCTAAAATTTGACATGCTGTAGGTAAATGCATTTTCTCTGGGAAAAAAGAATGACAAATATACTATTACCATTTCCCCCCCTTAGAACAGAGTCTCTGATATCTCCAGTTTATGAGTAAAACCAATTTTCTCCAAATTACATTACCCTGTATTATTACATTGTCAACATAAGTGATCACCACAAGGTTGAGAACTGCAGCCAGATCAATAGTGGGACAATTTCATAATTTGGCAAAGGAATAATTTTCAGTTCAGATTTCTGCTTTGTACTTGTATCAAGCTGTCTCCCCTTCTCACCTTTGTGCATGTGAGGCTACAGGATTTTCAGGATCGTGACCTGACCTTGAAAACCCTCTAGATGTTGGTGAGATCTGTTCCTGGGGAGAGCTTGCTAGATTCACTGTGGAGAGGCTACACAACAATTCCCTCTCTTGTATTTCAAACATGCCTTGCTGTGCCAGCTCTGTTGATTTGCTATTGAGGTTGAAAATTTTTGACAAGTGACTCATCACTGCTCCAGCAATATGTTACATTTGATCATGGAGTCCTAGAGGGTTTTTAGCAAGCAATTAGGAGGTGGATATGAAAATAATTTGTACGTTTGTCTGTTTGTTGTTTGTCTCCAGCTCTTCTATAATCAGTTACCTCCCTCCCTTCCGCTGTGGGTAGGAGGGGCCAAAGAAATGCAGCTGTGGTCCCTCTGGGCAGGCTAGGCTTAAGCTCAGAGGTGCCTGACCTGGGTATTCTGCGTTTCTGGTGTACAACGTGTGCTCCAGGAAGATGGGAGAGGGTTATTCTAGGCTGTCGTGCTGCTACTTGTCCTCTTCCCCAACAAAAACACTCTCCACTAACAATTACTGCATCGCTGCAAACAGACTGAAAAGAGACATGATGTAAAAATTAAATTACTTAAAACGTTTTTGGGCTAACACTTGGCTTTATATAAACTCAGAGACAATCCTATAAGGCACTCAGGGTAGATTATAGGTTTGGGCAAAGCTAGAAAATTGCTGCCATTATATTGTTATTATTAACACCTTGTAATTAGCCCTAAGGAATCCTGAAGTTCTCTCTCCTGATTTGGCTTTAATGAAGGAAAATTGCTACCTTTGCAAGTTGGATGGCGCCCGCTCTGATTAGTCTTAAATATATAGGACTATTATTTTGAAAATGTTTGTTGTCATGTGAATATTAGTATTGCATGTAAAAGGGGGGAGGGGACTGGGGTAGGCTCTTTTATTTCTTGACAATGATGAGTCACATGTTCACTTTGGTTACAGTTGTCCCCTTAAAAATCAAGAATAGAAACCTCGTCAAGGTATCCCGACCACAAGATAATGAATTCAGGAGGATCCTGTGGCAAGGGCTGCCAGCTGCCTTACCTGCTGATTGCATTGGCTGATGGAGTAATTGTTGCACGGAGATAGTTTTATGATTGCTTTGAGAGTCTGAATGAGATCATGCATGAGTTAGCACACTAAGTGCAATAAAAATGATTTTATTTGCATGTCCCAGAGCCTTTCCTGATTCCTTTGCTGCTTTCACAGGCAACGTCTTCCCAGTGAAATCAAGCCAACATTAATAAAACATCCCTTCCATACATCTCCACTCCTCTCCTCCCACATACTGTATACTTTCATTACCATCTCTGGGAAAAAACTAACATTAAAGAAAATTCATCTGATCTTATCTCTAATTAATTTGTATTTTGATAATACAGAAGAAGAATTTTTGCATGTAATGACTTACCTGTTCATTATTTCTCTCCTTTGAACTCCTGTGACCGCTTAATAACTCATGCCAAAACAGAACTGATTATGACATTTTCCCCACCCACCATCCAGGAAGGTTGAAGGTGTTGCCTCTCATACTTAGACAAATTGCTCCAAATAATGACTTTGTGCAAAATTAGTCATACATAATTGAGAAATTCTATAGATGAATAGGAAAGTAACTCGAGATGAAGTTATCATTTTAATGTTTTTTAAGTTAACGTGGGATTTGACATACCAGTTCAGACCAGCAGTCCACCTATAACAATCAACTGCCTTTTGTGGGAATGGGATCAGAGCTCACTCCCGCTGGAAGCAACAAAAGCTTCTTATTTGTCATCATGGAGGGTGCAGAGAGGCCTGGAGGGTACACTGGATGGCACCATGGAGCACGGTGTGAAACAACATGAGCTACACTGGCTATAGCATCCAAGAGGGGTCTCTCCCTGGTTGGTTGGTCTTCAATCTCGGGCTGCTGTGCCTATTCTGCCAGTGACAAGCTGGCTTTCTCATCCTGGTGGCACTGATAGACTCCACAGCCAGCCAGTGATAATTTCTGATGTTATTTGTATTGATGTAAAATGGTGATGTGGCATAAAGTGTCCCATTGCCCACCCAATATATTGAGACACTCTCAGCACCAATCAAAGATTCTTTAATTGGCTTAAAAATAAATCCTGAACCCCCTGGAATCATAAGAATTATGGTTTCAAACTCCCTTTTGCCAACATGTTTTTTTAGAAATTCGTGTCCTTCTGCCTCATCCCTGGCAGAAATCTAACTTTTCTTATGCAACTGCCAGATCCAATAAACAGGTCTGTTATGAAATATGGCTCATGTTTCATGATAAAAGTATCACAGGTGGTACCAGAGAAATCAAATCTAAGAGAAATAACAATCAAGTCCCAATTCTTCTATAACAAGTGCAAACAAAATGTACAACATTACAACAAACAGGAGACATACCTTCCTCCTTCCCCCGGGAAATACCGGATTACACCTTTATAACTGCCCAGGCCTGAACAAGTGTTCAGCGATCATAAAATTATCCATTACCTCTTTTAAAGAGCTACAGGTAAAAGGAGCAAAATTAAGTCAAAGGTCCAGCAATGTAATGGGATTGTTTACAGCTTTTCTGTGTTAAAAAGGAGAAATACAAAGTCTAGAAAAAGGCTTGGGTTCCAGTGATGTACAGGGGCAAAGCTCAAGATCTGGGGCTTGTGTTCTAGCCCATTGTAAAGCCATGGGTCAGCTGAACAGGTCAACATCTGAAGGTGTTCAGATTTCAGAAGCTTGGCTCTGGCCCACCTCTATTTTCTACTGGTGATTTATCAGAATTGTGCCTTAAGTTTGCCACACTTAAAAACCAAGCACACTAATTTTTCATTATATTTATGACTCACACCATGCCTTGATGAATGAAGATTAATCAAAGGCCAATATATTAATTTTGTATTATCAAGGTTACAACATCTTTCCCCTTTCCTTTGCTCAGATTATTGAACATCACCTGTACCATAGTACAATCTATCTTTGATGTATTGAAGCAAGAAAATGGGGACAGGGCAACACATTTAAAAAGAATTTTCATATTTAAAAATGAAAAAGTTTTGTGTTCACCATGAGAAATCATGATGGACACAAATGCAGACTGAATGCAGGCTGCTTTTTCAGTTCCTCAGTGAAAGTGCTGGCCCTGTTTCTGGATGCATGTAAAGGTAGTCACATTCTGCCAGCAGAGTGAATGATAAACATGATAAAGACAATGATGGACAGTTAATTGACATGCCATACCAGGTGCACATTACATTTGAGAAGAGTGGTTTCAGTTGGTTTGTGGGATATTAGCCCAGGCCCCTACCAAGAATGGAAATCATCAGAGAGAATTTATTGAACTGTATGTGTTTATTGCTGTGTATAATATTTAAAAGGTGCCTGTTTGCTGCCCACAGTGCCTTTGGTATTATTTAATTAAAATAATGCAGTGAAAACCAAACTAGCATCTACCCACCTGCCAATCTCTAATTCTAAGAGGGCTGGACCCAGCAAGTTTTTAAACAAATGCTTCACCAGGTCCTGGCTTCCATCAGGTATTATCATTAAACCTACTTAGAGTGATTTAACAGGTTGTAGACAGAAAATGGAATCAAAGTGCATCATAAATCAAACCAGAATAAAATAGGGGATGTTTGAGCTTTTAATTCTTTGGGTACATAGGTTGCTTTTTGACACAGGATGAGGGAAGTCATATGCAAGCCCAAGTCTATGGTTAAAACCTTAAATAAACAAACCAGTCCTTATAATGAGATTCAGACTTCTGGTTGGCTTTTACCAATAATGGCCCGTATTACCCACATGCATCCTGGTGTAGAGAATAGAAAGGAATGGTACAGGGGTTTTGTAGAAAAGAAAAGAGCATCTTCACTGAAGCATGTTCCCACCATATTGTCACCTCTGATTCCTCTGTGGCTGCCAGGAGAGAACAGATTCATCTGGCTGAGTGGGTGGGTGGCCAGGACCAGCAAGGAATTAAAGATTCATTTCACTGCTGTTCATTTAGGCACGGTCTCTGAGAAAATGAGTGGCTCTGATGCAATTTGTAGTATAAGTTATGCTTCCCTGAGCAGAAATACTCCCTTTCCATGAGTTGAGCTGACTATGGGAGAGGCAATGCTATGGTAGAGCAATGTTTCAAGTGGTGATAGTGCTGCAGTGGGTGTTCAGAGCCCAGTGAGAAGCCAGACCTCTTTACAATCTCTGGCACATGCCAGAAAGCTTGGTTTCATCGCTGGGATTTGTAAAACACGCCCTCTTTGCAGCAGCCCCATACTTTCCAGGCTTGCAGTAAGCTGGCTGTCTAGCAATAGCATCCTTGTGAAAGGGCAGAGCACAGGGATTCTCACCATGAATGGTTGTCCCACAACTTCACTTGACTACAAACTCACATAGGATTTTTGGCACTCAGCTTTCACCACTGGGAGCAGCACATGTACATACCGGGTGAAAGAGTCCAGCGGAGGAGAAGGTGTGATTAAGTGTTCTGTTAGAAAGGTGGAAAGGTCCTCTCTTGCTGCTCCACAACAGCACTCTTAATCATGTGCTAAAATAATTTCACTGGCATCAATTAAACATCTCGCTTCCTTTAAAATCAAAGGATGATGGTAACGTATGCAATTCTGTCACAATGAGACTTCTGCAGACAGAAATCCTCTTCATACATAGGCAAGCAAGAGAGCCTAGAAGATTTCTCTACCATTTAGGCACCAACTTGGTCTGCAAGAGTCACATCAGCCTGTGAAGGAATGAATGCTGTTATTCTGTGAAATGGTACAGGGAGAAAGATAGTGAAGAAGGCTACATAATTAGGTAAATGCTTCTTTCTCATGCAGCTGGGGAAAGTACACGAGGCACATATTGATGCAATCGTCCTAATATGAGGCCCCTTTGTCATCTCTGAAGACCCAACCCTGGAATTAATTATTTCTTTGGGATAATTTCTGGGATTTGAAAGAAGGTTGTCATGGATGGTAGCTTTTCTTCAGTGTCGGCAGCTGTAAAATTTGATTGAAATCACCAAAGCTAAGACAAGAAAAGACCAAGCAAAGACTAACTGGACGTTTTTAAAAAAAGGTCTTAGACATTTTGTAAATTTAAAAAGGTCGTCTGTGTAACACAAAGAGACTTTCTGTTCATTTTATCTTTGAATTGCTGTTGTATTTGCTTGTTTCCAATCTCAGTAATGGACATCCAGCCACTGCTCTGCAGTGCAACAGAACAGTAGTTTCAGTGTCATGGTTTCAGTGAAACGAAACCAGCTTTGGGTGCTTAGCCCAAGAGCTCGGTGATGTAAGTTCCCGCAGCAATTAGCTGCTTCATCTCCTTTTCCAGCTTCATGAGTCAGCTGCACAGATCAAGAAGGAGTGAAAAAAAAGCCCACAAAAGACTCCTATAAAAATTCACAACAATTATTTTGCAATGACTAGAAGCTACCAAGGATGCTATAATTGTAACACGTTGCAGGGTGTATAATAGTGTGACCTTTATATAAGGTGCGTTGTACTATGATCTTTCCAAGCACAGAGGAGAAACTGCGAACAAAGGACTGCTTAGACTTCTGAGACTTCTCCCTTTCTAACTTGCGATTACCTCATCTATTTACACTAGGTGAGGAGAGATTTTGTGTGCTTTAAGTACATGTACTGCTTAGTTCTTTGGCACAACCTTCTTTTTATAGCCTCTGCATCCTTTAATCCTGGCTGAGCTTAGTATCTACCTTTCTGGCTACCTGGCTGCCTGCTGGAAGGCACTGGTTCTCTACTATCTATATTGCATTGAAAACACATGTCTGAAGGGACCCACCTTCATTGCCATCAAGAACTGGAGGATGGCCGTGATGCCCTGATGAGTATCTGTGCTCCAAGGTTTCTTCCTAGATGACAGGTATTAAGAACTAAGTTTGCACTTCCTTGGAGTACAACAGTCATTAAAAGCATATATAACAAACTGCATCCCAAACTAGACCATGCTCCTAACTGGAGATTTAACAAAATATTGTTAAAGTTTCCTTTAACATAATTAGCTTTAAATTCTGTCTTCCATAGAATGGAAATTCTTCCAGGTATGCCTATCACCTTCACTCCAGCCTCCAAAGCATCTATGACATCTTTGATGCCAATTGAAAAAATAAGAATTATTAGTATGAGTAGACAAAAGGCCAAGGTTTTTTTTATGCAGACAGGAAGGCAATGGGAGCAGGCAATGCAAAGCATATGAATTAAGGAAGGGAACCCTGCTGAGCAAATTATTTGTGACTATTTATTGGGAAAAGTTTTCTTTTCTTGTTTTTTTCTGAATTATCCAGGAACTTTTCTCTTTTTTTTTTAACAAATTTGTGCATTGTTTGATGATTAGGAACATATGCTTACAGGAAATGTCATCCTGGATCAATCAGAAGTCCAGCAGGCCCAGGGGGTGGGATTTCAAAAGTGCCTAAGTGAGTTAAAACATAAATCCCAGAGAATTTCCACTGGACAAAATTTACTCCAAACCCTCATTAGTCAGAAGTTCACATAAGCCCTGAAGAATGTAGGTTTATAGCGCTCTCAAAAGTCTTATTTATTTTTTTAATCTTGATTATTATACCTGGCTATTCTTGTTACTGATACAAATATCTAATACCTTTTTGAATCCTGCTAAGCTCCTGGCCTCAGCAAGACCTTGTGGCACTAAGTTCCCTAGGCTAACATTGCATTCACTTTGTACACCAGTGGATCATGGTGGGATTTCACTTTTGGTGCCAGACGGCTGGTCACATGTGATGGACAAAAAGATGTCAAGAAATCCAAGGAAATGGGTACAGCTGGGAAGTCTAGACTCAGGCAAAGTACGAAAAAAAGATTAAAGAGATGAATGGCAGAACGTCAACATGCCTAAATTCCCTCTGGAGGTATCTTTGTCTCTCCCTTGACTATAAAGGGAAGCCAGGAGCAACTGGGCTCCTGATTTAAGTGTCTAAATTTAGGTTAGATGAATTTGGCCCAAGAATCTTGTTCTACCTTTAGAAGCTCTGAAGTGTCAGAACAGTGTTTTCTGCCTTCAGATAAAGGAATAAATAAACAAGAAGCAGCTCTCCAAATTTGCAAGCCTGGTGCAGTTCTTCAAGAAATGTTACAGGCACTTTAAAGCTTGATGTACACTCAGGTCCCCTCACTGGTTCCTGCTGCCCTCAAGAGCTTCTCCAGGAAAACCTCTTCCCTGCATCTTCTGCCTCCATCCCTGCAATAGCTCAGTGTTCACCTTTAGAGAACAGAGATTTTATTCCTCTCTTAAAATAACCCAGCACCGACACTTTTACTTTCTGAGGTTAAAGCTGAACCTGACTGACATGGGGATTAGGAGTAGAGGTTAAACCCATGTCAGACTGAAGGTAAAGGTGCAAAAGGAACAAATGACTTGACCAAAATTCCTTCTTTAAAGTGCTTTGCATCAGCAATTAAGCTGACTGTTCATTTAGCATTAGCGGAGGAGTTTCTGCAGTTCAAATGAGATGTAAAAGAGAGGTTTTCACCTGCTGGCTACTAAAACAACAGGGAAATAATTATTCTTTTTCTGACCATTTAAGTGTGCTTTGCCTTGCACCAGGTTTTTTTTTTTTTTGTTATTGGGAGTGCCAGCCCTTGTGATTTAGGCAACGGGCCTCAAGGTACAAGAACCAATTCATAACATAGAGAAAGAAAATTTTAAAATATACAAACCCTCTTTCATTCCTCATTTTCCCTAATGCTATTAAACTCAAATAATTATACATTTTAAATTTGAAGTCCCCCCTGCCCCCCAGTGACCAAAGAGGAAAAAAAACCCCCAAAATAAATGGCTAAGAAAATAAGGGGTATAAAACAATTTAGGTTGAAAACAGAAAGAAATAGAATGACTGACTTGGAAACAATGGATCAAAGAGATAAATAAATAATGCTCAGAACTCCCCTAAGCTTCAGCAGCCATGCAAATAACTTCTAAAATAAATGAAAGTAATAGACAAGCTGAAAGTTTCCTTTAGGGTTGGGGAGGGTTGAGTTTTGAATCCAGTTGGCATGAGAGAACCTTGCCTAGAGTAAGGTGTTTTTTGAGGTCAAGGCTCTCAGATTTGGTGTTTGGAGAAAAAAAATCTATTAAAGGGGAGGATGGGAGACCTCAAGGAATATGGCAGTTTTTCCTATGTTTGAAGTATCTGACTTTTGGCAGGATTCTTTCAAGTTGAACTGACACCAAAAACATGTTGAGATTTGACCATCATTAGCCCTAAAAAAGGATCCCTTTGGCTGTGTATTAAAGCTTTGATATAGTATCTGATTGGAAAAGAGGGAATTTCTCCTGATCTGCCCTTCTTCAACCCTGCATCCCCAGAAAGCAGAGGCCAAAGATGGCTCTGTCCCCCTTGATTTATCCCTCCCTCATTCCAGTTTGGTCTGGGGGCCCCCATTCCTATTACCATGCAGTAAGGGGTAACAGCTCAAGGTTGTTGTATTTGGCTTCGTATGAGTCAGAGCTATAGCCAAGGACTAATTTTCTTTACAAGAAAGAAGCTTGGACTTTGAGCAGCCACCCCCCACCCTGCCATTCTGACCAAACAGAATTTCAGTTCTGCAATCTGCTTAATGAAGCTTAAAACAATTTCCATCTTTTATTGATGTGAATTCCCCCCCCGCCTTTTATTTTTTAATCTCTCTTCTCTTTTGGTATGCTGTAACCCACATTTTCCAAACAATGGACAATTTTTCCCCTACCTACCTACCCCCTGGTTCTCTGAAGTGATTCTGTAGGTGACAGTAGGTTGGGGAAACCTTCCACTCAACAGAGTAGTCTGTCTGTCTGTCTATCTATCTATCTATCCATCCATCCCTTCAGAGTGCGGAAATTATATTTCATCTGCTTTAGAGAATTCCTCTGGTTTGCCACAAATATCTGAGCATTTTACGTCCTGGCTTTGAGATATCTTTACATCAGGCTTTCCATGGTACTCTACAGATGAAGGACTATATTCTGCAGTCTGCGGAGTCTGCAGAATCTCTTAATGTTGATTTGGAATAGTTCTAACTAGTATTTGTTCATGTATGCAGGTAATTCAAAGGGATCGCTTTACCTTTTGCTGGATTACAATCACCTCCGGGTGCAACATCTCTGCTGTTTAGCAACATATGACCATGTTCCAGGAATGGAAGTAAAGAATGGCAGAATCATACCCAACTGAAACTGCAAGGTGCACCATGGCAGGCAGAATGCAATTTACTTCAGATGAAACTGTCACACCCTCCTCCACCAGGGCTGCTGTTATTAATCTTGAGAAAATTGTCATGGGATTTTTAATGACCACAGGTGGTCAAACCTTGGCCTTATATCTCATTCTAATAAAAGCACCTCCAGCTCTACCATGCTTTTAACATACAAAGACAGCTGATCCGCCCTGAATTGCTCCCAAGAGAAGTCCACTTCAGAAGAACAATCCAAACTGAGCTGTAATCAATTAAAAAAAAAAAAAAGCTTTTGTCAGCTTTGTAACCAACTGGGTGGACTTTCACTAAAGAAAGCATCTAATGAGAGATGCCGTATCTTTGTTGCTGGATGTGCCAGCCTGGCTCTGCCCATCTTCCCCTTTCATTCCTCTGCAGAACAGTGAAGAACCGAGTGACACGAAAGAATTAGACTGCCCTTCATCTAGCTTGCGCTTAGCAGGTACTTTGTAGAGGACACTACGTAGATATTTTTAAAGTGGTCTTGTTTAAGTATGATTATGAGGAAGTACAGTCACTTCACCACACCCCTCCTCCCGAGGTGGTGCATCTTCTTAGAGAGGCATCATGTCAAACAGTAAGATGTGACAATCACAACCATGGGCTGTATCACAAGGTAATATATCTGCCTGGGAAATCTGAAGAAATGCACTGACAACTGCCTCAGGAAAAAAAGGAGAGAGTTGTAAACCATTATTATATGGAGAGAGAGAGAGAGAGGAGGACATTTGCAGTAGAAGTTTTACTTCTAGAGACCTGATTTGCTGAGTAAATAACTTCATCAAGTGCTGTCTAATGTACAAAATTACTTTTAACTGTCTGCCACGTAGAACAAAACAGCCCTTGTTTACTAATCATTTCTCAGCACTTATGACTTCTATTAAATTCAGTACTTAAAAAGCAAGTCTAGAAAATGAACTTCATGGCATACCTGTCTTATGCTCTTACAAAATCATAACATTGGATACAGTCCTCAACAGATATAAATAGACACAGTCCCAATAGAATGAATGAACTTAACACTCTCCTTGATTTACAGCAAGCAAGAAGCTAGCCCAGCATGTGTGACCAAGCAACTGGGGCCAACCCTATCAAAACAAACCTGTCCCAAAGCAAACGTATTCTAGGATTCTCCATTCCACCCACTTTCTCCTCTCCTGTGTCACTTCCATGGCCAGTGCTGTCTTGGCAGCATCACATACATGTCCCCTTGCTTTCCCTTATTCCCCATGTAGGGAGGACAATTATTACATATTTCATCACTCTTTATCCAGACAAAAGCCCCTCAGCAAAAGACAAATTTTTCTTCGGCTGTCTTTTAAACTATTCTGGCTTATACAGGTTAGCCAGAAGCATAACTGATACGATCTAGTCCTTTGTCCTCTAGATAATTTGGGTCCATTAAGAAGCCTTAGTGTGTTGTTGTTATTTTTAAACAGTACGTTCCAGCAATAGCATCACCTAAAAAAAGTTTTTATTCAAAGGAATGGGAACTGAAATACATCATGCTGCTAATCTTCAAGTGCAAATGTAAACAACCTGAGTAATGCTGATTTAGTGTTCTTCGTCACTTGCTTTTTTTCCTTCCCTTTCTCTTCAGACAAAATATTACTGTTTGGAAACCTATTAGAGATTTTGGTGACATCTTCCTATGACACAAACAAAATCTGAACTACATATCCAGGCAGAGGATCAATGGAAAATTACAGGCAGAGCTGCTCGAAGTAGTCCAGCTGGCCTAGGATTTGTCAGCATGACGGGCCAAGCAGGCTTAAGCACCTTCAGAAAATCGTCCTAACCTCAAGAGGCACCTCTGGGCACTGCCCTGTCTTCACCATGATGTGGAGATTGCACTTCAAACCAGCATGGTGGGGAGTACTTCAACCTTCCCTGTCTTCCCAAGGGCATCAAGACCCACCACACTTCAGAGTGATATATCCTAGTCCAGAAACAAAGATGAGAGGGAAAAATAACGCTCAGGTTTGACTGAATTTTTCAAAATGAACATTTGCTAACAATTTATACTTAACAATTCTTCTTCCTAAGTGGTTATCCAGTCCCCAGTCTGTGGGAGAGAGTACCTGTGAAGGTATCCTTTCTTGCTCCTCCACACGAAGAAGTAATTAACCGTCTTTGCTTTTCCTGGTTTGACCTGATTCTTATTTAAACTGCATTTGGTCTCACATGTACAAATAAGTAACTGCCAATTATAGGATTATGGCATTTATTAGTCAGGGAAGTTGTTACTGTACCTTCATGCCTGTAGCAGAAAATTTGGCCCCCCCTACCTAGTTCATAAGACCCTTTTCATTTTATTGATTTTTGTTTCCATCTCAGGCAATCCTTAGAGATTCACTTCTGATTTCACTTCATATTCTTAGGTGCAGTTTTTTACATGAGAAGTAGAATTTTTTACCACAAGTTTTTTAAAAAATTTGTTGTGCTTTTTTTGTCCGTAACATAGGAACCGACCACATGGCCTTAATCACATGGTGGGCCACTGAGAACAACTTATATCAGGATACCATTGTGGTGGGAAGGCTTTCTCCAGGTGCATTTGTCTTACAGGGCAAATGGTTATGGCTCTGGCTCAGGAGCAGGCAGATGAGCTATGGGGAACTCTGTTCTGCTGGACATCTGGCTGAGAACACAAGGATCTCCTGTCAACATTTTTGAGTCCCAGAACTTGAACCTGAGTTTTGGAGATCCTGCCAGCTTTGTGCAATCTACAACTGGATGAATACAGTGTTACATAATAAATGAATGATGATTTACACCCCCTTTCTTTTTCTCTCCTTTTCTGTTGTCTGTGAGAAGTTCCTGATTTTTTTTCTTTAGCTCCTTGTTCAGAATTGGCTGGCCTACATTTCTGATCTTTGACCCAAAGTTGCTTGAAAATATTTCTTATTTAAAGCCCTCAGATCCATTTCTTCTGCTCCAGGGTAGGGTTGTTAGGGTGCCCTTTAGCTGCAGGTCAGACCAGCCGGGAAACAGACCTACATGGTTCCTGGCTCTGCTTCTGGCTGCAGGAACCAGACTCAGCCTCATCACAGTTTCAGAGCCACCAGAAGGGTCAGCAGCCAAAGCAAAATGTCCAAAGTCATGTTTCAGCCCTGACACATGCTTCCTTCTTGATATATGCGTAGTCTGGGAGCTGTTAAGAGTGGTGTGGAAGAGGTCTTTTGTTGTCTTTTAGTTCCCCATACCTGCAAAAAATGCCCAAGAATTTGTTCACTATTAACACTGCACGAATTGCTTAAAATGGCTGCTTCCAGTCATTTCCTTGCTAATCAGATTTGTCTGCAGTTGAAAATGAAACCAAGCATAAGTTCTGGGAACCAACTCAGAGCAAAATCTCTCCTTTTCAGAATGGATAAATATTCATGGCCATGCCTGATTTTTTCCTTTTCTTCGGATCACTGGCATGCTTCAATATAAAAAAAAAAAAATCAGTGTTCTTACCGAAATTATACAGTGGTGGTTAGTGACACTGTGATGTTGTATTTATCAAACGTAATACCAAGATCACCATTCTTTCATTGTGCGTCAGAAAGATTACTAAACAAAGTATTATTTCAGTCCCAAAGCCCATTTACCCTTTATCTTTTTCCAGTTGTAGAATTATTTGGCTGTTGAAAGATCCAGAAAGTACATGGATGAAAAGAAAAAAGTGGAAGCTTCTAGGGTAGTAATTTATCCATCAGGCCCTTATAAAAATACAAGAGATCTTAACTTTTATAACTGTACCTGGTCCACTGGAGAACACGGTAGTCTTACCTCCCATAGTTTTGGAAAACAGCCTTTTGGGACCAAATGTTCACACTACTTCCACTTGCTGGAAGAGCTGCTGTTTGCAGCAAGCTAACAGCATTCAAGGAGAGCAAGACATCGCAGCCCAAAACAGTGGAAATTAGTCAAATTTGTCCATAGAACAGACTGGATTATTCCTGCCTTTGCAACAGGTGATTGTTCCTCAGCACATAAACAGAACAACAGCTGCAGGCAATTGTTATTTCCTCATTAACTGCATTTTAGAGCTTACTGAGGTTTGCTGTGCAGCAGAACATTCCCAGTCCCTTGAAATGCTAATCGAAACATTTGAATATGTTGTTATCCTGACAGCACACTTGAGGAGGTTTTAAAACTGACCAGCTGTCTAACTACTCCCTGTAAATCACTCGCCTTGACCTAGCAGTACATTTTTCTTTTCTTTCGTGTCTATTTGCTGTTTGACACAGGAGCCTGTGCTGTAACTGCTCATTTAATACCAGACAGTGTAATACCCTTGCAGCCTGCCATGATTGTCAGGTTGATTTCATTAGTACGATAAGACACATAGACTCCTTTTTATCTCTTGTATTCTCCTTCTCTCTCTCCCTTTCTCTGTAATTTGGGTCTTTAAAGTCCCTGCTGTCTCCTGATCTACAGATAATTGTTTACTGTAATACTAGCCAGGAAAAGAGCTGATAAACTCCAGATGTAGCTAGGTCTTCAAATTCACTTTCTTTGCTCTGTGCCCATGGCTATGGACCTCAGATAATATTTTGCCTCTGTCTGGGGTCCTCTAAACCTTCTAATAAAAAGAGACTATATAGGATGGACAATAATTGTATCATATATGATCTGGCTCATTAGGGTTTCTTTTCTGTTTGTGGTGTTATTTTGTTTTTTGTTGTTTTACAAGCTTCTTACTAGCCCCAGTTCTTGTTGCCTGCCTCTATCAGCCCTGCACTGTACTCTTTGAAGTCTTATCGTGCTTCTTAGTGACAGGAGCCAGGATGCTACGTGTTGACCCCCATAGAGCAAAGAGATGAGCCTTCTTTTCCCTCTTAAAAAAAAAAAAAAAAAGAAAAAAAAAAGAGAAAAGAAAAATACAGTCAGTCTTTTCTGCCTTGCTGGAGCTTGTAGTTCCTCTGGTTCTTTGCACAGTGACATTTAGAGAAGGCAGATTGTCAGGGGTTCATTAAGAAGAATCAAATTTTTGCCTCCAGCTTCACCAGCTCATGAAACAATACCATTCACTGGTTTGATAGCAGTTCCCTAGTTTATTTTTTTATTATTGTTCCTTAGTTTTACATACCTCTGAACTTCTCCCTTCCACCTAGCACTGAAAGGCAATGTGCTATCAAAGAGGCAGTTCTCATATCTCTAGCCTTATTCTAAGGACCAAAAATAGCCCAGAAGGCCCTGCCTACATTTCCACTGTGAACCGACTTTGTAACCAGTTCATGAAAAGGTTGACTATAAATATGTTTTGTGCCCACACATAATGTGGTTAATACAGCTACTAGTTGTGACATCCTCACCTGGCACATGGAGATCTTCCTATAAACTGGTTTGGCACATTATTTTTTGCTATGAATTCAAGACCACCTATCCATGCCTGTGTAACCAGTTTGTCTGGCTCCTCCATGCTCCAGACCTGGGTGTGGTAGGATATCCTCCCTCAGATGCTTTGTCTCTTGTGCTACCAGGGCAAGCCAAGGTGTAACTTTTTCGAGTGTTCTGGTATGTGTTCAAGGACGTGGGATATCTGCCTGACCTGGGTGCAAGCCTTAGGCAATATCCCTGTGGACACACCGCTGTGCAGCCTGTACACTATACAAGCACCACACGGTCTCCTGAAAACTGTTGCCATGGGGATATAGGCAGATGTGTGCTTGTGTCACAGGAGAGGATTGAATGCTGGTTCAAAAACAAACCCACCCAAACACCATTCCAATTCCTGGGAGAGAACTGAAAACCTGATGTTGGACACAAATTTTATGAAGGTGCCTTAATATAATTCATTAGCCATTTTGCACACATCAAACTGAATTCCTTGTATATGACCTCCCCATAGCCTGAGGTTTTGGAAGGCTCTAACATCCAAGGCTAGATAAGGAGGCTGAGTGCCTTCCACAGGATGCCCCTTGCTCCTTTGCCCTACAGCAAGGGAGATTGGCAGCCAGTTGCCCTCCCTGTACAGTGGCATACCTGCAGAAAGGGCATCTTTCAGGAACAGGGAGTGAGAGTTCAATGGTAGATCTAATCTGGGAGGTACTGACTCTATGTCTCCCTGCTCCTCTGGCCTTCCCATTTCATGTTCCCCCAAACTTCTCCTTATTGCAGGCAGCATTATCAGACTCCACATCCCAATTACAGTCCCAGAAGTCTTAGACAAATGTATTGTTTCCACTTTGTATTGGGTGAAATGACTCTACAAGTCCATTGCTTACAAGTTTAGAAAGACAGCTGTGCTTCATTAGTAGGGGAGTCAGAAGAAATGGCAATCACAAGTGATCAGCCTACATTATCCAACTAGGCTTTTACTTTCTCTGTGAAAGCATCTTTTTCTCTCTTTTTTTGGGCTGTTTCTTTTCAGTTCAGGCTTTCTCAAGTCAATGAAGTCTTGCTGGACTGGGTAACTGGACATTTCCAATAGGTAATGAAGGTCATTGCTGAAGAGAGGAGCTGATGGGCACAACCATCTCCTCAAAGGCCAGACTGGCTGCCACCCCAAACGTCAGCAGAGATTTGCAAGACCCACCTTCTCTAGCCCAGTATCACTGAAACCCTTGCTTTAGCCATCAAATTAAATAGAAATGAATTGGTGTAACTCTTCCCCCATAATAATGCTGTTTCATTGCCTTGTAATCCACTTTTAATTGGGATTTGCTTCCTGGCAACAGCATGTAAACAAGTAGATCGTCAAAGGCGGCAGGGGGAGGGGAGGGAAAAAAGCGGAAATGGGTCCCCCCTCTTTCCAGCTTCCCCTCTCTAAAATTCCATGGTCTGGGCTGCTTCCAGAATAATTTTGGAAAATGCCTTTCCTTTCCCCCTTTATCCCCCAGATTTAAAAGGGGTCTATTCTCCTTCCCCCTTCATGTAAACATCACTTATCTTGTTCTATAGGCAGCATAACTAGCAAGAGCAAGTACTCACAAAGTGTAAATTAGCTAGTGACAATAAATTGTCAGATTGCCTCTGAGGCAGAAACAAATGAATAGTTTAGTTTATTAATCACATGGCACCTTCACCTTTGATGTCTTGATGTTCCAGTTTTGGTGCTCCATTAAGCAACCCTGAGTGACTGCTGCAGCAGCCTCCACTAAACCAGAAATTTTGTTGGCAGCACATTTCAGGACTTCAAAGGCGGTAAATTACCTTGAGATTGTTTCATTAAAGCGCCCTTCCCAGTGTGAACAGCAATAACAGGAGAATCGAGATCAAAGAGCATCCATCTTTCTAGATTTGTTACATAGAAAATTACATGCTGAGGGTGTCTTTTTCACAAATCATGTCGCCTCCCATTTCAGCAAGAATGGTTCTAATTAGAGCAGAAGCCTCCCTGGCTGTGGGGAGAGTTATGATTGTCATTAATACAGCACTGGAAGCTTTTTCCTCTTTGCACTCCCCAGACCCCTACCCAATTCTCTGCAAAGCTAGCAATGTTTGTGATGTGCCTCTGGAGGCTAATTAGAAACAATTATGCTGATTAACTGATTACAGGCAGTTCTCTACAGATTCTTGGGAAGAGTTTTCCTGGGATGTATATTTGTTTATTTTAAATTTTCTTTCATTTCCCTTCCCCCTCCACCCCCACGGGCTGTCTAACTTCACATAACTCTGTGCTTTGCTTTCTTCTGTCTAACCATCACGGATGCAAACTAAGCAAACCGTGCTGGAGACAGACCAGAGAGAAGGGACTGCTGGAGGTCCTCCTGGTACATTTCCTGTTTGATGTGATGTACCAGGTGTGAGCCAGCCGGATGAAGGATCTATAGCCCTGATTCCTGTATAATTTGGTTTCATTTTCAGGTGCTCAACAGTTGGCTTCAGCCTTCAGGTCATGAGAATCTTCCCTAACAAGTTAAATCAGAACAGTACCAGGTATTAAGCATACGAAAGCCACAGACATCACCTGCTGACCTGTCCCTGTCTTGAATGGCTGGTACCTTCTCAGAAGACCTTTTGGAGAAGCTTGGGGTAGAGATGCCATGGGCAGGCAGGCACCGATCCCATGGCAGGACTGCCTTTTCCCATTTCACTCGCTGTGCATAGATGTGGAGGGAGACAGCCAGAGGGGCATCACTACAAAATTAGGGCAATTCTTTGGACGCCTGAATCACTGCTTCCTGAGAAATCCCTTTATCAGCAAGCTGTGGAACTTGTCCTCCTAACCTCCCTTCCTTGAAGCCACTCATTGATGTCCTTTCCATGTCTTGTTGAACACAAAGGCACTGCTGTTGTCTAACATGGAATGTACTTTGTGATTTTGTGGAAATAACAGCAGTCCATAGAGATTCTCACTACTCCATAATCATGGCAATTCAGTCTGTCAGAGGAAGTAGAGGAAACCCAGCAGTACAGGCAGTCACAGAGAAATCTTCCACAGAAAGGTAGCCACCTCCAGATATTTAGAGGTTGTCTTCTGTGTTCAGACACAGCATGTTTACATCTGTCCACTCTCTGATTTGATTCCCAGCTCTTACTTACTTAAATCTGATGTTCTTGCCACCTAGATAAATGTCCATCACAACATATGACATGTGAGGACAAAAGCTTAAAAGGTGCCCAAGTAAAGTCTCCTGGAAAAGGTCTCTCTTTTAATGGTGTTGCACTCATGTACTGTCTGAGGTTTTTCTGGTGTACTGTGAAGAGTGGAGGCATCAGTTTGGTCAGACAGAATAGTGAGTGTTTTAGGAAACTTTCTTGTACATCTCTTACCAATCTCTTCTCTAAGCAACCAAGAAACTGCAGTTTCTCTGAACATGTTTCCTTTCTAGGCTTTTAGGCCAGAACAATTCCAGAGGTGCCTGTAACTTTTGGTGTGTTCAGTAGCATTTTCTGCCCCGTTCTTTAGGCTTCCTAATACATTTCGGTTTATTTTCTGCTGCATAGCCAACTAGGCTTTTAACATTTTCTTTGTAGATGACTTTTTCTCCTTAAGGTAATATAATAATGTGATATACTGTGTAATAACACCATGAAACTGGGAAAAATAAGAGATGTATGCACTAAATCTCTCTCCCCGACATTCCCCCAGACAAACTTTACTGGTGGCAATGCCCTTCTGGAACATTCCTATTAGGGGTACATGAAGAAAGTTTCCTTATCAAAAACCATGAAAATATTCCTGTGCCTAATGCTCTGGCAAAATAAACTAACACTCTTTCCTAGTTATAATATAGTAATATGATACGGAAGATACAACTCCACTCATATCTTTTGTGATTTTGACCTCTGATTTGCAAATCTCCAACCACAAGTAGATGTGAATGAAACATTCATAGCCAGAAGTTAAATTATTCAGATAATAGGTTTTTTATTTTTATAATTCATTGTAAATTTGAAATAGGATCAGGAAATCACTTTAGTTCTGAAATAAAAAAGCAAATGCATCCATTTTCCTACAGATTATGGTCTTCTTGAAAGTGAAAGATGGTATCAAAATGCAGAGTTTGAGAGGTACAGACATTTCATTTTACTCTTGTGTTTTATGAGACCTTTTTGTCAAATATCACAAGGGAAGCAAAACATGAGGAGCATAGAACCATGGGAAAAGCAGCAGTGAAGGTTTTTGTGTGCAGTCCAGTGGAATCTCTTTCCCCAGCTCTGCAGCAGTCTCAATCCAATCTGCTGGATCCTGTTCCACAGAGAAGAGATTGAGAAGAACAAGCAGCACGCAATGATTTGTTGGATTCTGGTGAAGATATACCATGCCTAATTTCATTGTGAAAGGAACACAGCTATTGATCAAAATGTCTTTGTCATTGCTGGAATTATGCCAGAACTATCCTGGTATTTCAAGAAGGATTTGTGTTGATTTTTGTGATACGAGGTCAGAATAAATTAAGTAGGGCCTCTGACAGCTGATTTTCAATGATAATCTTTATGTTAGGATTGACCTGTTTATTCAACCCAGTCAATCTCTTATCAAAATGACAGCTCAAGAGCACCGTAGATTATAATCCCCAAGGATGCATGAGAGCCTGTCACTTGAGACAATAAAAGCTAATTAGTACAAAATTAGAAAATAAGACTGAATGAGAAGAAAGCAAAAAAAAAGATCAGACTGTCTATCTCTGCCACAACTTAGAATAGAACATGTTGAAACCCAAACTGCAGATGTCTTTGTGTTGTAAAGGGCCCTTGTATTGGGATGACTTGCAAATTTGTGATGTAGGAGAAGCACTAGCCCTTGCAATCTGATGGGTCTTTCTCCATTGTAGGGTTCTGCGTTATGCTCTATTCTCATATCTGGATAAATGAGTAGTGGTTCTGTTTGAAGATGGAATTGCACCATCATAAAACTGATACATAAATGTAATGTAAAAAGGCTCAGAATTGATGCCTGGGAGATGGTACTATGGAACAAGGTTGCAAGGCACCATACAAGTTGTATCGTGTGTAGGCCTAGAACAGCTGGCAACTTATATACTGTGGTTGTAGAAGTATTTCAGTACAGCTGTTGATAGTAAAGCCTGAAGTGTACTTGTCCGAACAGCTCCCGTAGAGATTGATTTTTGTTTATCACTTTTCTAAGTGCAAAATTTACACATGAAATTTAAAAAAATTATAGTAGTCTTTCTAATTGTGGTTGAATAGTCATACTGCTAATAAGTGCACAATATAACTGTAAACAGATCACAAATCTGGAAACATATTCATTTATGTTACCTTTGTTCTCATTCCAGGAAATACAAGGATTTGATAAGTTGACATTGATTTAATAGTCTGAAAACTGGAATCAATCTTTCTTTTCAGCCTTTTATTTTTCCTCCTGTTGCAAATTACAAACACATTTCTGCTTCCTGCAAGCTGTGCGTATATTTCCATGGCCATTTTGAAGATCTCTCCCCCTTCTGCTCCCGCTCTTGCTTAAGCAAGAAATGTCTTGTTAATTGAGGTTGCAATTCAATGTTTAGTGAAGGAAATGAGCACAAAGCAGTCAAGGAAATTCAGCTTCACTCGTGTTTGTTCCACAGTGGCAGATCACTAGTGTGATGATGATGATCAGATGTTCTTTGAGAACTGAGATACAGTGATTGGTTTTGATAACCTGAAATTAACAACTGGATTTATAGCTTGTAAATATTCCTTGTGGTGAATTCTTGCATTGCTGGCATAATCCCCTCTTCCTGTAGAGATCTTATTTATGAATCCCAAACCAGTGACATTATCCCCAGGATGTAAGACAAGACTCTCTCCTGTAATGCACACTGCATTTACTGAGTAGTCAATAAAGTGGAATTCTCAGACTTTTTATATGGACCGATTAAATTGTATGTGACTGTGACAGTTAAATTTACACACACTGACCTACTGCTCGGTTATAAAACTGCAGGCTCTTACTTGCAAAAGTTTTCTACTACAGTGTTTCTCCTTCGTTTCCTCCTTCGTGGTAAGGAAAGATCTCTTATTTTGGGTTTTGTGATGTGATACAGTCAGTGCCACTGTGGTTCAATCTGCCTGTAAGGCAGTGGCAGGATTGCCCTATTAAGAGGTGCCCTACAACAGCATTGAATCAGAGTGATTGCACAGCATGAGCAAAAAGACACCCCATGCTACACCATTGCAGTGTTCTTTTTTGCCTCCTGACAGCCATTGATAGTTAAGGCTCCTACAGGCTACTTCATTTCAGCCTTGTGGCAATGGCTCTGCTGGGCTACAACTAGAAAAGGGGATGCAAAGATCAGGTGGATGTCACCCTCATACACAGCTCTACCAGCCCATTTGATCTTTTCCCACTGCCTGCCTCTGAGAACATGGGAATCATGTTGTGCCAGCAACTCTTCCTGGAGCCTGAGATAATGATCAGAGAAAGGAGGAATATTCTTTCTTAATAGAATGATTTGGAAACATTTTAATGCAGATTCATATTTTAATCTGTTGAAGAATATATTTAAATGCCACTTCATCACCCAGATTAGAAGTACAAACCCTGAAATAAATGTTTCGAGGAATAAAGTGTCTCCAGGAATGGAGACATCAGTTCAGTGACCTCCCCAGATGATGGGGTGAAATACATCACAATGGCTGACTTTTGGAAACATTTAGGCCAACATTCAGATCTTTAATAATACTTATAATCCCCCTGACTTTGCCTGCTGGCAATGGTGAGGAGTGGGCCTTTCTAGTCAGGAAGCTGACACATACAGGAACAGCAAGAAATTGTAAAGTCATCAAGGTAATTTTTCAAACCCATTACTAAGGCAAGGGACAGGCGAGCTGATGTGAAGTTAGAGAGTACAGTAGAAATTGTCCCATCTTATTCCCTCTGTGTTGCTTTTGGTTGACATGAAGTTCTTTACTGAACAGGGTTTTAGAAGAGGTTTGACTGGTGGTTCTTTCCCAGCAACGGACCCATTTTTTACTTTCGTAGAAATGCTTTTCCTGTCACCAAAGAATCTATACTTGGGGTCTCATTTAAAAATATCAGAGTGAATGAAGCTTTCTTGATGATCCTGACCTTTTCATGCTGCTGAGATTTCCATTTCTTCTTCCTGGGGGCACCACCACAGTGCAAGGCAGGCCAGTTTCAGCTTTGGGTTATGCGAATATTGCTTTGTGCCAGCGAGACCTTGATCTAGATAAAACTAATGTTAACTGTGAGGCAGGAGAAGCGTCTCTTTAGCATGTTAGAGAAGGGGTGTTCTCTATGGATAGCCAGGATGCTGCTGAGGGCTTCCTCTAAATACTTTCAATGTACTCCAAAGATTTTGAGAATACTCTAACAATTTTGATGTGCTAAAAGCTGCTAGTGTCAGGAGGTGCTAGTATTAGCAGGCTGGATAAAAGAAAATTGTTCCACGGAGGGGTGGTCCTTGCTGAGCAGCATCCCAACACTTGTTATCATATATGCCTATGTGCCTATGTTAAATAGAAACCAAAGTCAGAATAAAGTAGACCTTATTTATGGGATATTATGTCCAAGATGAAGGCAACCATTTGTAAAAATAATCCTTTTAAAAACCACAAAGTAAAAGTGAACTAGATGATGTTGAAATTATTATCCTTTGTGGGTACCTATTTTATATGTTGACTATTTTGCAAAGGTTATGTGCAAACCACTAAAAATTCAGGGAAGTGTCATTCTGTAATTAAAGTATGTTTATTCAGTGCTAGTAGGATTTCTGCTTAAATAGTTCACTGAAATTTGGACCATTTCAGGTCCCAAAGGCCTAATTATGTTTTCAATATGCAATCAAAGCAAGTTAGTGGAAGCTCTTCCTGGGTAGGCAGTATGGAGTGAAATCTTTCATGCTCACTCTGTCCTCAAAGAGATTATCCTGCTTTTAAAAAATGCAATGTGTTATTAATATTTTTTCTTAATTATCTATGGCTGTTAATGCACAGATTAACTTGTCATTGTTCCCACCAGGAAATGATGTAGCAGAAGCATCTTTTTATAGGACTGAGGAGCCCACAAGTCTGATACACTCAGTGGACCTGCAAATTAGCATAATAATAGAATTTATAATCTGTTGAGGTAAATAGAAACCAAAGCCCACAGAGACATCCACACGTGGTAAGACCAGTTTGCCAGCCAAAACAAAGTCTACTTGTGTTGTTCACATTCTTGAAGAATCTGAGTATTAGAAGATGTCTAGGACACAATGAAGTAAATTTCCAGACAAGATAAATACAAATGGTAATACAAGCTGAGAGTGAAAAATAGGGCTACTGTAGGAATTTTAGCACTAAAATATTGAGTGAGTTGTGGGAGGTACGCCCAGTTGGGATTCTGGTTTTCACAGGCTCTTTGCTTGTCAAACTTAATATCAAGTAAAATAGCCTAATTTGGCTTGGCAAAGGCATACAGTATATAGACTTGATATCTTTGACAGAAGCTTTTGAAGTTTCTTATAAACAGTGTTTTCCTTACTTTGGAAGAGATTGTTCAATAATAAACAACTTTGCTGATTCTGACTACTATTGCTGAAAATAACAAATCATAAGTAGCTCATCGGCAAAGGAAATCCTTTTGCTCAGCCTTTCTGCCAAAAAAGGACTTAACAGTGTGCTCAGTCTTAGGCATGCGCTTGAAGAAGGCCTGAGTAAGGGTGTGTCACTTTTTTAGTGGTTTTGTTCCTGTTTTTTTCTGACCCATGACCTTATGGAAGCATGGTGTGGGACTGTCCTTCAGGCAAAACATGGGCTTTTGCTCTCCTGGATTTTCTTTTTTCTTTCTATTGTGGACTGATGTGAAATCTGAATGTGAAAAGAGAACTAATTTACCCATTAGGAAATTATTATTATTATTATCATCATCATCATCATTATTATTATTAACAACAACAACATTATTACTATTACCATTATCCCTGATAAGCAGACAAGCAGAAATAGGTTGCAGAAAAGAAAATAAAAATATTTTGGAGAAAAACTTAGAGCCAAGGCAGAAATGTATTAATGCGTTTGAGAAGTGGTATGTTATCTTTGGAAATGGAGCAGTTTTAGCGACTGGTAAAAGAAACATTAACTGGAGGTTGGTGATGGGGAATTAGTCAAAGCAAATCCCCAGAAGAGTATGGTCTGCATTCTTCCATGATATCCCAGTTTCTTAGATTCCCTGAGTCAGATTCAGCACTGAAATATGGATGTGCTGTTCCCACCAGAATTAATAAAAGCTACAATTACTTTATATTTTCGTTTATTTGATGATCAGAGCAAAATAGGAATGGCCCAGCTTGCACTAAACCAATGATGCAAACAAATGGCCCAAGAATTGTGGTTCACAGAAAGAGCTGGGTTTTTTCCTCACCTTATGAAAAGTGGCAGATCTCCATCTCTCCCCCCAAGGAATAAATCATCCTTTAATTTTTTTCTTTCCAAAGTGTGCTTTCTCTTGCCATTACTGTCCCTGTCTCTGTCCTTCTTCTTTTCTGCTGCCAGTTTGCTCAGTATGTCAAAATGAGAAGGAGCTCAGAGCTTCCTTTTGAATCTCAGCTCTTAGTATTTAAATACTTGGTTTGCACAGTTTAATTTGCCTGATTCCTGCAACTTTTATCCTATTGATAATTGATAGATTGTTCCTTCCTTCCCAATTTCCTTTATTAGTTACATCAGGAAGTTTATTGGTGTTCTTTGCATGTAACTCAAGAAGACGGATAGCGCCACGCTTGTTTTCAGGCCTATGTAAATTAATACTGTCCAGAAGTCTAAAGGATCAGCAAGCCTTAAAACCCGGAAGATATCTGGTTACACGCCAGAGGCCTCCTCTTCAAATGAAATGACAGGAATCTGGGGCTGAAGGACTTCTGTTCACTTTTAATGAACTTGAGTGGCTCTTGCCTATAACCAGAAATTATATGCAGACAAACAGCTCCTAAGACACATGTCATTCCTGTAGCTTGCAGTCTATTATTACTTTTATTCTTTCCAGCGTCCTCTTGTTACACTGCAAGCCTAAAGACCAATCATGTAAAGCATGAATAATAAGGTGTCCGAGAATGCTGCCACTGATGTCAAAAGTATCTTTTTACCAGAGTGGAAACAGAAAGTCTGATCTCTTAAACCTGGTGTGGCTCTTTGGACAGGTTCAGCTGATTTACATTTATGAACAAAACACAGGAGGATTCCTGGGTTGGCACAGCTGGATTTGAGAGGTTCACAGGTGTCCCTTGATCAACAAATCCAAACATTTTCTCTTGTCATTCCTGCTTCACTGGAACCAAGATGTTGGTATATGTGTATGTCCTTTTACAGATAACAAGTAACCACAAGAGTCTGTAATGATTTACTGTCTGTGGTCCTCTACCAATGCACATATGAATGTAAATAAATTTATTGAGGAATAATAAAGGAAATTTAAAGCCATGATGTAAAAAGCAGTATATGAGAAGTTACCCACTCAAAATGTGGGTGTGTGTAAGTCTGTCAGATGTTACAATTAAATGCTAACATGGTGTAATACAATAATATGGGCACACAGTATTTCATTCCAGTGGCAATCCTAATTATAACACTACTTAGTACAGGAAATTGCCTGTTGAACTACACTGCCTGAAAACCTTAACAGAAAACCATGCATATGCTTTCTTACATAGTGAAATATAATGCAGGGCTGACTCCAAACAGCAAACCTCAAGATCTCATCCTTTTCTTTAAATTTTCTCTTCCCTCCAAAACTGCACACAGTAGAGAGTAACGCCGCAACTTATTAGCAGCATGAAAGTGAGGCAAGAGCCTGGTTACAAAAGCCAGTAGCATATGATAAAATGATGGCTCAATCAAATGGTTGTAACATGCTCAAAACAGACTGGAAGGGCAGTGTTCCAGCAGCAGCAAGGAAAAGAGCCTGTCAACACTGTGTGCATATTTGTCTACGTGAATATGAATGGCTGTAAGTGAACTGTGCTAACTGGACTTGCCGAAGTAGTTATAAAATGAAAGCTCCCCTTCCTCTCTGGATTCTCAGGAAGCTTTTGAAGAGAAATAAGCCAGATATTTATGAATTAAAATGCTTTCAATTCCACCTCTCCCAAGAGGGAGATAAATACCAATCTGATGTTTTTCTGTGCAAAAAAAAGGGATTTTGTTCTTTTTTTGTTCGCTGAGAATGGTCTGAAGAAGACCTTTTTTCTAAAGCTTTGCTTTTAATCTCTAGTATAATGAATTACTTTGCCCTTCAAAGCATGCAGTTTTCCAGTTAGTGAAATATCTGGAGGCATCCAGCTTGGGCTTGGGACAATGGGATGCACTATTCTGGTCTCTGTCTTGCTCAGTCCTTTACCCTCCTTGACACACTCTTGATTACAGACTGGAGAAGATCTTGATAATAACCAAAACCTCAGCTGCCTAATAACAAATGTAGGCATGAGTTCAGGAAAGTCCTTAACCATGTGCTTAAACTTGTTGCTTAATCACAGCCAAAAAAGCAGACAAAGAACTCAAGTAGAACAATACATAGACTGGGAAAGTCTCTGCTGGGGGCTTTGGTTTCTTAACTGTGTGTGCACTCCTGTCATTCTATTGACCTTCAACATCTACAAAAAGGCAGTATGATTTACTGGAGCGAAGTTGTTTTACTAGGCTTGGCTGAGACTTGAAGTTCTTCCCATCAACAAAAAAGCGCTGAGTCAGCTCTCCTGCAGCAGGGGAGAGCATGGCTCTGCGACTAACAGTTCTATAATCCTAATACATCTAATAAAAAAAAAAGAACTAACTGTATTTTACTCCAGAGTAAACACTATTTACTGAATAAAATCATGTGACTGGACAGACCATCTTCTTGATACTGCAATGTCTTCCCCAAATCCCTGCTTTCATTGTCTGTAGCACCACTTAGTGTTTCTTTATACTTTCTTACCACTCTTGTTATAAACCTTCTAGCAACAACTTACTGAGGTTTGATTTTAATTTGAGCACCCCAGTCTACTGAAACACTTTGTTGTAGAAAGAAAAGCTATTGGCACTGGTCTAGCATATCAAATCTTGAGGTTTACTTCTTTGACTTTACAGCTTTGTTGGCATCTTTCTGTTGATTTGATTGTGCCAAATGTTAAAAATGCCCAGTAATGGACGATATCCATTTGATTGGACAGATTAGCCTGTAGAAAACTCTCACTTGTGGTGCCATAGGAGCAGAATCACCCTTCAGTGTGGCAGCTCCACGCATTGCCTTTTCCAGTGGTGATATGGAAGCTGGGGAAATCTTGGGGACTATAAAATAGCACAAGACAAGTTCCTTTAACTCATCAAAAACACAATTAAAATATTAATATTAAAGAATGTCATGAATAGGTGCAGAAACTTTAGAAGGGGTACTGTATTGCCTACTGATTTCAGTGATGTTGGTGCAAATCTTGTCTAGACCACTGAAAATTTCATTCCTAGCTCTGAATGTCCAGAACACATTCTCATCTTGATGATAGGATCAGCTTTCAAAACTGAGTTCCTAAAAACTGAGAGAAAAGAATTATTTTGCCTGTTGTTTCTTAGGACAGTTTTATGCCTTTCTTACTTCTTTGTATCACTGTGAAAGAAATGGAAGTTTAAAGACACAGTTAGATATGGATGACTGTGTATGAATCCCATTTCTAGTGGTAATAGATTAAATATCCTTGCAAGTGACATAACAGTCTGGATATGTCCATTCTGTCCAATGCCCGACTACATTTTTTATGTACACAAGTATTTCTCTTTAATCATGTCTGTCTCCTCCTTGTCTCTCTTCCCAATTGTCACAATTCTGCCTCTTTAGCCTGCATCAGCCATGCTTAATATGTGCCATAGCTTTGTTTATGGATATATTTTACTAATTCTTATTTATTAAAATAATTGCCTTAATTAATCCTAATTGTTCATTGTTAATCACTCAGTAATATGTTTCCATTTGCTTGTACATATATTTTTGTATTAGTCATTATAAAAGCAAGACATAAAGTAAATGGTATAATTACTCACAAAAGACCGTGAACTCAACCAATAAAAAGCAAAGGGGAGAAAATAAAATGCTTTCAACATTCCTATATAGTAACTGGGACATCCTGTGTCACAAATAACTTTATGAGCTGTCTGGGGGTGGGATTCCCTTCTAAAGCCCCAGGAGGCTAAGAAATGAAATGAGAAACCATTTTACAGCTGAGATGATGTTTCCAAATTTAACCTCTTGCTGTTTGTCAGCAAGACCAGGAGAGAAGGTAAAAGATGCCAGTGCCCTACTGAACTGCCTGGGATAGATAGACTGTCTGGGAGAACCTTGAAGGGAATGAAATTGGAATAACAATGTCAAAAATCCTCAGAGTTTTGTATTTTATTTTTTATTTTTCTCTTGTAAGGGAAGAGAAAAAACAACTACCTACTATTGTTAAGTAGAAGCTCAGAAATATTTTAATGTTGGTAGTTACCGAAAATCACAACATGACTTGATCTGTTTGCACTCGGGCCAGGTCAGTTCATGGTCAGATGAGTGCATGGGGGTGAGGAAAGAGGAAGCCTTGCTGAGAGCAATGGCGGTGCCATCATCTAGGTGGGTGGTTATCTCGTCTGTAACTCTAGCCTTTCCCTAAAGCCAAATGTAAAACCAGTGCGAGCTATGAGGTAGCATGTGAAGGCTCTACAGAGCTAAAGCGAGGCGCTCTGAAGAAATGTGTCTCCAGGGCAGTCCTGGGCTGGCAAAGATATTCTGCCAGAACAAATACAGAACTGGACTATCAGCTATCTTATGTCCTCCATTCACACGCTTCTGTCTCCTATGAGGAAATTGTTTTGTTTTTCCCATTATCTGAAAATCGGCTTTCACATCAGACAGAATTGGTCTGTTTCACTAAATAACTCTAAAGCAGTTAGTGGTACAGGTCTTGCAATGTGAGCCCAAAACAGAGCATAAACTCTCCAAGTGCTTGGTCTACTTCACTGGCTCAAAGTGACTGAGGTACATGGACGTCAGGGAAGCCATGCTACTGTCACCTGAAAGCCTGATCCATGCTTAACTGTAGCATACTGATCTTTCTCTAGCTTTGTGATATTATAGTTATCCTTGGTTAAACAATATTCACAAATTATTTATTCAACAGTTAGAGTTCCCACAGTTCTAAAACTTGTTGACTTAATATTCTTTGGGTAAGTTATTTTTTGCTTAATCTGCTGGCAAAGTCCCAATGGTTTTGTAGAAGTTATATTAGCAAAACTTTTGCCTCAAATAAGTTGATTTTCCTCTCTAGCTGACAAGGTTTAAATATCTATTGATGTAAGTGCAATCTCTTTTCTATAGGAAAGATGGTACTTTGAAGTCAGTGAAGCATTTCTCCAAATTCTCCAAATGCTTTCTCCAAAGCATTTCGCCATCCTTCTCCTTCTCTGTAGCCAGGGGAAGTCTGTCTGCAAGAAGTATGAGCTTATTCTTAAACATTTCCACTTATTTTTGTCTTTGATTCTATTAGGTCTTCCCACAAAGACATGGCTAGCGGCAATTTTAGCAGCTTCTGTGATTTGGGAATCTGACCTGTTACAAGAGTTGAACAAATCCACTTCTGACACATTGACTATCTGGAGTCACACAACAGAAAAGTTTTCTTTATTATGTCTTCTCCTTCCTTTTTGACCATAGTTTTCCATACACTGAGCCAACTCACATACCTATCAAAATTGTTGAATGCAGAAGGAGAGAACTAGCTTGTTTGAACAGCTACCACAGGTTGGTGAAATCCTGATGACCCCCTTGTTTGGTCACAGAACAGAGGTGTCCTATGACATCAATGTACCTGCATGTGAAGTACATTTGAAGGGGGAGTGATCCTGTAACATGAATCTGAAGCTGAGATTGTGTCTTCTGAGGGCACCTTTCCCTGGAACCTTTGCACAGATACAGCAACCATGCAGGGTCTCTGGTGGTGGAGTTGTAGCTGCACTCTGCAGAGGGCAGCCTACAACTTGGCAAGCCCAAGAGTGGAGAGACACTACATACTCTTTGTCACATCTTCACAAGAAACAACCCAAAAGCCACTGCCCCCATTTAAGTCTGTAATTTTAAACTTCCATACTTCTTTATGGATTCTATGTGATGAAGACCACGTCTCTGCGGTCTAATGTTAAATCTATAGCCCAACTACTGCTAGACATGTCAGATGAAGTAAAAGACAGGAAAGGGGAAATTTTAAAGGAATGAATTAATGACTAAATTAATGCTACAGCTCCTCCTACAAATCCTTGCTTACAAGCTCAGCAGGTTTTTCTTGTTTTTCCACGCAGCCTGTCCTGGAAAGGGACCTCCTACCTCCTTCTTCTCTATTGCTGTTGTTATTAAGAGAGATTTTTGTACTACACAAAAGCTCTGATTGTCCTCTCACTTATACTAATTTTGCAATTGTGTAAATCCGTTGACCTGAGCAGAGTTATTTTTGATTGACACTAATATATGCTGGAGGAGAATCAGGTTTTAAATGTCTTTGAAGGCAGACAAGCTTGGAAAAAAATAGTCTTATTTTTAAGCTCCATAATCGTGACGATGTTCTTTTGTGCCATGCTGTTCATTTGTTATTTGGATTACATTTGTCAAACATTAATGCAGGTCAGATATTTGTATTTCCATTGTGCGTTACCTTGTAAATGTAACTTAATTTTTCTGTAGTTTTTCTTTGTAAATAATGTCACTTCAAAGTTATTTTAGAGGTTTTAAAGACCAAGAAGCCAAAGTGAATGCATATGAATGGCTCAGATTCCTAAAGCTTCAGTATCTTCCAGGATTTCTCTTACCATAAAATTAAATGAGTCATTTATATCTTACTACGTGATGTGATCATTCTGTTACAATGAGGTAGCTAGACAAGAACTTTGTCAATGATTTACAGTCATATGGTTCTCCCCATAAATCAGTGTAATACACAGTTTTATATGGATAGTCTTCAGTTTAGTCTCTTTTATGAAGTATTCAGTTCAGCTGAGCTGTGTGAAGTACTTTGTCTAACCACCAAGATGAGTCATTAGGGTGTTATAATTGCTCTTTTCTGTTTATTTCTTTTTTGTTGTTGCTATTGCTCACCTTTGGGCTTTTATAGTAATTGAGGGACCCTTCCCTTATGAAATTCATCACTTTCTCCTCCACAATGTATCATTGGGCAAAGCTAAACACTCAGCTGATCGCAACTTGAATTACTGAAGCAACTTCCTGAAAATGATGCAATAGTTTTATTTTTGTGGACATTTTCGTCAAAAACTTTTGGCCCCATTACTGGCTTGGCTTTGGGTAGGATTACAGCAGAAATTGCAACACTTATTTTTTTTACTGTGTCGTGCATGACAAGTAAAGAATTACAAGCCTGTCCAGTACAGTGGCCTTTTGCATACTTCAGAGGCTGTGGTCACTAAAGCAACTTGCCAAAGCCCTTACTATGTAAAAACTTGTTGAGCTGATGTAGTATACATATATATGTGCATTATACGTACACATTCTGGGTATTGCAGTGAGTCAGCTTGAAAATCCAAATAAATCAGAAGTTGCACTGATACTGTGACCTACACTTTAAAAGGAAGATCTCAGTAATTCTGTGCTGTTAAATTTTTGTCTAACCAGTACACATCACTGCTAAGCTCCAAAGTCAGAAGATTTCTTCTATAACACAACATCTATTGATAATAATGGATGCCCTGTCCTTGAAAAATAATGTGGCTTGTACCTGGTGCGAAACTATTAGTGAGTTGACTTACTGCTCACAGTAGTTAGAAGAGATTATGTTAAATGTGGCATCATCCCCTGGAAAAATATACTAGGGAACATCTGGTGCTGTTCCAGCCCTGCATTAGCCCAGTTGAACATGCAGTTAGCCAATATTATACATATGTCTAAAATAGCTGTGCAAATTAGGTGCATAATTGCATCCATAAATTGTTGGAAAATCTGGCTTTTAAATTACACATCATAAACAATAATAACCCACTGAGATCATTGCTGTCAGTTTACCTTACCTAAACTGCATTTTTCTTTGTCCAGTGTAAGAATCAAGGGACGCTCTCTAAACTTAGCAGGGAAAAAACTTCAAACCTGCAGTGAAAGTGGTTGCTCACAAAACATGTCAACAGGCTCTGGATGTCACTGCTATAAGGAGTTGTGGGGCCTAAATCATAAAAGACAGCTGCATTTTTGGTAGGCTGAGTCCATCGGCTGCTCTTAATAGTCTAGTCGCATTTTCTGGATCAGAAAGTCCCTGTATCATCTAGTCCTGGAAGCTGGGAGGATGTACAAAGAGAAGGATGTCTCTGTACTTTTGTTTATGTTGTAGAAACACAGGATTTGAGCTAGATGAACTTCAGTCTGGCAGTTACGGATAGTTTTCCAACCTTATATTTCTTTACATTACTTTGCATAACATTTTTGTTTCAGACTGACCTTGAAGTCATAAAAGTAATTCTTATTACATTCAGATCACAGTTATTATTATTTTAATTTTTAATATACACAGTTAGAAATGTGTTTTATTATTATAATTCCTGTCATTATTATTATCCTACAAACTTCAGAATCTGAATCTGACATAGTGAGGAACAGTCTCACTGGGATCCTCACTCCAACTCAGTGCAGAATGCAATGAAACAAAAAGAATAAATTTAAAACTTAATTTTAGTATCAGAATAGACCTCATAGTTGTTCAAGATAGACAGTAATTAATCTAACCATTCACATAAAAGCCACTTTGGAGGAAATTGGTCAGACTGTGACAAGAAGAGATAGCTCTGACCACCAAAAGGAGTGACAGAGGGTAGAAATAACACTTAAAGTACACACCTCCAATTACTATGATATTGTCTATCTTTTAATAATGAGAACATCACAACAGGGAAGTATATGAGCTTTTAATGACACTCAGTAAATGAGTTGGCTTGCAAAACAGCTGCACGTACTTTTGTACTTATAATGGCTTGACAACATTTTGTCTAGAGGGCTGTGAAATTTTCCAAGCCCAGCCCATGAATCTCAAAAGCAAATGTTGTTTTTCAGTGAGAAAGCCGCACAAACTGACTCTCCCTGCTTGTGCACTGTCATAGTGTGAGCCAAGAGCTGAAGTGAAGTCCGTCAGAGCCCTGAAGCAAGGAGCAACAGAGTCATCCATTTAAATGTATGAATCTCAAAAGCTCCTGAAACCAGAGCAATGCTTCTGAAAAACACAGCATTTGTCAGGTGTGGATCTAGTGGGGGGCTTTGCTATCTGTAGTCTCTTGGACCCTCTGTGAAGTACCATCTAATATAAAATCCATGCTTAGGGAGGGTTTCAAGGCACTGTTCCACTTGCACAATTGTGCACTAACTACCTTTCCACCCTCATTCACAGGTAACATTGGCTCTAGCATGTTTATTGGAGAAAGGAAAATAAGGGAGCCCCCATTCATAGTGAATGTTAAAGTTCTAGATAGGTTTTAGAGATTTAAATACATGCATTGTTAAATCTGGGCTTTGAGTCCAAATAATGAATCATATGTATTAATGGGAAAGCCCATAATAGCATTGCCTTGGGGTGTGTACAGAGTGATAGAAATTCTAATGTATTTTAAAATTAAACTTGACCTACAATCCTACTCCAATCTCAGATCTGTACAAAGGCATTAATTGGACTTATTCAACTAATTACTTGTTATTAAACTAGTGTAGAGACTGTAAAGACTTGGACAAGCAATTATTTTCTATAGACGACAACCTGAGTTTTGGCAATATTATCTGAACTGGGATAAAAGTTCTTAAACCTCAGAAGCTGAGCCTGCGGCAGCCAAGCCTATGAAGCCAAAAGATTATGCCAATGTTCTCATGGTTTTCATTTACGTAGGATGAAATTATGCCAAAATGTTATGATACTGTATCAGAAGTTGCGTGCATCTTCTCTGTACAGAACCATGAGGTTTCAGCAGCCCATTCTAACCTAAGTAGCAATAAGCAGAGATGCCACATCTCACCTAGTAACCCAAATGCTGAATGATAGCTATAAGAGCTCTAGAAGCAAAAGATATAATTTGTCTAGGGAATGGAAAAATTAAATAAATAATCGAGTGTTTCTAGCTTGTGACCAAGCCAGAAATTCTAATTTCTTATGTAAACATGTGTTCAATGTGGGTTTCTGACAGCACTCCCATGTATGAAATAAAGTTAGTGAATTTAGGTTATGTACAGGTAATTCTCCTGCATGTCTTTGGGTGGCTATGACCACTCAGAGGGATGAGGACCAAACCTTTGTTCTGTTTTGGTGGTTAGCGATGGTCCTTTTGTTAAGGACAGGAAGAAATAATGTTAAGGTTTCCTTTTTCCAGTGAAACAGTACTTAAAAAACAAAGTTTTAGAAACATCAAGGAAAGCCCACTGATCTACATGAGGTTTAAAAAGTTGAAGGACTTGGCTCTGGTAAGATCAACACTGTCCTTCTGACTTTTCTAAAACTGATAAATAATATAGTTAACTGCATAGATACCATCTGGAAGTGTCTCAGAGAAAAATCTTTAGCTGATTCTTCATATATAACACAACGAAATTATTTCTTTTCCACCAAACATTGGTTCCATAGCATAGAATCAACATTTTCCAGTGGAAGATTCTTCTGAAAATTGTTTGGCTGCAGTGAGATACACCAGTTGCATCTGCTTGTGATAAAACCATGTATTTCTGTAGCTCCATCCCTCGAGGTACTCAACTATTTCTCAAACACACTCCCTGTGAGGTCACAAAATGTTATTCTCATTTGGTGGCGAGGAAACTGAGTCACAAAGGGGCTAGGTGATTTTCCCAAGGAGAACAGGAAGTGTACGAAAGGGGTAGGAACCGAATCCCAGCTTCCCAAGCTCATTAACCTTGTTCTTCAAGTGTAATGACTCCTTACCAAGTTGACTGGAAACAATATCTGCCTCTCTAAGCTGTACCTTTGCTATACGTGGGGATCCATGTCGTTCTGAGCTATGAAAAGCTTCAGATTTCTCTGTCAGAGTTTTTAGAACATTAAAAAATTATAAAAATGAGGATGTTTAGAAGGTGAAAAGCTTTTTTTTGCAGTCTCTCTTTCCTTTTTTCCTTCTGGAGTCTAACAAGTTCCAAATGTTCTGGAGTGTCTATTTTTGTTGAGTTTTGGATTGAAAGTGTTGTTCTTGTACATTGCTACAGTAGAGTGTTTACACAGAAAACAGCCTAGTCTGGAAAAGTAACAATTTGTTCACAGGATCATATAACATATTTGCCCAAATGGGCTCTGGGAGTGAAAGCAACCAATCTGTCTTCTCTCTGCAATGAGTTTGCAATCTGATTTCTCTTTTCACCCATGAAATCTTCATCTTGCTCCCAGTGCCAACTGTAGTCTGTCCTGCTATTAACAGCAACAGCAGGAAAGGAAAAATAAACTCCTTTTAGTCTGTAAGGCTTTTTGAGAGCAGTGCAGAGCAAACAGCTCATTATGCTTGTGTGTCAGCATCTTGAGAGAAAAGCTGGCAGCCCAGGGAAAGAAGGAAGAATAAAAATCCCATCAGAAAAATATTCTTTGCTCTGCATAATCCTTCTTTGTGACTCCTGAATTTAGACTTCTTTATTAAAGGGAATGAGCAGAGTACATGCAGAGCTGTATGTGGTTTCCCTGTTTGTGCATCCAAGGTATGACACAATAAGGACAAATATCCGGAGGCAGGTTCAGAGACATTGAGTCTAGATCTTTAATTAATAGCTGGAGATCAATTGCATAATACCTGAGCAAATAGCCACGTGCATTTATTATCTGAAAACAAGAACTCTGCAATTACAGTCATAAAGAAAATGTCAGAAAACAAGAAGCAACAAATACCCATTGTGGAATTAATAAGAACAGTAGTTCCCCTCCAGTGGTCACTGAGTAAGCAAACATTCTGGTTAAATAAACTGAAATGGAGCATATCTGGGCAACACACTTATGTGCTGGGTCAAAGCAGAGGTTAAATAAAAATTTGTTTTAAAAAGACCCAAAAGAACACAATATGACTCCCTACCCCACGCAGCACATGCTGTTAAAGGAGCGAAAAGGAGCGTTGGGTACTTTCAGGAGTGCGCTGCGTGACTTTGAAGTGGAGCTGTATGGAAATGAGGGAGCATTCGTGTTTACTCCAGGCTCCTAGCAACTTTCCTGCTCACAACTAATCTTTGGCACTGAGGATGTATCAGTACTCGGCAGCCAAACACAACTCACCCCTGCCAACACCATGGTGACGGGCTGACCCTTTCAGAACACATCAGCATTAAGATTTTAAAGAGGGCAGATTTTCAAGGTTGACATTTATTTCATGTAAACCAGCCACCTGAGGTTTCTGAGGTGCTGATCCTTAATTGGTCATTACAATAAAAACATAGGAGTAATTTCATATTAAACTGATGCCTCAGCATGTAATCCCAATTTAGGTCACTTCATAACCAATGGATTTTTGCAGCTTCAAATGCATAGTTGCATGTCTACTACATAGTTAGATGTGTCCAGTCACTTAAGAATAATTATTGTCGCTACCTTTTAATAATTAACACAAACCAATCTCTAGCAGTTGAGTGTGGTTGGAAAGATTTATAGCCCATATTCTCACAGCTCTATGGTAATTAATACAGACAGTGATTTTGGGGACCATACAAATAGCCCTGTGTGCTCATGTACACATACTGACTCTAGGTTCCCCCAGCAGGTAAGAGCAGGATTTATTCACAGAGGTAGAAGAAAGGGGGTTTTGTCACTGTAAAAAAGCCTCTGACCAATCTAAGGACAAAGGTCTACTGAGGCTGAAGGGAATCCAGCTGCACTCAGAAGTTCTAACACAAATGATCGGCCCTGAAAGAAGTTGTACTTTATGCAGATTTTCCTCTAGATTATATACATAGACATTTTGCAGTTTTACAGACACCGGTTTGAATCTCTCATAACTCCTTCTGCCACATCTCTTTACATTTCCAATATACCTAACTAATCCAGTAATTAGCCATAAAAATAAATTACTTGTATAGATTATGTAACAATAACAAGGCAGCATGAGTCACTTTTCTTTGTTCTCACTCACTAGCGAGCAACAACATGGGCTCATTAAGTAGGTACCAGAAGTTCAATATGGAGAAAACTCAGATCTCAAGGCTAGATAATTTGGTCTCCATTTGTTTGCCTTTGTTCTCTTTTGTTTCCAGATTAAAAGGGCACCATGTACTTTTAGTTTCTTCAGGTAAAAAAGACATCAGGAAGCTGTTGCTTCATTTAAAACTGACCAGAGATGGGTTAGAACCTACACAATAGTTGCTTGCCTTGCATTTACAGTTTAATTTGGATGGACATAGGTAGAGTTTAGTTTGCCCCAGGAGAATTAGGAAATGGACCCCACAGACATGCAGAAAATGAGAAACTAAGTCACCAGTCCATTGCCACAAACATCTGAAAGCTTTCATGAACAATCAGAGACTTATCGTGGAAAGGGCACAATCTCAGGCTCTGTAACCACAAAATCAGTGTAATGACTACTCTCAGGCCCATGATGATCTGCGTAGCTTTTGCCTACTTGGTACCTTTGCAGAATAGCACAGACCCTAGATATCCCCATCCTTCCTCACACAAAATCCTGTATATAAGTGGATAGAAATAGCTGCCTGGACATTCATATAGCTGATCCTTCCGTTGAGTGGGAGAAGGATGATTTGATCTCTTGAAGTGCTTCCAAGCCCTTGTGGGGAACAACTCTCCCATTTATAGCTAAGCACAAGATTGCATGGCCTCAGGAAGACCCTGAACCACCCCAAGCTTGGGATATTTCTGGCCACAGCTGAATGACATTGGGGAGAAGTGTTGGACAGCAGAGTGAGTATTGCCCTGTCTTGGAGCAGGGTGGCATTTCGACCATGGGGCTGCAGTTTGGCACTGTGGAGTTTAGCAGCAATAATATTTTAGGCATTATCTCCTATCCTACCTCTTCTGTCCCATTCCTCTTTCCCATTCTGTAGATATCACTTTCCTCACTTCTGCCAGCACAGGTATTTCCAGACCTGGTCATGCAACCAGAAGGAAATTCACTTGACTTAGGGAAAAACTGAAAAAAAAAGCAGCCTGTTGATTTATTTCAGTCAAATATTTTCAGTTACTTGAGAGACATAACTGAAGAAGCAGCAAGGCAAATGGATGAGTGCCTGAAGGCAGGCAGTGAGAAGAAAGGGTCTCTTAAGCCAGAACTTCCATTCAATCTGTTTTTTGCAAATACATAGCCTGAGGAGCCCTTCCCAGTAAACCTGGCTGTGATTTTACTCCAATTTATATTTGTCTGCCTTTAGATGCTACTACCTCAAGGGTCACTGAGAACCAGCCTATTAAAACATGAAGCCTGTTTCAAAATGAAAATTCCCAATAATAAGCAATTCTAGCAAGATTTCCTCAGTCTCACTGGCTTAAAATAATGTAATGTATAAAAAAGAAATAGGGAAGTGCTACAGTTTCGCTCTCAACGAAAATGAGAATTCAGTCTTACGTAAAGGTGGGCCAACTAGATGATTTTCAGATTTAACATCTGGATCAACTTTACATAAAGTTTTCAAAGGTAGCTTCATATTCACAGAAAATGCAGTCAGCAGTTCTTAGAATAGTTCATCATCAAGATGGCAGAAATCTCATGAAGTTAGCTGATCCCATGGGTTTTCCACCACTACGGGAGCCTGATTTTCAGACTTGGTTTAATATGATCTGTGAAAATCGGGTCACTTGAAGACATTTTCATGTAATCATCTGGAAATTGGAGCACCCAAAGTCATTAGTCAGAGTGAAAATGCTTGTGCTTTTAGCTGATTTGGACCTGAATTTGATTATAAAGATTAGAGTTTGAATACCTAAACTCCAAACCTGACACAGGTTATGAGAGGGGTGTTCCTAACTCTGATTTCTTTTATCTTTATTTCACCTGTAGTTCCAGCTCTGTAAAATCACAGTTCTCTGAATCAGAATTACTATATATTTTATGCAAATGAAATTACATTGTGGTGCCAATTGGCTCTGGAGTAAAACTAGCAAGCAAAGAATTTAATTATATCCATTATTAAATGTTTGTGCCTCACAGATCCAACTTCTTAAAAACAACAATGATGAATTTACAGATTCCTGTTACCATCTGTTGCAGTCCAAGTCTGGCAGGGGGTGGAAACCTTGCTGAATTAAAAATATTGCTATTTAAAGTCTTCCATGTATTCATTTCCTTAGACATGTGAACTTGTTCAGTGGCAGAGCCAGCCTTATGGTTTCTGTAACTTTGCTGGCTGCTGAACTTGGAGCCATTTTAAACAACGCAGTGGATTCTCACAAAATTTATTTTTTTTAAGCTATATCCCTCAACCACAGACCTAAGTGGACAATCTTTATTTTTTTTTTTCTCCAAGGCTTGAAAAGCAGAATTGCAAGCAGTTAAGAGACGGGAAGAGGTGACGTGCCAGAGTTTCTGACTTCACTGCAGTCTAGAGTTGTTGCCCGGGTGATTGTGTTCATGGGAGGTCTTTAACTGGCAAAGCTGCCTGCTCAGTTTCACAGGCGCCACAGCTACTTCATTATTTCATCAAAGTTCATTATGTTGGGGAGGGTACCACCAATAAAATGAGATTACAAGTGTCTCCAACGAGCCTTTAAAGACATAATTCCTGGTTTTACCTTTTGCCACATCCCTGTCTGTGGTCCTATAATGCACAGAGAGATTTGCACCTATGATATGGACTATCCCACAGCTTAATTGAACCAAAAAACTCCTGGAGAATTTGATTCAATTTGTCTTGCGACAGAACCTTCTTTTGTCTTCTGTGGAGACAGAGTTCTTCATCTGAAAAAGAAATCAGAACAGTTTAATCACATGTTTTCAGGGAGGTGGGAGTATCTGGGAGAAAAGAAATTAAGCTGAGACTAGATCTAGAGCAAGATATTAAATCTATTAGATCAATGATATTTAATGCTCAATGAACTTCCAGGGAGGATTCATTACAATTCAAGGAGGAATCAATAATCACGGGCCATTTATGGCTCTGTGCTTGGTGAATCATATCTCCACACTTTGCTTTATGAACTGTCAAGATCCAGTCCTGATACTTCTAGCATTTTTCTGCTTTTATGCCAGTTTGACCCAAGTTCATAAATACATTTGGTCTTGATGTAAAATTATGTATACCAAAACAAAAAGAAAACCAGATTCAGTGTGGGTCAGTATTTTTGTGCCTTACTATCCTGCCCACACAAGTTTAAAGTAATTATTCCTATCTAACAGCAGTTGGGAGAACATGGTGCTCTATTTCTGTTAAAAGGTGGAATGGAACAGAAGCACCATTAAAACCTCTATTTATTTCCACATCTTGCTGGGTTTTGCTTTGCTGTGGATATCTAGGGACAGATGACTACTCCAAATTCCTCTCCATTCTCTGAGATTAATACTCCAAAGGTGAATACTGAAATATTTGCTTCCCTGATACAACGTGTACATAAGCTATTTGTCTTGGAAGTCGGTCACTACGTAACTGATTTCAAGAAAGGCATTTTAGACCAACTTTAAACTGAAAAGTAAGTTTTAAAAGGTCATTGTTTTTCTAGCTCATATTTTTAAGAGTTGACAGATTTTACACTCCAAAATAACAAGAAACGATAGACAACCTGACTATACTGGATTTATTCTGCTCCAGGGTGTCTCTGTGTTTGTGCAGACCAGACCTGGCATCAGTGGATTGCTTCCCAGGTTTCATTGGCAAGACTAAGAGCATGATTTTGCCTATTTCATGCGGAAGATGAAAATTTTATCTAGACTAAGATGTGTAGGACAAATCAGGTCACATTCTTTTACCCTAGCTTTCAACACTATCTCCTAGAACTGCATATAACAATAATATGTAAGGAAAACCGACTTCAAATGTCACTCTCTGAAAAAAACCCCAACAATTATTAATCCAGGTTGTGTTGCATTTATAAATTGCATATCTACAATGAAATGTTGTCCAAAGCCCAGTTTATTAGAATAGGTTTGTGCATGTATTCTGGATTTTCTACACAGGCCTTCCTGCTTCTCCTTCCAGTGCCTCAGGCTCCCCAGGCTTTTGTGAGAACTCTGAACACTCATATGTTGGACAATATTGGATAATTCATATATATCAGGAAACACAGACAAATCTCAGCCCTCAAAGGCTCATAGTCTATGTTTGTGATGTGCTTAAAGAAAGTTGATATCTCATGAACACTCTGGAAAACAAGGTGCACTAAGAGTTCCAAGAAGGCACATTTGTTCTGAACGCAAGGGCACATATCTTTCTCTGAACGAGTGGGTTAACTACAGCTATTTCTGATTTCATTCTCACTGTTTCAACTCTGAAATGCATGTCCAGACAATGAGACCAAGAAGTGTCAGAGAGGGAGCTGCAGACTGTTCCAGTGAATCCACCAGCTACAGGTACTGTTCAGGTGAAAATTAAAATTGGCATGAATTCCTGAGGCAATGAATCACTGTCCTTGTGGGCTTCAGTGTCTGCTTTGAATAATCTGTTTACTAATATTTGAATTATGTTGGTATTTTCCCTTATTAAAATTGTTTACTACAGGAATGCTATTGGCCCTGGAGTCTTAACAACGCTGGATGTACTTTGTTCTAGCGGGCATCCAACTGTCACCATTAGTCATCTGTCAGGGAGTGGAGATAGGCCAAGATACACTTATAGGTCAACTGGAAACATGACAGTAGAGATGGTCTCACTCTGCCCTGTTTTACCCCGAAACGTGGCCTTCCCAGGCTGTGGTAAGACAGGGTTTTCCCCTAAGTATCTTACAGTTACCTTTATCCCATACTCCAGCACTGCTGTTGAACAGAGTGTACTGGGTGACGTTCACCAGCTGCTCATGTTATCACTCATTATGCTTAGTATTGAATAATAAACCTCATTTTACATGTTGTACCAATGAGAAAGAGAGATGTGGAAGTTCTAGTGCTGGTTTTGGAAGGGTAAGGTTGGTTTCAGCCTGTTTTATGCCTCCCCTCTTCCCTTGTTTTCCCGGGTCCCCTGAACTCAGAGAACAAAATGAACAGAGAAGTGTATGTCCCAGATGCTGCCCCTCAGCACAATATCTCAGCTATGTGACTTCAGGAGACTGTGTAGAGAAGACAGCACCCCCATACAAACACACACTGAAAAACTGTGTACCATGTGTACCATGAAATCCAACTACAGGACTGCCTGATTTCCCAAAGTGAGGGCTCTGTTTTCTAAGTATCTTGGCATTACTGCTCCATTCATTACTATATGGTCATTTCGCACTCTGTTTTCTCAATGTATTTTTTGCACAGGCTATAATTATTACAGCCCAGCTTCTTTTTCATTTTGATCCGTTGTAAACCTAGTCATTACGCTGCTTCAGACTGGCTTCCCAAAATGTCAAGATTAAAATGGGGCATGAAAGCTTATGCAAGAGTGAGTCAGTGGAGCAATTTGAACCAATAAATATCAAAGCAGTGTCTAAGAAGTAAGCAATTCATTTGATACCACATCTTTCAACAAGTCTTTAGAGGATTTTCCTCTGTAGGGTTACACCCTGATATTTATTCTTGATCTTTCCACTGTGCAGAAGTCATAGTTTGCCTCATTAATGTGATGCTCTGTCAGGCAAGCATTTCTGTCTGCAAAACACATCAGATTACACTCCATTCTCAGTGCTCAGCAGTGATTTGCAGTGCTATCTGTTATCAAAATAAATATTCCTGAACCTTGGCTTGTACCACTGTCTCTGCAATTAGTGATATTTTATTAGTTAATTAATTAGTTAATGTCAGATATGGGCAAGAAATAAGGAATTTGCCAATATTCTTTTTTTGATGTCACTGTAGGTAAATGAGTTGTCAAGACAGAAACTTTGATATAAAAGTGCCAGTATGACTTACGGGGTATAACAGGGTACAAAACCAATGAGTCTGTTTTCACAGATACGTCCTGCTGCTACTGCTTTTTTCCTCACTGCTTTCAATCTGATGAGTGTAACAAGTCTTGCCTTTGATTTTCTGCCATGGACTCCTGCACCATTGTCTTTATGTCTTACGTTATCCCATTTTCTTGCCAAGGCTATGCTTTACTTCACTCTTATCCAGGAACCACTCAATGAAAGCTAAGACCCCTTGAAGCAAAATTGCAGTACTGGAAAATTCCAGCTCCTAAGAGTTACTCAAAATCTGAATTTCTCAAATGGCATTTCTGTCTACAAAAGGCCCAATTAAAACCCTGCTTAAACGTTACTTATTTGACTCAGGATGAGGACGGGAAATTATTGTTTTATACATACAAATCTCTGTTTATTAATAAATAGACCCTTCACTCAGTACAAGATGTGTCCTGTCCATAATTTGTACATGTTATATTCATTCACCTCTTCCATTTTACTCTGTGTCTTACAGGTTTTTACTGCCTTTTATGGTTTTGCATCTCCATGTCTGTTCCTCTGTATCTTGAAATTGTTTCAAAGAGATCACACTTTAATGACCCGTCCTAATTTCTCCCTGCTTTAACTAACAGACAATGTAAAATAGTATTAATTGTTTCCTGCATGCACTTGGATCCTATGCAAGCAAATTACTTTAGGTACACATGAGGTATTTTATAATCAAGAGCAAGATGAATTATCCATGAGAAAATCTATTTCCTCAAGTGGAAATGTTTGAGAACTTCTGATACAAGATCACTCTTGCAATATCTATGCTGTGATTTATCCCATCCAACAGTATCACACATTATATTTAAATAGCTTTTGCACAAATGTTCATTTAAAATAAACAAAATTTTCCTATTATCAGGAATTGTGGCAGTGTTTTCCATACCAAAACCCAAATCTCATTTGATGCTATTTTTATGTCTTGCTTTCTAAGGAAAGCAGCTCATAATTTCTCTTCATATGCATGTGTTTGTCTGCATTTCTACTAGTTGTTGAACACATGACTTAATTTCAACTATATTTTACAGAAGGGTGGAAGGCTGAAAGGTACTCATCTCCAACAGGTATTGAGAAAATGGATAGCAAGGAAGAGAAAAAAGTCCCTGTTAATGTTTCCACGGAGAGAAAAAATGGCTGTGTTAGCTTTCACATTTATTAAATCTTAAGTCCCCATTATTGGAAAATGAAATTTTATCTTGGTGCTTGAAGGTTTTTTGGTTAAATAATATTCTAGCACCAGGAGGGTTTAGGTTTCATTTAGGGTAAAAGAATATTCAATACTGAGTTCAAGATTAAAGGTTGACAAAGCCTTAGAACTTGGCTAGCACTGAATAACGCCTAGAAGCTGAACATGCCAGAACTTTAGGGACAGCTGTCCTAAAGACACCTATGAAGTGCAGCTGTTGGAACACTGAATGCTTTTTCTCATTCTTTGTTCATTTTGTACTTCACAACCCACCCAATAATTTGTACTGGCAGCTTCATATTGGTGCTTTTGTTTTCCCTCTTTGCTTACCTATGATGATATCACAGAAAGCATATGCATTTCATTCTCTCTCCTTTTTATTTGGCTCTGGGCCTGTAAGTACTAATACAAAATCACTAATTGTACAATAACAAGCCAAGTGCTTTGAAATGCACTTTGGAATAAAAGAGCATTAATTTTTAAAAGACATATGAACAGAAAGAAATAGACTAACTGACATGGACTTCTTTGAGAAGAGAGAAGTTTCCACAGTTCTGACAATAGTTGCCTGACTTTGCAAAAATTGCAGGGGCAGAAATAATGTTACTGCATTTTAGGAAAATCAATCACTTCAGTGAATTTTAATGAAATCTCACCTGAGCTATCCTGAGTAAGGAAAAAGTAGCATGGACATTTACTGTGCTCAGAAACCTTGCAGTTTTGCAATGAACTGAAAACAGGTAGTTTCATGAAGGCATTTCTAATAAAGAAAATTTGAAGATAGAAGATAGTCCTACCATTGCCAAATCTGGGACAACCTATTGCCTCAAAGATGGCTATATTTCACAGCACTCAGTGATTTACTCTATTTCATACAGTTGTGTGGAATGACACAGAGGCACATGACTCATATGGATATTTGTGTGCCACAAATCACAGTGTTAAAAGAAGTGCAACTATCTTAGCTTCTCTTAATAAATCTGTTCCTGTCACAGAAGTGCTTCAGGGCATTTCCTGAGCCTTTAAGAAAAAAAAGAAGTTTTAGCGAGGTTTGCAGAGAAAAAAACCCTAATGCTCCCTGCCTTGACATTAATAGGGGATGACTTGATTTCTCCTGGTTATAGCAAATAGGCAGCTGTGATGTTCAAAAGAGTTTTCAGAAAGAACTGGACACCTTCCCTTCCTGTATCCTGGATGGGCTGCAAAGCATCAGAGCACCACCTGAGAACAGGGAACACTCGCTCATCTTACTCTTTCCCATTCACTATATTTTTGGAAAGTTTCTTACATCTGACTTTCCCTTACAGGACTTGCTGTGAAAAAGGGGAAAAGAATCCCTCTTGAAACCTGTAAGGCCTGATTAGGAAGACTGCATGGCCATTGTACTTTACAGTAAATCCAAGACAGAAAAAACAACAAACACACTAAGTTGTGATCCAGTAAGAAAGTCTGAAGACAAACAGTTATCTTTGCTCTTTTTTGATAGTTGCTTTAAGAAGGTATGTGGGAAGCTCTGGGATCTCCCTCCTTTCATAAATGCCAGATGCACTGAAAATACCATGCCATGAAAATGCTTTTCACTGTTAAAGGAATAAAGTTAGATGCTTCATATGAGCACAGGTTCATTCATTTTCTTGTGCTTGGTAAATCTTTCTCCCTGTAAATGCAGCACTTTTTGATGGCAGAATTAATTTTCCAAAAACTTACAAGGAAAACAGTTCATCTTATGGAACTTAAAATAAAGAAGGAATAGATTCTTCAATAAATTTTGCCTGCCCCTCTGACTTTTCTTGTCCAGAAATATTTAATAGAACATTACAGACATTCCCCATTAAATTAAAATTCATAGAGATCTTATACAAGGGCTATATTTGAATCCATTTTATGGGCCTAATGGTCATTTTTTCCCCATGTTTTTCTTAGTAACTGAAAGTTCCTTCTGTGGTGGAAGCTGCCAAAACAGCAAATACAGAGAATTCCCCAAGGAATGCCACACAAATTCCACTTCTCAGACTGGCTGCCATTTCATATTGATCTCAGTCATGATGAAGTATTAATTTGTACACAGTTGAATGACCATGTTTTTTAAAAAAACATCTAATTCAAATAGCTATGAAGCCTCGGCAGCTCTTAACAAAGATGAATTCTTGTGCCACTCTCCTGTGAACCAGCTGTTGGCAGTAGCTGTATTGTGGTCAAGGAGAAAGATCTCCTAGGTTGTTTAGGTCAGTACTGACACAGAAAACCCTGTATTATAATTCATCTAACGAATTTATCAATCTATACCTTAACAGTTAATCTTGTAGCTTTCACATTTGAAATATAAGCTTATTTCAGAATGTCACTGCCCTGACATCTAGGATCCTCCTCGCTTAGAGCTAAGTTCATTCATGGGCAATTTATTCCCATTCTTTCTTGTGCTAACATTGTGCTTTAATGCAATAGTTACTCTTTTGTCTCCGTAAAAGGTAATGGTTATAAGGAACAATCATATCTCCTCCCAGATTAAACCTTGCTTGATTTATTCTGATTAAACAAGGAAAGCTTTTTAGCTTTTTCTCATATTAAAAGCTACTATTTTCTCTTATTATTCCTGTAGAATGATAGGTCTTCTAGTGACAGCAAATGTTCTCTTGAGAGTAAATGATAATGACATTTGAGGATGACTTAAAAAAAGAGATACTTCACTTGAGGTTTTTTCTCTGAAAGTGGGCAGAGCCAGAAATGATTGCATGGAATTTCCATACCTTTAATATATATTTTCATTTTCTGTAAGTTTAACCTTAATTTTGACCCTTTGTATTTTAGCAGATTTGCTTTTGTGATACAGTGTTTGTAAGGCTATTGGTATTACCCTAAATTGCTGTTCCGTAAGGTCAACCTTAACCCCAATTTAACATAGCTTTTTTTGCTTATGAATAGAAATAATAAGGAATTGTCATTTTGCCAATTATACTTATAATCCTTTGAGATAAACCTTAAGGCAGCCCTGTTGTCTCAGGCATGGCAGAATCAATTGCACAATTTGTGGATTTCTGTTTAAGAACTTAAGTAGATGAACTATCATTGTCTACAAACGATTTTCTAAATCAAACTGAAGAAGTGGAAGAAATTAGTAATGATGTCTTATTAGCAACATGAACTCTACAGAGCTCATACTCCATGAAGACAGGCCATTCTGCTCTTCTTTGATGTAAGGTATTGAACACAAGGGCAGATCAACCATTTTGCATTACAGTGCCCCACTTTGTTTGGGGCTTACTTCTTTCTTTAATAACCAGCAGCTGAGAGAGGGGTAAGGCTATTTTTGTTCACAAACTCAAGTTTTGGACATCTGACAGGCAAGATGTTACTTAGGAACTCCCTGCCTCTGTGCCTTGTGGCTTTCAGAGCACCTGTGCCAGGATTACGTACTGAACATCTTGCCTGATGGATACCTAACAATATTTTGGGTACATGTTTAAGTGATCTTATTGATGAGGTCCTTGACTTAGAAATAGGAGAAGTGGGTTCTTTTCTGAGATCTATTTCTAAGTCACCTTTTCTCAGTCTATTTAACTTTTATTTTTGTCGTTGCAGGGCAGCGAGGGAAACCTGTCTCTCATTATCTAGTTGTACACTGGCCACCACCGGGCCCTTGATCTCAGCTGGGGCCTCAGGCACCGCAGCAGTATAAATACTAATAGCACAGGGGAGTCCTTTGGTGAATACTTTTTGCTATAGATTTTGTAAGATGCTTTAAGGACTCATTCTCTGATGGGCCTATTTTACAAATTTTACACATAAATCAAATAAATATGGCAGTAGGGAACAGACTTTAAAAACTAAACCATAGCGGTAGAGAAGTCAGACAAGCATATGGCAAATATCCTGATGCTGCTCAGTTGTAGTATGTATCTATATGAATACAATTGGGGCAAAGCTTCTTTTTGAACTGCTTTGTTATGAACTACTTGTGAGTAATATGACCTCAGTGTGCGCAAGAACATTAGTACAAAATTATTCATCAATAAATCACTCAGCAAATAATTCTCCCTCTCTGACATCCTGATTCCTAATTACCTTGCTGTCTTTTGTTTACTGATGTCAGCTAAATCTCCAATCAATTCTCTCCTAGGGAACCTAGTGAAGAAAAACAATTTGTGGATGGGTGCTATGCAAAGCGAGCAACATGTGATAGCCAAAAGAAAGAGTTCGAGAAAGGCCACACTGGAGGAAGGTTTTAAAATCTTTTTTCCTTCCTTTCACCCATCACTTTTCTGGATTCAGAGGGATTCTCTTCTTCACTGATCTGTTCTTTATTGCACTGTCCTCAGGCATGAGAGTGGTAGAATTTGTAGTGGCAGAAGATAAAAAGCTCTTCAGGGATCTTACTTTCTTCTTAGCAGTCCTTGAATTTGTATAAGCAGCCCTTCTGTGAGATTCACTTTTGAAAATATTTGACTACCAGGGTAAAGAGGCACTTAAACAAAAGGTGGGGGAAGAATACTCAGGAACAGTAATTTTATGAGTGACACTTCCTGCACCCAACTTCTTAGTTTTCTGACTTCATATCACATTGTGCCCTGAGGCAGTATCACATCTGGCAGCTGCCAGCATGCCTGCCTCTGCCTTACTGCTAAAAGAGTTGAACATCCCGAAGAAAGGGGAAAATGCCCTAATCAGAAAGGCTCACCAGAAAAGCAATAGTTTTACATATGCTGTTCTGTTCAGCTTTGCAGACTCCAGAATCCTAAAGATGAGATGTTGTACAATTAAAGCAGCTGTGGCAAAAGTGAGTCACTTTGGTTTGGGCCAAGCACATACTCAATGTCATTACACTAACTTAAAAACTGCTGTGAGGACAGAAGGGACCCCTTGCCTCCAAAATACGAATGTACTCCTTCTGCTTGCTATCTGTATGGTAGTAAAGGAAAGGAGTCAAATGGATTTATAATAAAAAGTCCACTCCTTCCTTTCTCCCTGGAGAGCACAGAACTGCACTTTACATATCTGTTCATTTCCTTTTTAGAACCCCTAGGATGGTTGCCTGCTTCTGTTGGTTTCTAGGCACCTTTCCACCTCAATCTGCCTTGCCAAAACCATCAGATATCTCTGTCATGTGAACTAGGCAGCGAGCCAGCAGGTCAGAGCTTACACAATTTGTGGCGCCTACTTAAAGTGTCTGAGATTCTTACCAATCAGTCTGAACCTGGGGGCAAAGTGTAATTCTTTCCCTCTTGCCCATATTTATAAAATCACACAAAGTATGACACTGGTGGATTGTTTTGCCTTTTTATTTTTCTGTCTTGGGGAACTCAGAAAACTCCCGCATCTCTTTGACTACAGGTTAATCCCTGCTTTGCGATAAAGGTGCAAAGCAGCTCGTGTGACAACTGTCAAAAAAGGTAGGTTGATATAAAAGAAATTATCTCTAGAAACGGTGCTTAAAGCAGATTACAGTGTATAAGGGCCTTACCCAGGCTCTAATTACTTCTTTCTCAGGCAACATTTTCACTGAGCTGAATTTGAGGGTTCTATTGTCACATAAGGATTTTTGGACATAGTGCAATACAGACTGGCTACATAGGATTTCATTGCAAATATACACCTTTTTCCTAAGCATGAATATGTATAATAATGCTTTATTAATTATTATAATAGATATATAAAATAATATATATTATAATGCTTTATCAATGTGAATGTGGAAATATTGAGTTTGTCAAAAAATAACCCAGGTAGAAGGATGCAATTCTTTTAATTCCTATTGCATTTTCTTTCTCCTTAGCCGCAAGCTTCTGTCTTTTTACACATAGTTTTACTGTGCTCCTCCTCAGAACATTGCTGCACCATTTCTCATGTGACCCAAACACACCCACACCCTTAGCCTGGTTCTTCACAGACTTCCAAGTCTGAATTTTTACACTTTTCTCCTGCGCAATACCTATCAGCCCATTTACTAGGGGCTTGAAAGCATGATAAAGATGAAACGATAACCCTTGTGCATGCCTATCATTTTATTTCTCTTCCATTTGAGACTGCAGGGGGAGATTGAATGTAATGTGCTACCTGATTATTCTATGACCTCTCTATGGCAGGGTCTATATCGATCATATTGTTTGTACAGTGCAATGCAAGAATTTGGCACTTAAGGTTTAACAAATGTTCTGGTCCCCAGGCATGTTCGAGCTGGCTTTTGGTGTAGGGGAAGCTGGCGGTTTGCTGGGGCACCAGGTTGCTGGGTGGTCCCAGCCCTGCTGCCCGCTTTGTTGCCTGCAGATGCCAGGCTGCCCCTCCAAAGCAGGGTTTGGAGCTGCACAGCAGCAGCAAGAAACACCACCGCTTGCCTTTTCTTTTCTCAGCTGAAGCACATGCCTTGACTTCGCAGGAGTCTCTTCTTCGATGTCCAACCCCAAATTGCCTCTTCCTCCAGGGCAGAAGCTGCAAAGCATCAGTCTGTCCCTCTCTCCTCATCTCAAGGGCAGCAAAATTCAGTATTGCTGCCAGGTTAGGGAGCCCCAGGGTGCCCCTAGGTTCACATCACTCAAGCCTCTGGATGGCTCCCTTTCCTCCTGTCCTCACCTAAAACACATTGGCTAAAGTTAATTCCCATCTAGCAACCGCTTAATAATAATTGGAACTTCAGATGCTCTATGTTGCCATGTTCCTTTTACATATGTTCAATACATTTAATCATAAAAAGAGCTCATGTATAGAAAACACATGCCTACTGTGGGTAGGCCAGAATTACAGCTCTGAGTCAAATAAACTACCATGGATATACCCCACAATTCCAGGAAACTTTTTCTTTAGGATACACACAGAACGTATAAACAAAGTTATAAAAATCATCTGTGCTATTTTGCTTGATTTCATGCTTCAGTTGTTTGGGTTTCTTTCACCCAGAAATTTATATTTCCCCAGGCTCCTAATAGTGTCATTTATCCTTCAGTGATACATTTTTCTCTCTGCAGTATTAATTTGTACACCAGAGCTGCATTAGCATTAGGACATGGGGTGAAAGCCACAGCAGACTTGTAAAGTCTTTTTTTCAGACATCTGCAGGAAACGATCACACTTCTTCAGTTTTCTAGGAACATATAACAGCTTTTATGACTGGAAAAAAACACAGGGAGCAGGCTATAGTTGGGCCTACGCAAGCCCAACAGGACCTAGCAGAGGCCTAGGAGAGGCCTAGCACAGGGTCGGTGTGTTAGAGTAGCTGCCAGGATGGTGTCAGAAGGGAGTAGCACTGCCAGCACACACTGTGCAGAGGGGGAAGAGGGATATAGAGGGATTCTGAGAAAATAAAATGAGAAATGAAGCAGGTCGACATTCAGCACAGATGATCTGCTCCATCCCCTCTCGGCAGGCTCATTGCTGCTAATGGCACAGCAGCATTAACACCTCTTCTTGCCAGCCCTTCTTCTGTCAGGGGCACCAACCCAGCTGTGTCTGTGAATATTTGTCTGGTTTTCCTTCAGATTGCCATTACCACATGTTGGGATTGACTGGCTTGGAAATTATTTTCTTGCCTTGTGCAAAGGTGCTGTACTGACACAGACACTCTGCCCTGAGGGATTTTTGAGGGATTTACAGTCTAATTAATAAGGATTAAAGGGTCACTGGTGGAAATACTGACTTGGTAGACATCCCTGACCCCTGGATGGGACAGAAAGCTGCAGTACACAAGGGCTGGCTGCATGTGTTGTTTCTGGGCCACTCTGTCCCTCATGGATGGCCAGATTAAGAGCATGAAGTTTTACCAACACAGCTACAAGAATGTTTGGAGCCAGCAGTGCAGGACCAGAGTTACATCATCTACTCTAGTGTTTTTCTTACTCATTCCCAGAAGTATGAGGAAATACTCTTCTTCAAAAGAATATTTTGCATATCAATACCCCACTTCATGCAAGATCTCAAACGGCTCTACATACAGTCATTAAGTGCAATTCCTATTGCACTGATGCTCATGGAGAAGTTGGTAACTGAATTCAGAAAAATACACCCAGGAGACCTGACCCCCTGCACTCTTTCTTAACTTGCAAATTACATTTTCCTTAAAAACAAATAAATGACCCTAAAAATCCCTAAGAAGCTTTAGTTACAGAAAGAGCAGCAAGAAGCATAGCCTTGGTTAGTGAGATCACAAAACCTCATACTTAGGCTGGGACTGTTAGAAATGTTCAAGCGCATGTGTAAATAAAACTGTAACCATGTGGCTTTGGGAAGTCATGGCATGCCCAGCCTATTACTTGCTTCAGTAGCTGGGTGCAACTAGTTCAGCATTTATAAAAACAGCAAGCTGGCTGGGAAACAAGGATGTGTGAATTCCTGGGAGTACAACATTTCTCCAATGTCTGAGATTTCCTCTTTGCTGATATGATGGTATCTGAGGCTGGAAGCCTGGAAAGTCTGGCAAATCATGCTGGCAAACTGGCAAAGTATGACAGTGTTCTTTTGATTTGGAATGCAGATACCTTGATAGCGTGCAAGTGTTTTAATCTTGGGGCACATATTAACTCTGCATGAGGATGGGAACCAGAGGAGAAAAAAGAATTAACTTAAGTGAGACATCTCTCTCTTTTGTTCCAGTTTTTCGGTTTTGGTGGCTGGAACAGTTAGTAAAATCCCTTTCTTACAAGGCTGGCACAATTGCAGCACACAGTCTAGGATAGGAGGGTGGAGAATCCCAAGTGAATAAACAAAATCTGTGTGTATGGCAAATGATCTCATCCCAGACTGAGACTCCCTGGGACAACGTGTGCCCACCTGTAAGTGTTTCAGCTACTGACAAAGCATGATACTATGACTCGCTGTAGTGTGCTGTTTCCAAGGACTTGGGCTACAGTTCAGTCGAAACTTCAAAAAAAGGGTCTGCCTGTGTTAGAGTGCACATATGAAGACTGTTTAAGATGATGACCTGTCATTGCTGAAATTCTTGAACGATGCAGGTAAGAAAACTTACTTGTGTCTGACATGTCCAAGTTCGCAGTCAGCCATGTATGTGAGGTTTATGCTCCCAGATCTGTTACCATTATCAGTATTTGCAAGCTGTTTGTCTCTTTATATATTCCTAGATGGCTCCCTATAAACCAAAATGACCACGTTTATGCAGCTTACAGTCCTGAGTACTTCCAGTTGTTTTGTTTCCGGAGTATGGTGGTAAAGCAGTTGTCCATTACATAGCTACAGAGGTACATGCCATAAAATAGATACAGGCTTGAAACAAGTGACATCTCTCCATGCCTTCTTAGACCAGTAATATAAAGAATATGATTACATAGGTATTACAGGAACTTCAAGAAGCTGGGAACCTAAGCCTTACCTTTCCATCCTCAAGGGGAAAACAGAATGTTTGTCATAATTTCAATGCCACACCACAAACCATTCTCAATTAGAAGGCTCACCTTGGGGACCAAATAACAAAGTATGTAAACCATCTCCTGGGTCTGAAAGCTCAAAAAAAAGTTTTGAAATGCTTTTCTTAAAGAAAGAGTCCAGACTGACATTATGATATTCCTGACAGTGTCTGATTTTTCTGATATCTTACTCACCCTTAAAGTGAGTTTAGAGGTGAAGATAACTGAATATAAATGTCATATTTAAATCCCAGATGAATAATGCCAGATCCTGGAAATCCAACTATTTACATAGGACTTGTATAATGATTCCAAAATCTTCTCCCACTGCCTGGCCAGTGAATCTTAACACTAAGAAAAATGATGATGGTCTATTCCCACTGCCCTTTCAGTGCCCTTGTTGTCTGCTGACCCTGAGGACTTTCTCTTCGTAGCATTGGTATTAGACACAGGTTCCATTCTCATTCTTTCATCTTACAAAACAACTCCTTATGATTACTACATATTCTAAGACAGACTGCTGTAAAATACAGCTTCGGTCTTGTTTTTCCACTTTCTTGTTATTTTTAACCATGAAATTCAATCAAAACTTGACAAATAAAAGTCTAACTTCTTGATTGATGCAAAATATGCTGATCCAGCATGACCTATAGCAGATCTTAAAATGAATATGCAATATTTCAAGCAATTTTCATGGTACAGGCTCCCGCTTTTTTAACGCAGGAAACCAGAAAAGAAGCAAAGTGAAATGAAATGGTCCCTTCATAGAAAGACTCCCATCTGAAAACTGTTTTAATTCAGGGCAGCCGTGGGTATAGTTTACATAATAAAAAGCAGTTTTACTAAAGTGTCTGTGGTTATACTAACCCAGTGTAGAGGTCCTGATCAAAGCTGCCTTGCAGCCAAAGTCATCAGCAACCCGACAGCATGCTTTCATGAAAAGGACTTTCTTTCTCAGCTGGGATGGCTCAGACCCACTCTGAAGAAAACCAAAGCTAAGCAGAAAAGAGGGTGTAAAATAAAGACACCTTCTCTACTGGCTTAGTATTATGTATTAAAGACGGGAAGAACTTGGACAAAGATGTGCACATTTAGGAAAATAACTAAGCTTCCACAACCAGCCAGAGTTATGGCTTGGCCGACCTGGTGTGAGCAGCCATGTGATTGGGGACTGTCACTTGTCTGTTGAAAGCTCTGTTCCTGTAGTTCTTCTGCTCCACTTATCAGCTGAAGGGAGAGATAATGCTCAAAGTAGGCCTTGACTTCTGCTGAATATATTTTCAGAGCTGAAGAAATAAACTCTCCTGATCACAGAACTGATTAATTTCATAAAATTTAAATGAGTCAGCTTCTTTTCCCTTCCTTTACTTCACCAGTTCTAGTTCCAGTCTGCAGGCCTTGTAGAATGGAAGGTGCAATAATGAAATCTTATGCTACAGTTATACCAGAAAAAGTGACAGGGAGGGGCAGAGTATTGTGTTTGCAAAGTGCTTCCCTAGGTGATCCAGGACTAAGCATATCTCATCTCACTAGGAAGCTTTAGTTTTTACATTGGCCCTTGGGTTTTTTTCACTTTTCCTCCCTCCCCCAGGTATGCCACTTCTGAACATCAACCATATACTTCAACGGGCAGAAAATGAAGCCACTACAGGCCTTGTTCTTTTGAACTGGGACTCAATTTGATTGGCGTCTCTTGACTTTTAGTAAATTGTGTGTTCTGAAGTGTGAGCGAGATCCCTGCAGCAATAATGTCCATATCAAATCATAATTAAAAACAGCAGTGAGGAATGTGCTGAGATTTGAACTGTGGACCTCCCAGGCCTAAAGCCCAAATTGCAAAACAGGACTTTAAAGGCTCATGGAAGCTTTAAACATCAGACATTTAATCACAACTAGTCTGTAGGGATGATTTCCAAAAAAAGAAACAAAATCGCACCACCACAGAGAATAATAACAAGATCTGAGCATATGTTGTAGCAGAGAGACAGTTTCTTCACAAAGGGGTCACACGCTGTGCATCTACTTTTCCATCTACCAATGACAGCTTGAACATTTTCAAACACATCTGCAGTGGGAATCATATAGAGCCAAACCTGGGGGAGAGGGAAGAAGGCTCTGAAGCAAGAGCACAGTATGCCTGTGATCCAATGGCAGCTTGCCATGAGTAGGAGGGCTCCACCCAAAAGTATCAAAAATAAATTAACACACCTGTCTTTTCTTAGACTTCTTGGAACCTATGCAGGTACTTCTGTCAACCTACCTACTACAAGATCCACTTACCCCTAACTGAGATCAGCAAGAAGGTGAATGAACAAACAGGCTTAAGAAAGGTTGACTATGCTGGGTCAGGTCAAGAAGCTGTCTAGCTTGGTACCCTGACCCTAACAGCAGATACTTACGGAGGGCATAATAAAAGGTGATTGTAAATGAAGTGATCCTGCTTTTCTTTGAAAGGGGATATCTCTGGCTTACCAGTGAGACCAATGAGTTGAAGCAAACCTGAACTGAAAAAATGTTAAAACTGCTATTTTTCTTGTGAACCAGAGTAGGACTTGAGCAATCTCTGGTAACACTGATGCTAAACCAGGACTGAGCTTAAAGTGCGGGATTCTCATGACAAGTTGAAAACAAATTAGTTGGGCACTGGACGGAATGTTGCCTCTAGGCTGTGTATCTGCTTCAGTGATAGAGGCACTGTCTGCACACCTTCCTGACCTGCAATATTGAATAATCCCAGATGCACTTCGCAATCGGTTAGCTGACCAGCATGAATCAGCCTTATCCTTTACCTATAGGTACAGGGGGCAGATAGCTGAACACTGACTTTATGTTAATGAGCTGGGGGAGGACTTTCATTTCCATGTAGGTCGCTGGATCTTTCTTACAGTCCCGCTTATGTGTTTGATGACCTTCAAAGCTCACCATGACAGTGAGCTTTTTTCAGCTGAATGGTTAATAAACCAATTACTCTAATTTAAGAGAGCAATGATTTTATTGCATGTTATGGAAAGGAGTTAGGCTTTGTGGGATTTCCTGGCCTTTTCCTATGACATCTTAGTATTGCTGATGGAGACGAACTCTTGGCTGTCTCACAACTGTGTAGGTACACTGAAGTCAATAGGTACTTGAGCAAGCTGTAGAGGGATACCAGAGATACTGGCATCTAGCAATGTGGGAATCTGGGGGAGAGAATTGAATTTGAGATTTCTTAAGGCTGAGGTCCTTTGCAACAGGGGAATTATGTTTCCCTAATCTTTCTACGAGCAGAAGTGGAGGGTGGGGAATAGATTTGCTCATCTAAGGAAGACTCCCTAGTAGTGCTAGCATTTGTCTGAACACTTAAATGCACTGATATTCCATATTTAAGAGAGCTTTCTTCTGGTGGTGGCTATATGGACATCTGCTGTCAAGCATTCCCATTAACTGAGGCAATAATATTAAAGTCAGAACAGGAGTTGAATATAATTTGGGAACTCAAAATCCTAAGGAGCTCTTCTTCTCTTCTGTTGAAGAAACTACCCTCTGAGTCTGAAAACTGTCATTTAATTTCTTAATTTCAAGGCTTTTAAGATAAGCTTTTTCTTTCACAAAACCTAAAAGAAGACTGTATGTATATATGTCTGTAAATACATGACAAAAACTTCCTGGTCAGTGTTGACCTTGCCTCTGGGTATCAGCCTCACTCTGCCAATCTTTCAAACCCTGTAGGATAGAGCAGCATTTAGTTTGTATTTAATCATACAGTTAATTGTTCACCATGGAGATGGTACTTAAGATAAAGAATTGGCTCTGGAGGGGTTCCTTAGAGAAACTGAATCCCCATCAAATCTGGAGAATGGCAGAGTTTGGAAGAACAGACAAGGTAGATGCTGTATGGGACCCCTGTTCAGTGTGTCAGTACATAAGATACAGGAGAAAGAACATCAGGTAGTTCCTGTGTTCCATGAAATAAAGTTACAGGATCTACAAATCAGAGATGGGGAAATTTCCCCTTTAGGTGTTTCTTCTAAGTCATTGTTACATTAAGCTGATGCTTTCCTTTTCACATATTAGAGGTCTAGCTACCTGTGTTTGTTCAAAGCCAGACCTCAACCACCTTTCAGACCCTGAAAACATCCTACATCAAAGGACGCACTGAAATTGGTACTACAGGCAAAAAAAGGGGGCAGGCTTCTTTCTTCAGCTGGAAGAACCTTGCCTTCTGGGATGTCCCAGAAAGGAGAGGTGGATTAGGTGTGAAAATTGTAACTCAGATTTGAAACCAAGCTGTAACTAATCAAACATGTACATCCTGCAAAAGCAATGAGTGTTAGACCAAAGATTTCCTTTCCATTGTCTTTTCTGGTCACCGAGCCATCCTCTGTCCTAGATTCAAGCACGGATCTCAGTGTGTGGCTACATTGGAACTAGAATGTGACTGAGAGAAAAGCAAGTGAGAGATAGGAATTATAAAGCTGAGAAGATGGAAGAAAGGAATCATGGGTACAACTGTGAGAGGCAGGGAGAGAAAATAGGCAGATGGGTGTAGCCACATACCTTATACCTGCTCAAGTTAATGTTGTTACGGGAATCGTAGCCTGAATTTCCCTGTTCGGGGAAGTGATTTGCAGAATTGCTAGGATTCTCGCTTTCAGCCTCTGGTCAGTGCTATTATTCAAGAACCTGTGTTGATTTCTAAAGAGTTCTCTTTTGTATCCTCCAGCATCAGACTTTTCTCAGACTTGGCTTTGTGTAGGAAGCTAGCTTTCAGCTTGCTGTTTGGCTCCCCGTATGATAATTGGAAGGACATAGGAGAAGCAGCTGCCAAATTTTCCTTTAATACCTGAACTAGGAATCTTGTCCTACTGAGTGAGAAGAGTGAGACAAAGACTGTGAGGGTATCAGAAGCGGTAGTACTAGGACTGAAGGTCTCAAAAGAGGTCTGTGCATTAGTGAGAGGCAGATAATCTCCAGTCTGATCTTTTCATGTGGAGGGAAGAATGCTACTGTTGATACATGATATCCCCAAAAATACATGGAGCAAGAGACTGATGATGACATAATTATTATGCATTTACAGCATCTAGAAGCCACAGCTGAGATCAAAGAAAAAATCAGCCTTGCATTCCTGCAGTAAAAACAAGAACAAGGTGAGAAGGAGAAAGATTATAAGAGTGAGAGGGAACATGAAAATGGATCCCACATGTTGCTTTTCAGCCATGTGAGACCAGGGTTTTGAGTGGATGGCCCTCACCTCCAGCATTCTTTGTCTGGCACTATTGTCTTGCAAAGAGTTGTTGATTCACCTAGGTCTGTGTGTACACCTATGTTCCTCAGGAGCTATTTTTTGAGGATTTTGGGACTGTCTAATTTCCAAAATTGACTTTGTGCAGCTTGGAGGTATATATGCCAGTATAGTTAGTGCTTGATTCAAGGGAGGGTTGTATGCTCTATGCCTTTCTCCCACTTCCCTTAATTTCATTTTTTCTGTCTAATAAATGTCCAATAAATGTCTAATAAAACCTTGCTGTTCGAATATGATACAAAATAGTTTGAAATAGAAGGGCTCAAACTGACTCAAATCAAGCCACCTTGAATGCTGGGATTGGTAGAGCTTCACTGCTGTTCAGTACTCCACCTGACCTATTTGGACTTGGGAGAAATGGGATCTATTCACCTCAGAAAAGAGCCACATTAATGGTTTGTGCTGATGTTTGAGTTAGTGTTTTCAGGTCCAGCTTATTAACTAGCACTATGCCCTGCAGAACTCATCCTCCATCCCTGGAGGGAACTAGGATAACAGGATGCCTTCTATACCACACCAGTCTAAAAATAAGCCACCAGAACAACAGGCAGCAGAACAACTTCTGCAAGATGTTTATGTCCTAAGCTCTTGGCCAACTTCCTTCCTAAGCTGCCGCATTCCCCAGCCTGTCTGAATCCCATCTTCAGCTTCAAGAGTTTCCATCTCTTCTTCTGCACAGTCCGTGAATAACTGCCTTGTTATGTATATGCACGGTAGAAGGGTGGGGTGGAAAAAACTCTGGTAGAAGCCTGTCTTGAGCTTGCAGTAAATACTTACCCAACAGAAACGTCAATGAGATTTGGCAGCTGTGAGGAGGTCTTCTGGAAAATCATTCCAGGTTCCTAGGAAGTGAGGGAGTCATTTGGTAATGGGTGGGGACATTTTTTCTTTCCCTTGCCATTTCTTGTCAGAGAAGGGGGAAGATTTAATTCCTCGTTACTCATCTAAGGAAATTCCCTGTACCTAGAAACAATATCGTCTGCACCTAGTCTATGCTTGTACTGTCTCCAGAGAAGTCTCAGGAGGAACCTTAAGTAGTGTAATACCAGAACTGTCACTCTCCAACAGTCCCAGTAGCTGTGGGAGTCATAGAAGCTGCATGTCTAGGAATGCTAAGCAGAGAAAGGCAGAGAGCACAGTAAAAGCCTTCAGGAGATATCACTTTAAATCACTGAAATATTTCTGTTATTCTAACCCTTTTAACTTCTCGGCAGTACAAACAAGGTAAAGCAATATTTTGTTTTTCTCCTCTTCACTGTATTCTGTTGTATCCCTTGGCATTGGCCCATGACTATTTACTTAGCAGTAAATAAAATTTGAGGATTAAGCCTCCCTCCTTATTTCATAGTAGATGAGTCTTTCAGTGCAATATATTTCTTTTACTTCACTGTAAAATTTATAAGTGCCTGGTCTTGCAGCTACAGTTTACAAGGCATTGAGCATTCCTGTCCTAATGATAAAGGGTGTCATTTAGTCTGGGCATTTGAATGGTAAAGTACTTAAAATTTACCAAAATTAGAATTTCACTAAGTTTCAAACCTTTTTTTTTTTTTTAACCCAAAAAATCATTCAATACTTAACTTCTTGCTCACAGATACAAACATGTATGGTACCTGAGGTGTATGAAGTAATTGTTCCACTGTTCAGCACTGCAGTTTCAGGCACAGAACCCAAGAAAGACATGGCACAGACAGGTCCCTTGGAGAACAAGAACGATTGAAGGTTTAGAAAACCCAGCATGAAGATAGAATGAAGGAAGGCAGGACAAGAGACAGCCAAATACCATATCAAGGCATTCTTCAGGTACATAAAAGATTTCCTTAAGTAAGCAGGCTCTTAAATGATTTCCATGTTCGCATGTTATTAGGCAAGAAGTAACAGACTCAGATGAAAGAAAAAAAAGGGGGTGGGCTTTGAGTTTAGACAGTGATGATCCTTGAGTTCTGGATGAAATTCCACAAGCTGCCTAACTGATCTCTGCCACTGGAGAATCTTATGCGTATTTTGTTTGACATGCCATCAGGTGTTACTCCCAGCCTATAGGGAGTCTCTATAGTCCTCTATAGGGAGGAACAAAGCAGCCAAGCAGCCCCACCCTTCCCAGAAGCCACCTGCTCTGACAAAGTGTGAAAGGATTCACCACCAGCCAGTGGAAGGCCTGGGCCAGCTGTGTTGCAAGGGACTGGGCTTGTGGCCCTTTCCATCCTTACTATTCCATGATAACATGGAGAGTGTGTAAAGAGAAGCCTCATCTCCATGTGCTGCATGAACTTTGTCAGGAATATGAACGTGAACAGGGGCTGTAACTGGTTATTTCTAAATGAAGAATGAAATCATCACTTTCAGAATATATGCTGTTGTACAATAGCATTATCTACCATGTAGATATTTAATGGTATCTTTGTATACGGTATTATAGAAAAAACTATGGTGGACTTACCATCACTCACACAGCCACAAGAGTTCCAGCTGCACTAGGAGAATCTTATTTTGAAAAGTGAATAGAAGAAAACACTTAATTCCAACAATGACATCCTTTCTTCTGTATTTTTAGATTGCATCTGGGATCAGCAGAGTCTCAATCAATAGATTATGTCAAATGGGGTAAACTCCCTCAAATTCTGGACCCACCCAGAGCTGTGAGCTTTGGAAAAGCTCCAGAGCCCACTGGGAGAGGGAACTGGAGCTCATCTCCCTCCCTGCAGTATGTGCAAATTGTGCCTGTTGGCCTGACTTTTCTATCACATGTTGCCCGAATGCCTCATGGCAATGTCAGAGTGCCAAACTCAAAGGATTCAGGAGGGTCCTGCACCACATACAGGCAAAGGAACTTATTATAATAATCAACAGTATCATTTATACAAAGAGACTACGACTTAAGGCAAAATTTGCACCAGTTTGGAATAATTTATAGGAGATATGTACATCTCAATCACCTGGATTGGCTGAAGATTATATTATTTACATATTTTATAAATATTCAATTCAAAATATTTTATACATATTCAATTAAAAATAAAAAATGCAAGCTCCATAATCCAGAAGGCCGTAAGTGTATAAGAGAAATCATGTGTGTGCATACCCTTTAGAAAGAATCTGTTTAATGTGTAGGTACTGCATATAATTTTTTCTTCTTTATTTTACTTCACTGCCTATTTTTCTGATTGTTGCTGCTACAATTGTTACTAGATATGGATCTGAAACAATACATTTGGCTTTGGCCATCTTCTCTAGTCAGAAAAAGTGTTTGTCCAATAATGGAGTTACCTTGAAGTGATGTTCCATCTGGTTATTACATCATTGTCGTAATTTTTTATGTCACCCCTGGAGGGTGTGACAGTCTTAACCATTAAAAGGGTAGAAAGCAGAAGAACATTGTGCCTGTTGTGGAGCTCAGCTGTCTCTCACACCTACCCTAGGTTGTGATGATCACAGCAGGGAGGCTAGACAAACTTTGAAAATATTTTGTAGATTGCTACAAGTCCAAGGAGTTAAATCTTTTTGCTCAATAGCTCAACTCTTCTCAATATGCAGCAGAGCATATAATGAGCCACACAAAATTTCCTTGTGAAAGTTACACCTGCCCTCTGGGTGGTAATAGTTTATAGCTCCTCTTGTTTTCCTCACAGCTTTTTTATTTGCTTAAATGTTTATATGGTGCTTCCATCCTGTTTGAATCTGCAACACCTTGCTCTCATATAAAGGGTGGAGGCATCTCTCCAGACAGTGATTCCTGTAAACTAATGGCTTTGATTAGTTTAGATGAAGATGAAAGAGACACTTATTATAAAACATCCCATACTGGGTGCAGCTATGTGGGTGGATTGTACACCTGTAAAAAAGAGAGAAGCACTGTATTGGCTAGACCCAGCACAGCAGGGTTTGGTGCTACATTAGCTCCATCTGTAGTCATATAATATCACCCTCTTAAATTCGATCAAATACTACCTCTTCCAACACCTGCTGATAAACTTTTTAAGGTAGATAGGAAGAACCAGTTGCATTTGGCCAGCACATCGCATAAGTGATTATGCCCTCTGCGTACAAACTGAAAGGTTATCCTGTATCCCATACATGAAGTCTGGGGAGGATTAAACCACCAAGAAAGTCCTCTGCAAACGTAAGGATCTTTATTGGGAGCAAGTGAATATTTTCCTTTGTTCTCTTTTTTTCCATATTGGCTCTTATTAGAGAATGTAAAATGTCAACAATGCTGTCTATTACAGAGATTATTGACTACGTGTGATCTTTTGGTCAGATGTAGAGGAACAAGTGTAATCTTTATCAGAGGGTTCTTTGGTAGAAACAGGAACAGGACTCTATGTCTAATACTTTGCCTTTGACACAGAAGAAGGCTTTTTTGTCAGATAATCAGACAGTAAGGCCTTGTCATGTTTTGATTTACGTGAGCAGAATGTGTTTAGACTGGGTGAGGAGGATGTTTTGGCATTGGGTGATGAGGATGTTTGGTTAAGCCACTTGTTAAGTTGGGTAAATCTGACATCAAAGGGTTTGATAAGGTATTTCTAAGATCTTTGTGACTTCAGTGATGTTGTTAGTACATAAATGATATAAAGATAAATGAACTGACACTTGACCAATGAAATAGGTTACCCCCAAGCTGAGTTGTGAAAAGGCATGGTTTCCCAGAGCTTTCCCTAGCAAATTTAACAACTAACTGCTGGTCATTTCCTTCTGCTGGGCAAGGGTGGTGCATATGGAAGGGATGATGAGCTACAATGAGCTGCTTCTTGGATTCTGGTGGTAAATAATGTGAGACAGAAATCAAGAGACTAGCTTAAATTAACATGTGATGACTTGCAGTGCTTTCACTGTAACTAGTTAGCAACAAACCTAGCAAAAGCAGCAAGTATGCAATTAGACTCTTACCTAAACAGAAGGCCAACAAGAATCTTTGGCAGCACAGCTCCACCAAGGAGCTACAAGGAGTACAGGAGACCCAAAAGAAGTAAGGATGGTCTAGGCTTCTGCTAGATCTCTGGAAGCTGCAAAGAAAAACCTCAGTGTCTCCACTCCACAGTGGCAAAATACAGAAGAGCGTCTGTAATCTACAGCTGCTATGACCTCTCTGAATTTCTGTCATGTGGGGCAAGACTGATGCCCAGGACAGCACGGATCCTTAGGGAGACACTGAGCACTTCACATCTATGTGAGGGGGACTTTTTCTGCATTTAGTACATGGGGACACTGATGTGGCTTAAAGCTTTAAGTTGTACTAGAAATAACCATGTTATAGCATGCTGCTAACAGAAAACTGTGAATGCTCTTTCCACTAGGCTGAATAGTAGTGTTACCTATGAGGGCACCCCAGTCAAGGTATAAGGTTTCTACTCTTTCTCACCAGCACAGGGGGTGACTCACAGGGCTACTTTGCTTAGCTTCAAATGGTGGATGATTGCCCTCAGTCTCAAATCTTTCGTCTGCACTGCTTCCTACTACAGCAGAAGACAATTATTTTAGTGGAGCTAACAGAGGAGACCAGCAGGGTCTTTCACCCTGAAGCATTAAGAAAGTTTGAATTCTGTCCCAGGCCAGCTCCTCCATTGTGCTGGGTCAGGACTACACTGACTTTTAGTTGTTGCCCACCGTCCCTCAAGACCTGTACAAGTGTCTTAGGCTTGGACCTAACCCAGCAGTCACCAAGGTCTCTGAGAAGTCTTTCTTGCACCTCTGTGGGTATTAGAGCATAAAAGGAGGTGGATGGGCAACTCTTTTTGGTGTTCTCCTCTTAATGTTTTCATAACAGCAGTTCTGGATATAGGTTTTTCTTCCTAAGCCGTGGCTAGTTGGGGAATGAAGGTAGTGTAAAATAAGGAGAGAAGGAATTGTTTTTCTAATCAGAAGAAGAGACTTTCTGCTCTGCAGTAAATCCCCATCTTTCTTTTCCAAGGACTCAATGCAAAACATGGGCCAAACCCAGCTAATGAAATTCTATTTGTCTTAATGATCCTCTGGGCACAGGAGATCCTTGATCATCTGAGATGACACCTGCCACTATTAAGTTCTGTTCCTCAAAACTCTGAGACAATCCCAGCAGATAAATGATATAACATGTTTCCCATTATGGTATTACCATAAAGCTAGACAGCCTTATGTTTACCACGTAAATAATTAGTCACCAGGCAAATAAGAAAAAAATATAAATCCCACCATCACCTTAAATTACCTGTCAAACATTTACCTCTGTTTGTCTTTTAGGGCACTTATTTTTTTTGCCTTGTGGTACTGGTTCTTGATTAGTTTAACAACCCCCCTGCATTTTGACAGCAGAAGAAAAGAAGAGGTGATCATTACAGTTACTGCTCTCGCTTTGCCTTGAAAGTCCATTCTAAAGAAGGCATTAGAGAAGGCTTTCTTGTGGCTGAGAGATCAGATTACCACAATTAAAGTAAAAAGGTGTGGTGTTATTTACTCTGCATGTTATGACACATGAAAGAAAGTGATTCAGGCAAGAAAAATAATTACACATTAATTTGTGTTTGGCAACTTTGTTTCATATACGTGGCCCACAGAGCTTAGATAAAAAGCTATTTTGTCCAGCATGTTCTCTGTGTAAGCTTGGAGGACGGCTTATGCCACTGTACTACATTTTATGAGGAGTTGTCTGTGTAAGTGTGTGGGGATGAGGAAATACATGGGGCTAACCTCCTGGTTGTACACTATGGAACTACCTTAGATGAATTTTTCATCATGAAGCCCCATACCGCCACTTAGGTTTCAGCCAACTGAAAAATTGTACTGCAACCCAGCGACTCGTCTCAGGTTTGACAAAATTCTTGCAAATCTGAGGAGAACATGTAGAGTTTCTGAGTCAGTTCATAGAGTTGTGTATAGGATATGGATCTGAATAACTCTGAAGGCACAACTTTGAAAATGCAAATTAGCTAAATTTATACAGGTTTCTGTAAACTAGAGGGGGGTAACTGGAGTATGCTCTCAGTACAGCTCGAAAGGAAGTTCAGTCTTTGCAACTGCATAATATGTGTGAAATAAATAATGTGTGGACCCCTCTTGTGCCTTCAGAAAATATCCCCTTTATTATACTGACTATAACACACAGGGAGGCAAGCTCCAAAACACCCTGGAGGTTCTCACTGGTGTCACACCAGGTTTAGCAGTACATTAGAAATGCAGAATGTTAGAACTGTGAAGGAAAATGCCATCTGAACATGACCAGCATTGCTACAGTACTGCTCCCTTACTGTAAATAATTCCAGCAATAAATTCTTGACAAAATCTGTGAATTTCAGACAGTGCAGTTTCTGTGCTATGCAGATGTTAATTTTACAGAAGTTATATTGAACCAGCATTCCTGCAGGTTTTCATAAAATCATACGCAGACATGCATATCAGGTCTATGAGCACAACAGTCTTCATTAGAGAAACCATCCTCAAAATAGAAGAAACAGCAAAAGAAGCTTCAAAAAGAAGGTCTACTATCTTATTTTCATTTCTTCTCTCAGAGGAACTCTCTGCGTGAGGTTATACAGTTTTACTGACTTCAGGACAACCTAATGTTAATGGGACAATGACAATAGTAGAAGATTTGGCCCTCAGGAGAATATACTCATATCCCTATAGTAATAACTTAGTTCAAGGAAACAGCAGTTATTCATAACGTGAAAAGAACAAACACGTGAATGTAAACCCACAAAGCTTCATTTTCCCACAAAGTAAGCTTTTTGCATAAATCATCATTACCCATTGAAAAGAGGCAGTTTTAATATTAATGAAAAGTTTGCTGTTCTTATATCAATATGTATGTTGGACTGATTGCTTGAGTATGGAAAGGGAATGTATTTACATTAGTAAATAAAATAAAACTTCTGAACATACAGGAAAAATCCAGCCAATGGAATTGTGTTTGTTTTCTTATAAAAGTTTGTGGAACAATTTTTATAGAACAGTCTAAAATGGTATCATTTATTCTGTGTGCTGGTTAAAAATTATATTGATTTAATTTGGCAACTATTGTCTCTTTTCTTTCTGCCAACCTATTTTTAATCTTCCAGACAAGAAACACTGAGCTTTTTTACATAACACTACAAAGCATTAATTCTAATCTGTGAGTTACAGAGTCTAGGGAATGCTTGATACTTCGGTAAAATGCTTTTATTGGCATGGCACTGGAATGGCTGCATTACTTGCAACTGGCAGAGAGATGTTAGTGTGTTCTGCAAACTGCAAGAGTTCTGCATAATCCTTTGACACATTTAGCATTTAGTTTTTGCAGTGGTTGATCTGGGCACTGTATGGCATGGGTAACACAAGCACAGCTGCACCAGGTGAAACTGGAGATCTGCCTAGACCAGTAGCCTGTCTGCAGCAGTGGCCAGTAGCAGATGTTAAGGGCAGAGCATGTGAATAGGACAAGCATGTGGTGATTATTCCCTAGGATTTTCTCTCTGCCTCCAGCTGTTTGTGGCTTAGGGATATCTCAAGCCAGATTTGGTGCCTGCCAAACCAAGAGCTCTCAGAACATCAAACATGCAGAAAGGCACTTTCATGTGTATCACGAGCAGGACAAAGTCTGTTTATGAAAGGCTGCTAAATGTCCATTTTGAACGACTAGCTACTTCTAAGAAGAATGCATACAAACGTTTCTTTAGAAAGATAAACATGCAACTGGTGCATCCATTTCAGAGTGCTTTTGAATGCTCTGTATCTACTGGCAGGTGTCAGCACTAAGAAACACAATTAAGGTCTGGATAGTCTGGGATCATAATGGTACCTCTGCTGGGTAGCGTCAGTTGCTTAACGTATACCTGCCCCAGGGGACATGGAGGGTGGCCAGAGTCATTGACAGGTTCATAAAATGTAGGTGCACCCACTAAAATCTCAGAAATGCTTTCAAAAAGAAAATAAGTGTGGTGTTTCCATTGTGCTTCAGAAAACAAACCCTTCAGGAAGAAAAAAAATAATGGAAACACACGAAACATAAATTGGATACACTCAAAGTTAATGAAAGGAAAATCTTTTTCCATTTTAGTTAATGTCTTAAATTAAAATTTTGGTATAAAAGCTGGAAAACAGATGGAGAGGATATATTTTTAAAAAATAATTTGTTAGTGAATTTGAGGCTCATGAATGAGAGTACCTAATAATAGCTTTGGCTAGAGGAACACTTAGCGTGGACTGCAGCTACATCAGTTTCTCCGCTGTAGTTCTCCCACTGCATTGCAGGAACCTGTCCAAGCGTCCTGCAGCCACATCTAGCACCTCCTGCTGGCCTAATTCAGGCAGAAAACCGCCCCTGCTCCACTCTTTCCCCAATAGTCCTGACTTGTATTACACCCTTTGTTTGTTTTGTTTTGTTTCTCCATTCTTCCTTGAACTCCAGAACAATCCATTTCTGTATGGAGATCTTCTACTCCACCTTGCCCAATCTGATGCAGCTTGACTTGAAAACTTTGTGCTGTCTTCGACTTCTGGCCTTCCCAGCTTTTGACCCCCCTTTAGCTGGGAGCTACTCATTGTATCACATTATTCAGATTTTCCCCATGTCCTTCCACTGCTTTTGGTTAAGCTCATCAAGTTGTACATTTGCAATTTACACTAACAAAAGTAATAAAGAGAAGTTATAAATCATTGTCTTGAAATTGCCCCACCAAGTTGTTTTTCTTAAAAAAAATCTCTTTTTCCATTCCACAGCTTCACATGTATTTCTTCCTCTGTTTTTATCAACCATCTTGTTTGCATAGCTGCTCCCAGGATATTTGTCACGGCTGGCTTACAGCACACTCTGCTGATTTACAGCAGCAATTAATAATTTCATATCTATTGGGAGGGGATAGATTTCTGACTTGCAAGGATGAGTAGCAAATGATATCCACAAGTCTGAAAAATGCTGATGAGCATTTTTTCAACCAAATCAAAACACAGGGTTCATGCACCGGTGACAAGCTGGAGAGGAAGATGTTGAGCAAGTATGGAGGGCGTCAGAGAGCCGCTCATAAGTCCCAGGTGGGAGTGGGACTGATGTTTCTGTCCTGACTCAGTGGTGTCTATCCTTCCACCTGCTGGGTGAGATCCTCTGCTCCTGTCAGTCCAGCTGGCCCCGCTGGCACCCCACACTGGAACTGGCTAGCCCTGCTTGAGCTCTAGCGCTGCGGGTGCTGCAGGTCAGCGGCTGAGAAGCTGGGAGCAAAGCTGTGAAATTAAACTTGCAAAGCACCAGCCCACGCTCTAGACAGCCATATCTGATTCTTAACTTTATGAGCAACCACACTGACACAGTATTGATTGTTAGGGAGAGGGAAGGAAAAAAATTACCAGGTTTGCTGCTTTCATTAAAATCATTCTGGGCCAGAGTTTTGGTCTATATCCTTTTTTCTATGCTAACTCACAAAGGCAGATTTGAGCCAAGAGTTGCTGCTAGCTTTCTCTGCAGATACCAAACAGCAGCAGAATGAAAAACAGGAGTTTGTACCAACACAAAGCAGCAAGAGACCCTTCTTTCAATTTCGCCTTTCATTACACTTCTGGGTATTTATTCAGCTTAGAGGCAGCACTGATTGTCTCAGGCAGTGGACTGTGAAAAGCTTGCAAGTGCAAAGAGGCACACAGACCCCATCGATAATAATAATAATAATAATAATAATAATAATAATAATAATAATAATCATCATCATCATCATCATCATCATCATCATCATCATCATCATCATCATCATCATCTTATTTATTAGTTGCCAATAAATTTTTCCTGTCCCAAACACTGTTTATTCCATTGTACCTGAGTGTTCATTGGTAACAGTATAGCTGGACTTCTTAAGGCTTCTAGAACTGTCTTCATCCTGACCTTGTCTGGCATTTAAACTCCTTCACAGCTTAACATATTTTTGACCTTGCCCCATGGAGGCTGCATGGCTTTCCCTTCCCACTCAGCTAATCCACCATACTCTCTTCCTCCAAAACTTTCATACAAACACACTAACCAATGTTGGTAAGCAACAGGTACAAGAACACTGGGCTGCCCCCACTGCTGAATATCAAGCTCAGACTATTTTCTATGGCCCTAGTTTTTCAGAAGAGGGGAATATCTGTCAGATGAGGGCAGCCTTTGGGGTTTTTACTGTATAGTGTCAATATCCACACTGTCAATATTGAAAATGCTAAGAAGTTGCAAATACTGACCTGAAACATGCGTTAGTATTTTCCTAGGTATTCCTAGGTATAAACTTGAAACTACTGGAGAGACTGGCAAAGGATAAGGGGGGAAGCCTCCCTGCATTTTATTGAATGCCTTTAGTCATTTGAACTGACCATAAGCTGAAGGTACCTTGGATAAGGCCTGAAATGTTGGCTTTGTACATGTATATAGATCTCTTTAATAACCTGGATGTACACAATTGCCTTTCAACCTAGAGAATTATATAACACTTCACATGGTTTTGCAAGGAGTGTACCAGGGAGTATTTGAAAGGAACTGAGCCAAGAAGCTGTACAGACAGCAAGGCGTCTGTGTTGCCACTACAAAGTGGATGTTAATTACCTAAAACAATACATGTAATAGGCGAAGAGAAAAATGCTCTGCATTGCCTTGCCATACCCACTCATCTAGTGCATCTCTAACTGCACAGTTATTTAGCCTGGAGGGATCATAATTAGCTGCTTCATAAATTAATAAGGGAAAGGAGGAGGGAAGGGGGAAAACTACCAGTGCAAGAATGGTGGGAAACTTTAGATAGGATGTTTCTCGAAGAATGTCGTTAGCACGCATAATTGCTTCATTAAATAAAGACACATACAAATGCACAGGGATCCTCCATCCTTCGAGAGAGAAGGGCTGCTTGATAGGCACTGCATGGCTCCTAATTGAAGAACACCCTGGAGGTGCCAGGCAAATGCCAGGTGACTGCCACACTGTGCATGGTGAAAAGCTTCCCAAAGGACATGGATAACTGATAGATGGCCAAGTGTGATTCAAGGCCCCTCTAACACCATCCAAGGCGCTCAGATGGTTTTATGAGCTACAGTTAATGAAGTCTTTCATGGTTCATCATGAGCAAAGTGAAGACATGTATCATTGTCCCTATTTTACAGATGGAGAAACTGAGGCAAGGCAGTGACACATCTTGCTCCAACTCACTTGGCAAGTCAGGGTCAGGCCAGTTGCATTAACTGCCACTGCCAATTCCGGACTGGGTGCAATGAACCTATTGGAGTCCTATTTACATTTCTTAATTACGAGTTCATAAAAACAATGGGTTTTATTTCCTCTACTATGCAAAGAATTTACAAGGTGGGAGAAGTTGCAACCCAGTTTGCAAGCAGACACTAGACCCATTTAGCTAATTAGCCAGTTCCAGGCCTGCAGTTGGATGCATTCATACGTCTTCACATTCCATTACCACAGCCTATTTTTGAACCAAATCCTCTTATGAGACAGTGGAAAAATCTCCAAGTGTACAGGAAGGGGACACATGCTCTATCTGACCAGAGGCACTGCACTCTGTTCCTCTTTTTGTGAATTTTGCTCCCCAGACTTCCACACTTTCAATCTGTTAATCCACAGCAACCCATCTTGGATCCAGAGCCTGCCTTTACGGGCTGTTCTGCATACTTTTCCCCTTAAAAGCCAGGCTTCTTGAATCACAGGGAAGTGAGGGATGTGACTTGACTGTAGTCCAACAGTAAGTCTCAATGATTCAAAGTCAGAGTTGGAATTCAGCTCCCAGGCTTCAAGGAAAACTAGGCCAAAAGGAAACTCTGCTTTTCCCATTCTATGTTGGCCAGCAAGCTAAAAGTTAGGCAAATAGGAAGCATGTCCCACCCTGAGAAATATGGAGAGCGTGCTTTTTAAAACTGCAGCTGGCCTTTTTTGGTGGTAACTAGCTTTCTACAGGAATATGTGCGATTTCAATAGAAAGGCATGTAGAGTATTTTCCATTTGACTTTAAAGTATCCCCTGTGTAAGCTTATTCGCATTCATCTTTACTAAACACTTCTTCCTCATCTCCTAAGCTTCTTCCTCTTCCCTCAGTGCTGTGAGTTTGTATTTTGCTGTTTTCAAATATCTTTATTCTCTTCTTCCCTTTTTTCTTTCTGGCCAAGGGTCTGCCAATTTCTCTAATGAAAACAGTTACTTGCATGCAGAAAGTATTTTTGCTTTACATTAAAGCCTTACATTCTTTTTTACGACACCCCTGAATGCCCATTTTAGATGGTGCATCTCCTGCACAATTTTGCTTTATTTCCTTAGCTCCCTACGTGCTGTCCCGCTATTAGATTGGTGTTGGACTTCCTTTTTATATCCTTGCACTGGTTACTCAGTGTCTAACCATGCCTCTGTCCCTCACTGCCTTTTCCTTTTTTTTCCCCCCTCTTCTTGGAGCCTCTTCTGCTTTCTCCAGCCTATCTCAGGCTTCCCATTGTCCCGTAAACCAGGGCACATTCTTATGCCTTTATTTTCCCAGAGAAGTAACTTTCTTCCCAAGGTACTGAAGTGAGGAATGCCATTTGCAAAGTAAGAACGGGATATACCAACCAGCCTTGGAGTTAAAACTTGTGAAAAGTGAAAGTCCAAATAATATTTCAGAAAATTTCTGAAAATCTTACTCTACATGACTGAATTACTGTGTCTGACTCTGACAGCTCCTTGACTGAGTCTTCTCTATCACTTCATCATGGAGGAAGGCTAGAGGAAACCTTTCCATCAAAGACTGAGCTGGCAACAACAAGCATTTCCCTTCCCTCCCCTTTTCTCATTATAAATTTCCATGGCACAATAAAGCATTTTCCAACCAAGACTAGTGCTGAACATAATGACAGAGCTAAATACATCGAGCCATTTAGATTTGGGGTTTTCTGGTCGGTTGGCTTACTAAAACAGTTGACTTTCAATGGCAAAGTTCCCACTGACTTCAGAGGGACTTGGATTTCACCCTGTGTGTGGCTAGAGCATCTGCGACCCTGCCTTGTGTGAAGTATGTAATGATCAAGTTCTTAAAGGTAAACAAGTACAAGTGGCAAAATTACAGCAAACTTCCAAATCCTTCCATCTATAATAATTTGAGACTATTTCTTACAGTGCTGTAAAGTGTATATACTTTTAAATATATTTTTGTACCCTTAAGTAACAGCTGCTCTTCAATAAAGTATATGCTTTTTGCCCTGAGGATATTAAATCTCAGGCCTTTCACCCACTACAGAAAGAGTGAAGAGAGGCTTATGATAAGCAGGAACTTTTAAAAGATTTATTCTGCAAATCTAAGTAGTTCCTTGACAGCAACAATAAGAAACCTATAGTTTTCTGGAGTTGGAAAAGCTCCTGTATTAAAAGCCTTGGAGTGGTGTAGGTCCAAGTACCTCAGATTCCTGACTTCAGGTCTCGTCTTAATTTTATATATTTAACTTAATTGACTTCAGTGGGCTTACGATGACTTACAGTGGGGTACGTGGGTCAGGCCTCTCATTTCTATTTTGATTGTGCAGTGTGATTCCATAAGCACCCAGATAAATCTAGTTTTATCTCTGTGAGTGTGAGTCATTCACTGGGTGGTGAGAATGCAAGGTCTAGTCTTCTGGTATTTCCTGCATGCAAGAAGTGAGCTTATGTGAGATCAAATGCCATGGCATTGCACTGCTATGAAGGGCTTACCAAGACAAATGAAAAACCAAGATATGTGTGAGACACACCCCCAAGGAACACCAGAGAACAAGAAATGACCTTTCACTAGCTGTCCTATAACCATAACTTCACGCATTTTTCCTAGTTTTGCAGTCTGTTGCTGCTCACGGGATAGCTTTGGCCATGTCCTCCTGATGTTCTCTCCCTCAGTAAAAGTGTCAGCTCAGTCCCCTAGGGATAAGAATAGTCACATGGAGATGGGTGCCATCACCAGGGTCTACATCTTAATATTAATTCTGGAGCTTGCAAACATTGGGAATTTGATTCACTCTGGAAGTAGTCAGGATTTCAAACTCCTTTAGCTGTGGTGGCTGATAGTCTCAAACTCAAGTACAGCATGTAGAAGCTGTCAGTTTTGCCTCCAAAGTCATTAGCAGAGGCATAGCTTTTTACTCCAACAACGTCCTGAGTATCTGGGCAGCCCTGACCTTATCACTTCAATACCCAGCAGGCAAAGCCTCTCTCAAATATAAATTCAAGTGAAGTTCAGAAACTATGAACCATGGACATACTGGAGTCAAATAAAATCCAAGCATTTCATTCATGCAAGCATGAGAGTAACTCTTCAAAGTCCCAATTTCTTGCATGTGGGGCAATTACAGTTGCTCTTGGGACACCCATATATAGGGATGGATTACCCACCTGCTGAAACTGGCCCTGAAATCAGGTAACTGGGCTTTAATTGCAGTACCAGCACTATTCAGGGTTTTCAGTGGATCCCCTCTGTCATTCCCTCCTCCCTTCTTCACAACCCTGCTCTGCCAGAGCCTTGCAACATGCTGCAAAATGAACATAATGCAGCGGCAAAGCATGGTGTGAGGTCCTTCTTCCTCTGCTGCTTGCTTGGGGACATCAAATGGTGTAATGTTTCACCTTGTGATATCCCAAAGTGTTTTAAGACCTATGAATCAACTTGCGCCTGACTCTTGCAGAGGTGGATAAATAAGGCAGACATATGAGAAACTGAGACCATGGTAAGGAGATCTGCATTTAGGACATTTGATTCAAGGGGGCACTAGTCCTGCACAGTCAAAGGGAAAGGGCTACTGTTGTCCTGGGATAGTCCTTGTGCCTTTCCATAACGCACTGTGGGGCAGGGGCAGGAGAGCTGTGTATACATCATTCTTTTGGAGAATGGGTTGAAGAGCAGGTAAATGGGAGGATCCTCACACCACAGCTCTTCTAACAGCCCAAATGTCAAATGTTTCTTTGCACCCTATATAGTGAGTTGCTGCCTTTAAGATCAGAAAAAAACAGCGCTCTTTGCATTTCTCTGCTGCCTCTGCCTTGGTATTTTAAAACACTTTAAAAAGCTGCTGAAGGAGTATTCAACTCGCCCTCCCCAGTAAATGTATGCCCTGCACTGCTGACGCACAGAAAAGTTAATTGACTTAATTTAAGTCACACCACATCCTTGGCAGAGCTGTGAAAGGAACCTGGGAGACCTGGGGAAGGAACCTCTCCTCTCCTCTGTCTGTGGGGTTTTAACAGCCATGCTGTCAGCTGGAAGACAGATTTCATCAGCACAGGAGTGTCACTGGACTCTGTTAATAAACTGCTTTATGCAGTTTCCCTCACAAGATTTAGCATATGATATAACTATGAATAAGGCTGAAAAGCATGTTGGGGAGAGGATTTCAGTAATGCCAAGTGGCAGATTAAACATAGAGCAAGTATATTGCAAAACAGTGTTTTTGCCCCAGATGTGTCCAGAACTGCACCACTCCATTTTCCCAATTTATATAGTTAAGGGCCCTGTGTCCCTCCCTCAGACAATGTTACAGTATTGAATTTTGTCTTAGAATTCAGATAGGTGGATAGAAAAACAGAATGGGAGAGCTGAAAAAGGGAATTGATGAGTGTCCCCTCATGGAAAATGGAAAACCCTGGTCTCGTAAAATTTCTCGTAAAAAAAGGAGAAAAAGAGAATTGCAAGGCTAGAGAAGGCAGACTTAAATCTAAATCAAAACTTGAGCAAGCAGGACTTGAAAGAGAGTTTGTTTCTTATATTTTGTCTTTTTTTTTAGCTCCTGGAGGGATCTTAGGTAAATAGAGCCTGGCACAAACACTCCTTCTTAAGAAACATGTTCTGAAGAAGGATGAAATCAACAGGTTGAGGTGCTCTTTACATCAGAATTAGTCAAATTAGTTGAACCAGAAGCAATAGATTATCATAGAGCTCCAAATTTCATCTGTGGCTTCTTGTGCCAGCCAGGTGACACCTATCTTTGACATTCAGCAGCCTCACACAAGGCTCTAAAGGGGAAATTAATTTCCTTTCATTCCTTTCTCTGGCCCAGGAAACTGTCTCCTCTTTTTCTTTATTGTCTTTTTTTTTTCTGTCGCCAAGATTTCTGACTCACAGCACATGGAGATGGTATTAGTCACAAGCTATTTCCTGTTTTCCAGATAACCTCACAGGCTGGGGCTTCACGGTCAACAGCACAACCAGGTGGAGCGCAAGGTAGATGAGACCCAAGCACTGGCGATTGCCAAGCAGGCATAAAACCTGCACATAACTGATTGTTTATCCTCACAGGCATCTTTGTTGTTGTTGTTGTTGCTGTTGTTTTCTATAAAGGAAAAGTATTATTTTAAAGTTCCTTGTCTTCATATATTTGTCTCCCGTGAGTTTTCCCAGACCAGCAAACCAAACATGTCTTTACTCGTCCTGCCCTCAGTACAAATTTGATCATTAGCTTTTCAAGATGAAGCTCTTGCCTTGTTGCAAATCTATCAAGTGCCAACTGAGAGGACCGTGCCAGAAAATCTGGAAAGGTTCAAAATAATTTGCTGCAACTAGGGTACTAGGCTCTTCTCTGTCTCATCATTTTCTTATGGCATGTTTACTCTGCAAATGCCAACACAGAGGGGAGACATAGACCAGCTCAATGAGTTTTACTGTCCAGCCTGCTTCAGCCCATGGTGTGCCTGTGCCTTTAGGTATTGTTTCCTAAAAGGCAGACCCATCTGATGCCAGTTCAGCAGGCAGAAAGCAGAGGATTATACCTCCATCATCAAGGAGCCTACTCTGTTCCAGGAGGCCTGTGGAATGGAGTAAGGCGTCAGGCAGATTTGCCCTAAAATGGATCCCTATGTTGCCCATCTGTACAGGATTTTATGGGTTCCACACAAATATTTTACTGAAATGACCGGACCGGCTCACTTCCACGTCTCTTCTGCTGCGCTGCCCCTCTCCCCGCTCAGCTCCAACTTTGAGTACCAAGCAGCTCGGTCTCAGCCAGGAATTGGCAGTGCCAGAATGGCGTGATCGCACCTCAGGCAGACATCCTTGCCTAGCTCAGGTGCCACTAACATGAAATCATGGCTCCATGAGATCTTGCTGCTGACCCAGGCAGGTGTATACAACTTTTATTGAAATCGAGGGTGTCACAGTTACCAATTACAAAGATAGCAAAATTAAAGTTCACTCAGGAACAGGGCTGTAATTGCGCCTCTGAATTGTGCTATGAGCTATCCTTAGGCATGTGGGATAGATGTTGCTCCTGATTTATTACTATGCCTGTTGATAGCAAGTTTGTAGTACTTCCTTTCCAAAATACGTTAATTTTCTAAACTGTATTGGAACATGTGTACCCACCCTTGCTAATGCAGCTAGCTCGGGGGGAGAAAATGGTTGCCGTTTTGAAGCAAACTGTAGCATTAAGCAACTACCAGGGGTAAGAAGACAAGAAGACTTTACCTAAAAGGAACTGTAGGAGATATAAAAGCAGAAGGCAATTATGCAAATTGCAGCTGGAACAGGATTACTCAGGCTAGAGCCATTTACTTTAGCAAAGCATGCCATGGGTTTTAATGATATGAGTGTGCTGGGGGAGTGGGGCTGGCTGTATCTGGGATTTGCCACTGCCTGTACCTGGGAGATGCCACCATTGGCAGCACAACAGCCTCAGTGCCACTGAGAGCATGAGTAGGCACCAGCTCAGGCTCCACTGGACAGGGCAGCATCAATGATCTAGAATGCCTGTGGTTCCCATCCTCACCTGCTACTTCATCATGCTAACGGGACTGAAGGATGAAGGAGACTTTGGCTTAGCGTGCAGGACAAGAAAGGCTATGACAAGCAGGAAAAGGAAATCATGTGGACTGCTGCTGAACCAGCCAGGACTTTGCTTAGTTGTTTGGAAGGAAGGTCTCTGAGTGTTTTCATGGTTGTGCCCAGGTAGATTTAAAGGGCATTGCACCATTCAAGTCTATCTAAGTGCAAATGTGCTGCTCTATATAGAGAAGTAGGCTACACTGGAAACCAGATTTCCTACCAGGAGGAAAACATGCTTGTGGTTGTCATCTCTGGATGTTGTTCTTCATGTATCTCATTCAACCAGTGTTTCCATAGCTGCCAACTTGGGGATTCAACCATGCTGATGAACTCTCTGCCCAAACATTTTTGGATTTGAAGAAAAAAATGAAAACCAATGAAAGGTGACTTCATAACTACCTTAAAATAGAAGGAATGGATAGCAACTCCTTAAGCTCATAAATATGGGCTAGTATGTGCTGAAAGTAATTGTTATCATCATATGTGGTTAAAATTAGTCATAAGCAAGTTAAAACTAAGCGTTATGTCCAGGTTCATTGCTGAAATGCCCTTGCTACTGTGTAAAGTGCAGAATAAAATAGCAGTAACAGGATAAAACTCCCCTGGTGGTTTTGGTTTTTTTTTTTGATCAATGTTAACAGAGCAGGGAATTCCACTTTCAGACATCAGTAAAGGTCAGTGAAGCTTCAGCTTCTGGTCTTAGCCAAAAGTAGGAAAAATGAAGATTTTAAAATCTCAAAATGCTAATGACACTTGGGCTGTTCAAGCCATTTATTACTGTCTTTGTGATCTGTGCCTTTGTGCTTAAAATTATTTCCCAGAAGTTACAGAGCTCAGTCCTTTGGGTACCAGTTGCAAAAGAGAGAACCTAATGATTAGAATAGGAAGATGACTAACCTTTATTTTTTGCTGGTCCAAGCCCTCCCACCTGTGTTCTTTGTGATCTTCAACATGTGACTGAGACTTAAGATTTTAGTTGTCATGTACTTCTGTGTTCATGAGTTGCCTGTGCAGCATTGAGCTATGCATATGCTGGGACATTTGCTCTCACTTCCTCTGACAGATCTGAGTAACAGAGTAAATCTAAAAATGGAGACTAGAAAGTGTCTCTCTGCCAAAATTTTACTAACTTAAAAGACATACAATTATATCTTACCTCTGCACTAGAAAAGAGAGTTACAAAGCTTGATTCTACAGTGTTTTGAATAGGATCCTTGGAAAATCTCTGGATTCTGAATGGAAATTACTATAGGAGCTTTTCTAAATACTTTTGCTTTAAAAATTTGATTTGCATATAATCAATGCCTCTTAAACACACATGCTGGCTGTCATAAGAAGACTCCTTTAATCTACTAGTTTCATACCCTCCTCACTGTGCTGGTTTTGGCTGGGATAGAGTAAATTTTCTTCAGAGTAGCTGGTATGGGGCTATGTTGTGGATTTGTGCTGAAAACAGTGTTGATAACACAGGGATGTTTTAGTTACTGCTGAGCAGGGCTTACACAGAGCCAAGGCCTTTTCTGCTTCTCAGCCCACCCCACCAGCGAGTAGGCTGGGGGTGAACAACAAGCTGGGAGGGGACACTCCCAGCTGACCCCAACTGACCAGAGGGATATTCCATACCATATGACGTCATGCTCAGCTCATGATAAAGCTGGGGGAAGAAGAAGGAAGGGGGGGACTTTTAGAGTTATGGCATTTGTCTTCCCAAGTAACTGTTCTGTGTGACAGAGCCCTGCTTTCCTGGAGATGGCTGAACACCTGCCTGCCCATGGGAAGCAGTGAACTATTTCCTTGTTTTGCTTTGCTTGCATGTGTGGCGTTTGCTTTACTTATTAAACTGTCTTTATCTCAACCCATGCGTGTCCTCAGTTTTACTCTTCTGATTCTCTTCCCCATCCCACTGGAGGGGAGTGGGTGAGCGGCTGTGTAGTGCTTAGTTACTGGCTGGGGTTAAACCACAACATTAGTAATGGACAAGCCAGCCCCCCAGTTTATGAAGCTAGTTTAACAGAGACTTTGCTAATTATATATGGGTGCATGTCAGCTGGGATTAAAATAACCCCAGCCCACCACAGACATGATCCCCCTCAGTCCTCTCCTGACAGAAAGTTTTGTCCTAAACAAGGAATGCTTTGCCAGCTTATTTAATGACTCCCACACAACTAAGGAAAATTGTTGAGGTTTTGTGATAAGTTTCCTCCTGCAGTTCCCCCCAATGAAAACAAGTGTTTACAGTCTAAGGAGACGGCACCATTTTTTCCTCTGGTGTCACCCTGCAATTTCGCCAGCTACAAGTCTGTCAAAATGGAAGCACACAGGGTAGGCACTGTACTGAGTCAGGGTAAAAAAGAGTCAGAGATAGGCTGATAAAGCCAGCTCAAGGAAAACTAAGACCCCTTGGGAAAGAATTTCACATCTCTGGATGCTGTCTGTGACACAATGGTTGTGGCAAAGGTTTTCTCTTCTGAGACGTAAACTTGCAAACCCCCTCAGAGCCCAGCATGTAAAGCAACATCCAGTGCAAAAATGGTCAGTGTGATGGATAATTTCAGAGTAGTGGTAAAGCTATTGGTTTTGAAGCTAGTAATTTGAAGTTGTACATTGCAATTATATAAGTGAGAAAAATGTTATTCTCTATTTCCAGAAATAATCTTTAGATACATGAGGTTAGGTTGGTGTAGTCCTAAATCCCCATGAATGTAGTTATAACTCCTGTTTAATAAAACTCCAAATGCGATCTCTTTTTATCAGCCTATCATCTGTAATTAAGGCATTTAATATTCAAACCCTTTGATGTCATGTCATCTTTGAAATATAAATAAGGAGTTTGTCTCCATCTTAGAAATTAAGATAAATGAGTTGGAAGGGCAAGTCTCCAACGATACTTTTAAAAGCTATTTGGATATTTTAATAGCTCCCGAAAATTGACAAAAATATTGTAAAACAACTCACATTGGTAGAAAGTTTGAAACAGATCTTATAGGAAGTGAACAATATGACATACATCTGAGCAGATAAATCTGGATATAATCAGGTTTACTACTGTTTGTTGTTGGGTTTTTTGGTCCATGTGATTTGTTTGTAGTGAGAGTCTCAAAACACTGAAATTAATTCCTAGTCACCCTCCCTATTTCTATCAGATAGAAAAGCAAGTCCTGGCACCCAGTGAAGCTGTGCTGAGGGCCTGATGCACTGAGATATGGAGGACACCTACCTCAAGTTACACATCCTTCTCTGCCCCAGTACTTAATAAGAAAATCAGTGGGAATGTGGCAACCACCTGGTGGAACATCTGCCCCATATGCTGGGTTTGGATGAAGATCCAAATGGGATGACTGCAAAAAGAGGGACCCTCTCTGTCCAGGCTTGGGCAAAGCAAGGGCCTAGGTATGAGGTCAACCTGTCATGAAACCCATGGGGAGTAGTGCATCAGGGAATGCCCTCCTCAACCCTTTTTCTCTCCTCACCTGTACCGGTGGAGTAAGTCTCACCTGGGTCAAACTGGAAATCTCTATCAGAAGACCTGGGGCTCCAGACCTCAGTCTACTTCCTAATCTTATGGCTTAGCCACATAATTATCCTTCACCCACACTTAAAGGCACTAAAGGATGCGCAATTTTTTCTGCCATCACTCTTCCCTTCAAACTTGTCAGAAATGTCTTGCTTGTTCCTCTGGCGTGAGGCCCACTTCCACTCTCTTTATCCCTCTGCCGGTATCCCTGGATCTCAGCCAGCTTAGATGGGAGCTCTCTTTCTGTCTGCTTATAATTAGAATGTGCACACATTGAAGTTTGTTTTATTCCCAAGGTCTTATTGGTGGGTTAGAGGGACCAGCACGTAGGAGGGGAATCACACAGATCCTGTTATTTGTAGGTTCAGAAACGTGCATGGGAGGAAGATACAAAAATCCCAGTAGTCCTTAGGCAAGGCTTGGAAAATCTCTCCCTGGCTGCCTGCTGTGCTGATATCTAGGTCTTTCTTTGCCCCACTGCTCCATGCCCAGTCAGACTGTATGAGTGTCCCAGCACACTGGGTTACCACCTCTCCTCTTCTTCCTCCATTGCAGCACAGACTTCCTTTTATTTCTGTTTTGAATCATGCAGAATTCATCCAGGTTCGTGCAAATTTGTCACCATCATTATTTACTATGAGAACTTCAGAGAGAAACTGACACAGCAACTTTTGTGTTAAGGCCTTGCTTTGAGCTCTGCAACAGAACAGCAGTCTGTAGAGACCTTCTTTCAATCCTGATTGCTGGTTTCTGACTAATGCCCCCGCCCCAAGCTTTTAAATACCAGATGTAGGAAACCGGTTCTTGGAGTTAAAGGTAAAAAAGCCAAGATCCAGAACTTCTCCTCCTATGGCGATCTATCCTCTTTTGAATGTTTTGAAGTACCTGGCTAAATTTTTACATGACCATGCATTCCTCTCTTCTGAACACAAGTCAACATGATTGATTGGCATATTAATTAGCACTATTAATCACAGAAGACCAAAGCATGGTCTCGCTGAAGTTCATAGAGAGGCTCTAAACAGTAAATATATGAGAAAGAACAGGTCAAGTGCCAAAGAGATGACTAGACCCTGCCCTGAAGTGATTATATTCCAAAGGCACAAGTGAAGAAAAACAAAGCCAGACAAGACAGAACATATACAGAGTGGGAAGTGGGTATTCAGGCTTGAATGTTTCTTGAACTAGGTGGGGTCTCAATGGCAGCTTACTAAAAACAGTGTGGGAGCTTAGCTCATGGTAGCGTTCTTTTTGCAGGCCAGGAGGTGGGGTTGTGAAAGGCTGCCAAGATGGGTGGATGAAGGAGACAGAAGTATTGGTGACTGATGCTTGGGCAAGATTGTAACTGAATGGCAGATATTCCATTTTCTCTAATCTCATCTTGACACCTGTTTCTTCCTGGGCTGGATTAATCACCACTTGTCAGATTAGGTAAAGCTGCCCAGTTACCTACAAGTCTGGTTTTAATATGGCAGCTTCATCAGCTTTTCCCTGCCAGTTGTCTAAGGTAGCTTTGTTGTGCTGTAATTGATCGGAAGAACTAGTACCTCAGCATTTGCAGCCTTTTCTGTCTCAGCTGACAGCCCCTGGGATTTGGGCAGCTCAAGGGAATGCCTGGTGGAAAGATCTACCAGTGATGGAGACTGCTTTGCTGTAAGCAATGTGTTTCACATTAAGAACCAGATGACTTTTCCATCTTTTTTAGTAGCTCCTCTAAAATGGAGATTAAAATCCCAAAATGCAAAACTCCAGAGCCCCATCTCGACAGACCCACCAACCTCAAGAAACCCACCCAGCTCAAAAAGACATCCTGTACTGTAGAGAAAGATGTGTGGGCGGCAGTTGATCTTACCAGTGTCTGCTCCATTTGTTTAAACAATTGCTGCATGGCTGGTTTTGAATTTACAAGTATTTAGGAAGTTTTGGGATTCCCAGACCTATAAATGCTGGTATCTATTCCACCCTCTGCAGACTTGAGCTAAGCTGTCATTTCACAGTGCACCCAATGATTCAGGTGAGGGAAATGGTTTCTGCTGTTCTACTGCTTTGCTGTTTTCTTCTGTGAGATGAAGAATCCTTTAGACATGGAGTCTTTCACGCTATGCTTCATCCACTTGAACCTTTCCTTCATGGACTTAAGGCATATAAGAAAAAAAACAGATGTCTTAGGAAAAAAAAAGCCCCCAAAACCCTAGCTTTACATGCACTTGGATCTTTCATTTTATAAAAACAGTCAAGCCACAACCACAAGATTTCACAGATAAGAGAAAAAATGTGGATTGTACTTAATTCAATATTATAAAGAAATGCTCTTACGGGGAGACGGCAAGCTGAGCCAAAGCCAGACCAAGACTGCTGACTGATCTGAAAAATGTGAATATTATTCACACTGGGACACCACATCTCATAATGCTCCATGTGTGCTATAGTATATAATTATGAAATGTTTGCATTAAGTAACTTGGGTGCCTAAATACAGATGTTCCTTATTGACATTAATTGGACTTGACATATCTTTGGCCTGCTTTATAACAGTCACCAAAGCATGCATTTCCACTTTACCGTACATATTCTAAAGGAGCTCTGTTCCATATCGTGCTTATTAACAGAGAAAAACATTAGTGCCTTAGCTATCTGTCATATATTTCAGATAAAAATGCAATTGGTTTGCATTAGGGAGTGTCGTTGCTGGAGACTGACCACAAACATTAATTTCTGTTCTTTTTTATTTTCATTACAGTGAAATCTGTCCCTAAGATTTAGAAAGTTATTTTTTCTTTCCAAAACTGTCAATGCATCGTGGTGCCATTTGCTTTGCTCTTCTTATTGCCGTGTCTCAAATGGGTTGGGGGGTAGGGGGAAGAGAGAGAGATATTGTTCTTTAGCTCTCATATAAAATATCAATGGCTTTTGCACTTGTTAGTTTAACTGTTCTACATTACTCTGCAGTGTGCTTTACTCCAGTATCTTAAGAGAAACCCTAAGAATTAAAGAAAAACAAGGGTACTCATATTTATGAACTTTGCCTGGCCAGCTTGAAACAGGTTCTCCAAAGCAGTTCCCATTGAGATAATCTGCTTTAGATGTGCTGTGCAGTTGAGATCCAGATCTCAGATTCTTCCGAATCCTTAAGGAACCTCAGGTTTTAAGCTTTCTAAAACTTTCTAAATAAGCTTCCTTGGAAATTAAGGATAGGCTTGGTTTTCACATTTTCATCCTAATTTGCAATGTTCAGCTGGGCTATTGATGAGTGGGAGGTGTTTAAGTGGACATTCATGCTTTTAAGTAATGAATACAGAGATGAAAAGGCATTTGAAGTTTGAGCTAGAATTCAGACATGAAAATTTATTCTCCTGATATTTAGAAGAAACTTATACATGTTGTTCCAGGCAGTTCACGGACCAGGATAATTGCCTCTTTTAAAAGAGGTTTATGGAAAATCCTATAGAAGAATAGAAATGAAAGTACACAGAGCAGAGAGCCTGCGATTTCATTGGGTCAGATTTCTCTTTTTAAGAGACGTGTACATCTTGCTTTTCTTGAACCAAATAGTGAAAACATGTACGCTTTCTGAGTTGAAGTCAACTTTCCCAAAGCACACAAATCTTGTCTAAAAGACAAATACCTGCCCTTTCCTTTAATATTGTAGGAGAAATTGCTCCATTACAGGAGCTCTTTCCTTCTAAAAAAAAGTTAAAAGTGATTCAGAGATTTTGTATAGGCTGACGACTTCTGCTTTACTAAAAGAATAACATTGCTCTCTTTCATAGCAAAATGTCACTTTCCATTCTAAAACTGTTTGAGAAAAAAGAATTTTGAAATATTACATTTTCTATTTGATGCTGCCACTGCCAATTAACACAGTTCCAAGAATCTTCTGCTTGGAATATATCTTTTGGTTTCCTCATAACAATTTAAGCAAGACAAGCACGAGATGAAAAGGGAGTTTCCCAAGTATGTGCAAATACTTATTATAAAGGGAAAAGTCCTGTGGCAGATTTTCTGCAGAACAAGTCACTGTTTTAAAATATATTTCAAGACTAAGCATATCTGATCACATCCAAGGCAGGAATATCACTGTTTATAATGTCACTGTGAGATGTGAAGAACATGGTCTTCCAATACAGCTAGAAATTGATGATGGAGTGCTAGCATCTGAAAGGGTCAGTGGATTGTTTTTGAAGTAAGAAAGATAAAAATAATGCAATGTTAAGAAAAAGGCCATAGTCAGTTCAAAATGCATAAAAACATGCAAAAAGCATATCTGAGCAAACTCATATATGCTTGAAGCTGGGTGCTTTAATACCAAAGAATTTATACTTTTCACTTGTATTCAAATAGTGAGATGTTGCTTGTAGCTGAGTGTGACATGAGTAATAAAACATTCCTTTTCCTTTCTATAGGCCATGCCAAATGGACAATAAATACCTGACAAAATAATCTAGAGTTCATCAGATGCCATTCCAAGAAGTTTTTGTCCAGGCATGTACATTATAATGAACTGATGATCTGCTGGGGTCAGTCATTTATAGATTTTTTTTTTTAAATGTTTTTTGTATTCAGCCTGTTTTTTAGTTACCCAAGTGACAATCCATAACTATAAATATGCACCTCGCTTGCTCCCAAACAACTACTGAATGTCAATGGCTCAAGTAAGTGGGTGTTCTGCTCCAAGCTAATTCTAATTTTGTTTACTCAAAAGCTGGCCTTCTCAGCCCATCCCTGTTAATGCCAACAGGGCAATTGCCTTATCTACAAAAGCAAATAGTTCTACAGGCTGTTGGCTTTTCAGCAGTGTCTAGTTATAAAAAAATACTCCTTACTTTCTTCCAGGATTTTTCCTCACCTGGAGGCTATTTTTAATTTTTTTACCTTGAAGACGGTAACCCCTAGCAAAACAAACGAGCAAATTTTCTTTCTGAATGTCTTCATATAGAATTTTAAAGAGGTAAAGTTAAGATCTGAGAGAATACAGCCAGTAATAAGCTATCACAATAATGACGCTGCTGCAGTAGACAATCCTGTTCATATCTAATACCTACTGTGGATTCCGACTAGTCATTTTTATACAAGTCCAAGAAAGTAAAAAGGTTCTTTAAGGCCACAATGAACTACCAGCACATGAATGAAGCACTTCACCTCCGTTATGCAAGGTTGCAGTAAGCTCTAGTTTACTTCTAGCACTAGCATATCTTGTCAAGAAATAACAAACAAAGGAATTGGGAAGCAAAATACAATCTTTGCCTTCCAATTCACTTATCCTTACAAAGCGCACACTGATACACCTCGCCCTCAGTTTTGCATACATTCTGGGAAAACACCAGCAAATTTGGGTAGAGCAGGCAGATTGCCCAGAGCTCCTTCCAAGTTTGGAGAATGGGCCCAAAAGACTTTAAGTAATGAATCATCTCAAATTCTCCATAATGGCCCCAGCAGCAGTGCTCCTAAGCCAAGATGCAAGGTTCACCTCTCCTCGTCCTACAGGAGAGGCACAGACTTGCAACTCAGAGGTGCCAAGAATCAGGAAAATAATACATGTGAATTATAGCAAGATAAACTGGACCCATGGCTTTGAGAATGAAAACATATTGTAATTAAAAGATCAAAGGCAATCCAAATAAATCAACTCTGTTTCAAGGGCTAATGCCAGGAATAGGCTTCCCTTTCCATGATATCAGCAATCTTCTTGTACATGCCCATCCTGAGCTGTCAGTGCCCCGCAGGACGTTATGAGTCGACCTCAATACCACACGGTTGGGCAGCAGGGTGCAGAAGAAAGGATATTTCCTGCTTTCAACTTAGCTCCGGCTCTTGATGGTATTTCAGTATTGCCAGTGGATTTTTTTTTCCCTTAGCCATATGTCTCGCTGAGCACCCCAGGCAACACATACCTGCAGGTGGGCAGCTGGGGATTTGTCAGAATGTAACAAAACACAAATAGCAAATTATAAGTGTTTGAGCCATGGAAGTCAAGTTATGACAGCTTGTTGCCAGGATTATTTGTACCAGTGGGTGTGCTGCTCACTGTGCCCATTGTATTCCTTCATGCATCTGTTTTGATGAGAGAGCTGGGCCTAAACATGGAAAATGCCTATAGAGCAAATAAAACCACACAACTTTCAAACAGTATCACTGTGTTTTCTATGATCTCCTCTTTCAAAAGGTGAGGGTGTGAGGGTGACAGAGCAGTGGCACAGGCTGCCCAGGGAGGCTGTGGAGTCTCCTTCCCTAGGGACATTCAAAACCCACCTGGACGCCTTCCTGTGCCCCCTGCTCTGGGTGTGCCTGCTCAAGCAGGGGGGTTGGACAAGGTGATCTCCAGAGGTCCCTTCCAACCCCCACCATTCTGTGATTTCCAAGGTAGACCTGCATCTCTGATTTAATGTGTCAGACCAGACCTGTGTGCCAGAAGGAATGGCTGGTTGTAGTACAGATAAACTGAGATGGCACGGATCCTTTTTTGGAAATATGCTTCATGTGTGCCTTAATGCCCAGAGTTAGGAAGGGTGAAAAGTGTTTGACTTTATGAAAAATTGGGTTCAGCTCGTTTCAAAATACAGTAAAGTTGTTTCTGTTACTCAGGAAGCCCCATGATGTATCCTGGGCATCTATCAGCAAGCAAGTTACAACTCTAATGATATTCCCTTTCTTTACTCCTGATAAAAGTGGGATTGGAGGGACTGGAGGATGAAGGTGGCAAGGTGAGCTGGTGCTAAAATGGTGTGTTTCAGAGCACCTTTCAACTCCACACACTATTAGGCCTTTGCTTTCAAAACTACCTATATTGTGCATTTATTATTATTACTGTACCACTGTTCTCAATATTGAACACCTTTTCCTTTCACAAGAGCTCTGAGACACTTGAGAAACAATGGCAGTGCCAAGAAGGGACTGTTTCTGTTTTGGAGAGAGCTTATACACTGGAATCAGGGCCACTCACAGCTTGTCCATATATTGCTGGACAAGCCTAGCAAGATTTTATTTCCTAAAGAGATGAATCAGTGCAGCTCTGCAACTTTATAAATGAGGTCATGGCAGTCACCCAGAAGCTGCAATAAGCTCAGTATCTGAAATAAGGGTTTCTCATGCTCAGGAAATAGAAGAGGCAACCCACAAAGGTGTCTGTAGACAGACTCTCTACGGGACACCAGCTGGTGCATGACTTGACCAAATTATTCATTTTTGGGGCTGCTGTGACTGATTTACTGCAAACAGGATCCTGGAGCTCATAATCACAACAAAAGGCAGGGGCACTTTGCACACGGCTAGAGGCAGCTGCTGTAGCAGGATTTTTGCAAGCAAAATAGAGGCTGTCATTAGGAGATGCAAGGTGTGACACTGTCTCCACTGCTTGCTGTTACAGAGCTGCTGACTGTGCTTCACATTGCCATTGGTTCCCTGCTCAGACCCATACAGTTGGCTGAAAAGACTTAAAATTGCTCAGGCAGCGGAGACTGCTGCTTTGATCCTGAGACAGTTCCCTTCAATCCTGCAGCCATTTCTCTTCCAGTGCCAAGAAAGAAAGCAAGGTTGGAGCACCATTTCTCTTAAGGCAGCATAAGCTTTCAAAAAGAAAAGTGAGATTGGGGTAGGAGAAGAGGCTGATTTTGTTAGTTGGAAGGAAAATTCTGGGAAACAGCAATTTAAAAGCATACTGAAAGGACTTAGTGTCTGTCTTTTCCTGAATTTCAGAAAAGGAATCATTTGTTGAAGGAGGCAAAAAGCAATAGTCTTCAGGTTTGTCCTACATTTCCCTGCAGAAATGAGATGCCTGAAGGGAATACAAGCTGCTGTCGTGTTCGATGCAGTAGCTGTTAAAGGATTCTGGGGAAGGCTGGTGTGGAGGTGGAAGGGAATGGGCACTATTATTTTTCTACATTTTGACCCGATCAGACATTCCAGGTGCAGGTCAAGTGCAGCAGTTTATCTTCACCCCAGGGAGGAGTCTGATCTGTTGTCTTTGATCTATCCTGTGGTGATCAGTCTGATAATGTTTCCATCTGAGAGCACTAAAGCAAGTCAATAAATAGCAAAGCAAAAAATTCCACTGCTGCCATAAACCAGAATGGGAGGATGGGCCCAAAAGACCCTATTGTGTGGGGTTTCTTTCCCCTAAGAAGCAGTGATGGAGGCATTAAATATGATTTCCACTTAAAAACTCTCTATACAAATACTCTGTCTTTTAAGCATCATTATACTTGATCAAAGGGGGTCCAAATAAGTATCATTAGTCAAGAGGTCCTCATTTCCAAATGTTTCCTTGAACTTTCTGCTGTTTGCTGAAGTTTTAAACTTTTGAGCCACGTTCTGCATGATAAAATACAGAGTGATAAATGAAATCAAGGGTAAAAGGCTGTCTACAGACTTTATTCCTGAATTCAGTCTCAATTATAAACCACAGGCAATTTAACTGTTGAAGAAAGGGGATGCTTCTACTTGGGCTGCCACAGGAGCTGATCACAAACTGTGGCTCCCAGAGTCTATGGTTGCCCCCATGCTAGGACCCTGTTTGGACCAGCTCTTCTCACAGTGGCTGGGCTGGCCAGGGCATTGATTGGAGGAGGCCAAGAATCAGCTCCTGAGGAACATAATTCACCCCAAACAGTAACACAGAGATACACAGCTCCTGCAGGACTGGCCACTCAGTTGACCCCTTGCAGAAGAGGGAGAGCCAGACAAAAAGGTTGCTTCTCCCTCCCCACTGTTAGCATGCAGAATATGATTAAATAGTTCTTTATATCTACCCTTGCTCAGGCAAGAACCCAGGATCAAATTGTGTCCTCCATACGAGGAGAGTTAGGCACAAACATAATATTACCAATGTAATAAAAGCACACTTAAAAAGCCCAATCTGTGTTAAAAGTAACATCAGTCGAGACAAAAGATTCTCACAAGAGTAGTTCTATTCCTCCCTCTAAAAGAAGTTTCTACATTTGACTTCTTAGAATTGCTAAATGATCTGGGGCAATTTATGATTAATTTTATTTAAGATGTTTTCTAGCTTCTGGATGTCTTCAGGACTGTAACTGTTTCTTTGATCTACCTGAATGTCTCAACTCCCAAACCAGAGTCAAAGAAGAAGAGTTTTTACTGGTTGAAAAGTTCCACAGAAAAGGTTTAGAGTAGTTTCATATTTAAAATTTTTGATTTTGACATTTCTAAATGAAAAGATTGGAGCATCCTAGATTGATTCAGGGCACTCTGTGATGGATAAGTTCCTCCTGATATCTCCAAAAAGCAGGGCAGACCAATAAGACAAGAATTGCTTCAAGAATACAATCACAGACAGCAATTTTACAACAGGTGGAGTGGCTCACTTCCACCTGGTAAAAGCTTGCTGTTATTAAATTACTTTTTTGTAAAAAGCTGAATTTATGCTTTGTGAAAGTGAGAATCCAAGAGAAAATAATTGAAACAAATCTGGGGCAGCTACAGAAGCTCCTTCATCCTTATGGAGGTACACAAACCTCCAGCAATGGGCTGAACTCTTTGTAGGAAGACAAATAAAATCTCACATCAGCACATTTGAACAAAATGGTGCAAAATGGAATAACATCAATTTCCTATTACATGATTTCTTTCTTGCAAGACACTTAAAACTCATATTTCCCTCCCTTTCTCCTGCAGTTCTGGACCTTGTGCAAAGGAAGTCTGGACATTATTACTATAAGTGTCTCCCTCAGGACTCAGAAACATTCTCTGATCCCATGTAAACAGGATAATGTGTTGGGCTGTTTGTTTATGCCACACTGTAATTCACCCTTTGACATAAACCAGTTTCAAGTGATTTTTTTGTCCTCTCCTTGTCTGGGAATCAAACATGACCTGCAGGTTTCCCTTTATAATTAGATAACACTGATAGCAGAATATTGGCCAGTAGCTGAATAGTTGCACCAAGATCATGGTCTTGATGAAAAGGCGAAAAGGACTAGCAGTATGTGCAACTGCTGCCACAGAAGGTGAACCTTGTGGTGTCCTCTGGGTAAAGATAAGAATCAGCATTCATTTACTTCCAGCCAAAATGACTATTGCAGCGGCTAAGCCTCGCTGATGCTTCAAAGAGCTGACTGTGTCCACTCCTGATCAGGACCCTGTCGTCCCTCTATTTCCTGCTGACACTGACTGTTTTTCCTATAATTTCCTTCTTCTGCTACTACCCTGTAAGATGACTCTGACTGTAAGCATGGTGACTGGCTGAAAAAGGAAAAGTTATGAGGCCCTTCTGAGTCAGCAAAGCCAACTCAGTGGTAAAAGCAATACTGAAAAGCAACAAGCTGCTTACAAGGGTATTCACACCTTCCTTCTGGCAGAGCTATGCTGACACTGGAAACCGTGAGAATTTGTAGGGAGGGAAAAACCATGCAAATAATACCAGTGGTAACTAATATATTCATGTTTTGGGAATATGGTGCATGTCTGGCTCTAAAACTGGGATTCACAAGGGAATGAAGAGACAGAAAACACCTACATGTCTAAAGAAGCTGACGAGTGCTCACTGAGCTTCTCTGGGACACCTAAGCAATTTGGACCTGTAACTCTTATGGATTTCAACACGCACCTAGGTTTCGACATGCATCTAAATGCATGTAAAAGTCCTCTCACAAATTTATCCAGCTGAAATTCAGATAATATAGACAAATCATTCACTTAGGTTTTTGTTTTGCTTAAGATCACAGAACAAACTGGTAGAATGAGTAATGAAGTTCTCTTTTCTGTCTTGATAACTAGAGCACTAAAAGATGTTAATGAAGTATAAAGTCTTTCTATTGCACCCTAGGTAGGCAGGAAAAGTTGATTTATCTGCACCCAGATCTCAGTGCTGATCTGTTCCCCATTAACAATGTATTTTGGGAGAAAAATGTTATTTTTTCCCACCATCAGACTATTTCTGATTTTAACCATGCTGTACAATCATTCTCTGTCTCTTGGTAATATCTTTCTTTTTATTTCTCAAAAGAAAAGTAATGGACAGCTTAAAAACATATCAGTGAAGTAATGTTTATCCCAAAGGCATTATATGAACATTTCTTGGAGGACTGAGTGTTTGCAGTTCCCTGATAAACAGCTTTAGCCTTTCCCTTGGCAGTTAAAAAAATGGCAATAAAACTCTCCTTGGTTGATAGGACCCAGAGCTCTTGCATTTACCAATGCAAGTGGCAGACAAAGCTTAGGGAAAAGGGAGAGGTGATTTGTTAAAAAGGATTCAGTATCTCTATTACAGCAGGCAGGAAGACAATGGCATGTTCCTCCTGGGCTCAGAAGAAAGGTGGAAATTCCTGAGCAGCCCTGAATGATAGAACTTGTGAAAAGGCTGATCCAGGCCTAGGTTTACCCTGGTCAGTTTGAAAACATTAACATTTTTTTAACTTCATCCACTCAAATAAAACTCAAATAAAAACTGACTCAGGCAATTATAATCAAGATTTCAGTCTGTAACCTTAAGAAGGATAAGCTCAGAGCACAGAGACAAACCCAGATCTAGTCTTCAGAGGAGAGGTCAGGCTGAAGCACCTCTCTACTTCATTTAACTAGATCTGGATGGTATCTGAGGTCAAGCATCATTGCACTTCCTTTGACCTCAGGAGACCATTTTCAGGACCTGCTGTATGAACTGCCTTATATTTTTTGATATAACTTTAATTGTACTGCTCAGCCCTCTGATGAATCTACGAAGAACTGAGATGAGTGAACAAACTGCCACAGCCAAAGGAGCACCATGAGACTTCCTCTGAGAATGCCACTTGGTGGATTTCCCTACCAGCAGATCAGGTCTTCCTTCCTCCTAAACATTTGGGCTTGAGTTAGATAGTAAAACCATCAAGGTGAATTTTTGTTCCTGCTGTAAATGGGCCTGGCCAGCTTCCACCAGAAAAGACAAAAGACTGCTCTATGATATTTTAATCTTCTGGTTATGCTATGGAGCAGTCAATGGCTATTAATTCTGTTTGTTCACATACCCTTTCTTGCATGCGCTTCTGTAAACTTATTCAGAGCTCATAAAATGTTAATTAGGAATAAAATAAAATAAATAAGGCAATAATCTGAACCTTCCGGTCCCTTTTGGCCCAGATTACGTGCTTGCTGTTAACTATTTCCAGGCCATTCACAAACAAGTGAAAATTTACCAGAACAAGCATCCTTATTCAAGCCTTTTTTTACGATGCAATGAAAAAAGAAACACAGCCCAGTAAATCATATAATTAACACAAGCTTGGTGCCTAGCATGTGAAATTAACCCAGGGAATAAACAAGTGGCTGGGTTAATCCCAGCAAAACTCCCGTTGTGCTCTGAGAAGCACTGGACATGCAGGCACTGGGACATTGTCTCTCCCATACTGGGGCAGGGTGGTGTCCACTGTTCCCTCTGCAAAGGTGCGTCCATGGCAGAGCTAGTTGAGCTTCAGGTCTTGGAAGATTTTTGAGACATTTGTGGATGTCTGCTGTCTTTCTGTGATCATGGCATCAGGATGTGGAGAGAGAAGCTAGAAGGAGTCAAGGATCAAGGTGAATTGACAGTCATTGGTGAGCACTGTGCAAAAACCTGTATGAGATTACTTCTGTTCCAAGGAGTTTATGGTAAGAATAGACCCAAAAGAATAAGTGGAAGAGAGGAAAGAGAATGAAGAAGGGATAGAGTCATGTGTCAAAGCTAATCGGTGAAACAAAGACCAGGACCTGGGCTTGTGAATCCCTGTCTGGTGTCCTGAGCTAAGCAGGTGACATCATATTGTTCCTTTGGGGAGCACCGAACCTTCACAAAAAGCATTACTAAGATCACACACACACATGTACACACACACAGAGTGAAGAGTGCTTCCCAGCATGTGAACATTGGCTGGTTCTGAAAAAAAGATAAAAATGCTTAGCACTTTATCATCAGTAATACAGGGCTGAAAACAAGGATATCCAAGTTATCTTCAAATTTTAACAGGTATTTTATGAAGGTGCATTCTTGATTTTGGTGAAATTAAGTGTTATGAAACAGGAAGAAATTTCTGGAACAGCTGGAGGAATTAATGTAAATTGATGCTTTCCATCTAGCTAAGCTAGAATATTTGTGAATCAACATTCAAGTTTCTGCCTAAATATTATTGAAAATATACTGGTTTTGTGGCTTGTTTTTTAACCCATTTGTACTGTAAGGGAAGGCCCACCTCTTACTGGCAATTTTTGGTCAAGGACTACACTACGTTTTTAAACGAAATCGTAGAACACAATGATCTTCTTGGGACTTCTTGTCAAATTTCTTGAGCTTAATCTAATGACATTCATAAATGCTGAACCTGTTCATGGTTTCTCAGAAATGTACCTAATCCAGATAAATCTTTCAGTGCACACTGAAAGTATTTGAAATATCGCAAACAGCCAGTATCACAAACTTCCTATCACCTGGATTAGAGCAACATTTGCTGTGATATGAGCAGAAATTTTCTAGAGAAAATGTTTTGAATGATCACTGCAGTTCTGCAGAGCAGGAGCGTCAGTGCATGCTGCCAGTCTGAAGCACTGATGTAAAGCTCCTACCTAATATAAAGGTTTATCAAATGCTTGGACAGTCTGGGATGGTGATGGCTTGGCTGAAGATTTTTAAATAGACCATATTAGTCAGTCAAAAGTAGTAAACAGCTGGTCTGTAATTTACCTTACATTAATTGGACTCTAAAGATTGGACTTCTGACTAAAAAACAGGCTCCTGATGGACACCCATCATTAATCTCAGAGAAGGCAAAACTGAGGAGACTGAATTTTCTTCTTTCCTACACATGAATCTCCATCTTCTGCAAGGGTGCAGCAAACTCTGCAGCCTATGGTTACTTCAGTCAAACCATGGCAGCAGAAACAGAGAAGTGAAAGAAACAGCATAGGGGAAAGTTTGTTTTCTTATTACTCACTCTGGTCTTCCTTCATGGACAAACTGCAACACAAGCAAATATTCACCAAAAGACTTTTAAAGAGTGACCAAACATCTGTGACGAAACATTTAATACAAAGTTGTTGTTAGAAATAAGGAAGAAAGAGAAGAGAAACCACACACATACAGACATAAAATCAATTTCCAGAGTGAGTCAAGAAATTGAAGAAGCCAAGATTTTTATCTTGACATAGTTATTTGTTTGTTCTTTGGTTCAGTTCCTTATATGAGGGATATACTCTGAAAAAAAAAGGTCTTTACAAAGTCCAAGGAGGGTGGTGGGAAAAAGCTGGGATTCTGGATTGCATGAGTGCTATCGTGTACAATAAGGTCATTAAAACTGCTTGCAGCCAGATTCCCTCCTGACCTGCCATTTTCAGTGCAAAATTGGAGCCAGGCACTTGGAGGCAGAAAACAAGCCCACAAAGGGAACAGCCATTCTGAAAACATCTTTCTGTATTTCTCTTCAGCTCAATGTCCTCCTCTGCACATCTACCATCTTCCCCTGCATCTCCCTTCCTGCCCCAAGTAGCCTGCTAACAGCTTATCTTCAACAGCCTTCTAAAAACAGACCAAAGGGGATGTCACGAACTTGAGGCAGCAGTCATCACTTCATCTGTGACTGCCTGTTCAACCTAGGCTGTCTCTAGGAAAATACTTGTGGTGGCCAGAAGCTTGGGTGTGTTCTGGGAAGCGTATCAGGTGGCACAGGAAAATGAAAAGGGAATTCTGGAGAATAGGAAGGTGTCTGCAAAATGAGAAGTGGTCCCTAGTCAGAGACTACACAGCTACTCCACAGCACCTACTTGGAGCTGTGGGCAGCAGGTAAATGTCAAGAATCAATAGCCATGAGGTGAATTTTCTTTCCTTCCTAATTCTAATTTGGAGAAGACTGCTAGGAAGGACTGACTGTAATGAGGAAGAGTATAATGGGGGTTGGTGAAAGCAGCTTTCATTATGTTTGACTCGGTCAGTGTGTCAAATCTAAACTGCAAAGTTATTTCACTCCTAAACTCCACTGGCAATTTTTTCTGATGCACCTCAAACCTTCTGCACAAACCCTTGGAAGTTCCAGTGTGGTGCTCCCACACAGCTATACGTGCCCAGGGGACTGCTTATCTACCCACCCTGCCCTGCTACACAAGAGAAGGACAGGACTAGGGGTCACAGCTTGTGTCAAAATGGGCAGAACCATTTGGATCATTTAAGAACAAACAAGGCTAATAAAAATAAAGAAAAAAAAAAAGAAATTCCACTATGTATGTGATGTAAGCTCGGATAGATCTGATCACAGTTTTCAGGTCTTGGAACTTTTGTGGCTTCGTAAAACTCCAGCTCCTGAAGTCCTGTGATTATTCAAGAATTACAGTTAGCATTAAAAAATAACTGAAAAGATCTTTGAAAGGGATTTGAAGAAGAGCTGTAATGCCTAAAAAATAAATACTCAGAATTCAGACAACAAACAAAAAGAATCCATTCTGACAATTTTGGAACTCCTGTGATTTTGACTTTTGGGACTTGTGCCATTGTTTTTTGTCACTCGGGACTGGTGCCCCATGATTGTTTAGGTGGTTCTTGTATAACTCCCTTTCTCCTAAGTTGTTATGCAGAGCTATTATTCCTGACACAGAAAAAGTGTACGGTTGATTGAGATGTACGATTGCTAACTTGTTTCTAAAAAAGGGGCAAGGCATGATATTGTACCTTTTAGAAGTACAGCCTGCACTTATTTATAAATTAGAACTAATTACAGGTAAACTGTCTTTGGCATAAGTAAAAAGAAAAATCCAATTTTCAAATCTTGGCAGATGTTTCAGTGTCTTCCCATTATGATCTCAGTTGGCTTTATCAAGTGATACCACATTATAATTAGCTGAGGTATATGCTACAATTCAAAGGAGGATGCCCAAGAGCAGAAGCTGAATCTGAAGAAGCCTCAAGCAAAGAAGCTAATAAATGATACTATTTCAATTAGGCAATTACTTGTGAAAGAGCTGAGAGAGCTGTACTGAGGACAGCATTTCTTAATGGATTGTTAACACTCAGGGCTCTTGAGCAAGTTTTTTGGGCATCCTGGGGAAAATGAAAGCATTTTTCTCTCCTGGACAGAGAATTTTCCCTGCATTTGAAACATGTCTTAAGAGTCCCCCTACTCATAAACAACAGTAAGTGTATCTGGATCAGCCATAAAAAAAGCTTGCTTAATTTATTCTTAAATTCTTGCAAAAAAAGGGCTTCCTTAAACTTACTTTTTTGGAGACAAAGTCTACATGTAAGAATAAATATCCATATTACATATTTTAATCACTTCCTGGCTCAAGAAGAGTCAATCTCCCTGACAAAATAGGCATTTCTGAAGCTACTATAAAATTTCAAAATATTAAATCTTTATGTATTCCACAGTGTGCTTCTGGGCTTTATAGGAACAACTTCTAAGCTTCAGAATTTTGAATTTTTCACATAAGATTAATGTTATCATAAAACAAAACCAAACTGGCAAAACCTCATGAAGAACACTTAAGGGACTAGAAAAATTTGTTTCTCCCATGAAATACCTGTACAAGTCCCATGTCCACCTGAATAATTTTTTGCACCTGAAACATGCAAACACTGTGGATGCAGGCTTATGCTGGGAAAGCATCAATATGAAGAGGAATGTCCACTCATTCCTTGCTTTTCATCACACGTTGACTGATATCTTGCAGTGATAAAATAAGATATTGCTGAGCTGCCTCTGAAAATATAATATACTTGACTTCCCATGCTGCCCTGCTGACACCCACAGAAAGGGACCTCAGTTCATGACTGTGGTTCCCCAGTACTGTTGCCAGTGTTGCCCTAATGTTTATTGTAATATTAATTACGATAGTTACAGAAAAATAGTAAAAAGTAGTGATGTGTACAGGGTAAGGTCTTCACAGGAGAGATGTTTTTAGTGGCTGCAGTCTTTTAAAGGACAACTTAACATTTGTTATTTTTATGTTTTTGTTCTCTTTTAAGAAGTTATTCATGCCAAATAACATGTTTGCTCCTTTTCATCAAAAGAAAAACCAAATGGGGACTACTGAGCACCCTCAGCAAATTCAATGGTGGCTATTTGCCATATGTGCCACAGTCATTGGGTGTTCTTGTGCCTGGTGAAAGATCTTCAAGAAAAGCAGGAGGGCTGGTGAGGATGGACAAAGCCTGTCCCATTTGCGCATCTTTTTTTTTCCCAGGGCATGTGTTGGGCTGCAGAAGCGCTGCACTCCCCTGTGGCCAGAGCCCTCCTGCTCTGCCACAGCCAGACTCGCCCGCCTGTACCACAGTCCTGCTGTGACTCCTGCACATGCATGCCAGCTGAGTGTTATAAATGCTGCAGAGATTTTACGAAGGTCAATTAACACCTTACACACAGCTCTGAACGCCCTAAAGAAAATACAGAGAAAGTCTGAAGCAAAGTCTCTGTATATTCAAATTTGGGCTCTGCAAACTCCGTGGAAAGAGGTGGGGCACACAGTTATTGGCCAGGGTCCATTTCAGGTACTCTGAACTGCCCTCTGGAAACCCCTCCTTCACTCTCCTTACAGTATAGGGAGCCAGTCGGAGCTAAGTACCTATGGAGAGATAGCATAAACACTGTCTCTGCATCTTCTTAGAGGGAGAATTCCCATGGCCCTAAGCCAAAACGTTCCCTGAGATTTAACCTAAACTGAAATAAAGTCTTACTGTTTGATGCTATCAAACAAACATGGCAGCTCTTTGACAAGGCTAGCAATAGGTCAGGCTTATTTGCAGAGAGGGAATGATAACATTAGCTTGTCTCTGTAATATACTTCTTTATAAACAGCTACTTTTTCAAGCTGATTGCATCTGAAATGCTGCAAGTTCACTTGACCTCCGTTCTCTTTGGGGTTAAGTACATCCTTGGGCTAGAGTTTAACATAGCACTTTGGGAATGTAAAGACTTAGGGTGCCTTTGGCCTTTCTACCAGCTCCATAATCTGCTTACAAGCTTATCCTGAACTTTGACCCTTTGGTGAAACGTTTGCTGCACTTAAACAGGGACATTCTGGCTCTGCCCTGTAACAGCCAGACAATGAGGAAATATGCCAACTTTTAAAAGTTAAGGAGTCAGAGAAGAGAAGCAAGATTTTGCCTGACTGCAGAAGCTGTGATTCCTCCATCTACATAGCAATTAATATCTGTGACTCACAAAACCTATGAATCATCAGAGTAGGTCAGTGGTTAGAGTCCAGCATGGCACAGAGGGCCAAGCACTGTTTCCTGCTCTGGTGGGAACTAAAGATTTGTATCTAGATGTTGTGTGCTCACAATGCAGCTCAAGATAAGCCTGTATGTCCTAGCAGGCATTACAGCACATGTGCCTCACCTCTTGTCTTTCATACTGGCATTTATCTTGTTACTCTACCTGCCTTTATGTGATATTGCACAGAAAATGTATCCCAGGTTTACTAGCACTACAGAGAGAGGCATTTATGTGGGAAATGGAAAACTTATCTTTCTTTGAGTCTGACCACAGACTGGTGTTGGTCATCTATCCTCTTTCTCACATCTACCCACCTGGACCAGTAGCTTATATCATGGGTTGGGATGGGAGCAGCTCCATTTTGCAGAGAAAGGGCTTGCACTGCTGGGCTGGTGCAGGAAGGTCCTTCTGCATGCTCTCTTAGGACTTGGAGAACGGTAAAGAAGCAGTCCTGAGAGATTAGAGTCATTATTATTTTCCACATTATTATTTTCCACATTATTATTTTCCACATGCTCTTTGTTGCTAGGGATTCACATCACATTTTCTCAAACAACTTATAGAAATATATTTCAACTTGTTACTAATAATAGACATCCTGAAACTCTGAAGCTGCCTAGACTACTTCTAATTCACACACACTTTTGTATCTAAATACTACCAAAATGACAAAACCCAGAGAACATTCCTGAGACAGTTTTTGTACTATGACTATAGGCTGTACTCCAGAGCATATGTAATCTGCTTGCCTACTTCTGCAGTAGGGAAGATGAGTATGCTGCCTGCTACGTCACCAATCTGAATTGCCTCCTGTCAAGCATGTCATCTTTGCCCCTAGTGATGCAACAGAAGACAGAAAAGCATAAAATTATTTTATAGTCACTATTAGTTATAATATTTATTTATTTTTATATTTATTATTATTTATATTAGTATATAAAAGTTTATATACTATAGTAAACATTTGGTTGATTGATTGATTGATTGATTGATTGTATAGCCATTATTATGGAAGCACCTTTCATGGACACATATTCCACAGGTGTGTCCAGGTAGAGAGAAGAAGGCCTTTGCCCGGAGTTGTCCCATTCCGTTACTAAAAACCCTTTTGACCTCTGCGCTGAAGAATTTGATATTCTTTTGAGAGATTAAAATTTGGAAAACCACAACCCTGTTGTTACAGCTGGAGCTAGCTACAGCTATACTTCAGACCACTTTTGTTTTACATAGCATTTGATTTGTTTCCCATCCTTTCTTTATCTTATAGCCAGGGCAGAGCTCAAAGAGGGCAAACACTGACTATATGGAGCATACTGGCTAAAGCAATGAACAAAATACCCAGAAGACCTCCCTACAGAAAGTCCATGGCAATATATTAACCAGTAACGAGTGCAGTTATTGCAGTTTTTCTCACTTATTCCTAAATTAACAAGGATGAGTTTTTATACATCCTTTAGGAAAGCTCCAGATTATAACTCCCTCCCATGCTGCATGGTCTCTTGTGTTTAGAAACATGTAGGGGGAAGGGGGAAAGGGACGATAACAGGCTAGTCAGCAATGAGCAACAGGATGGCACCCCAAATTTCAAGAAGCTGCATGCTAGTGAGATTCTTCAGACTGCTCCATGTGGCTATGAGCACAATGAACTGCATTTGAAGTGTTTCTACATAAATATGCACAACATGAGGAACAAGCAAGAGGCACTAGAAGCCTTGGCTCAGTCCCAGAGATATGACATCATTGGCATAAGTGAAACGTGGTGGGATGAGTACTGTGACTGGTGTGCTATAGTGGATGGTTACAAGCCCTTCAGGAGGGATAGGTAGGGCAGATGAGACGGGGGGTGAGTGGCATTGTATGTAGTGGAGGAGCTGGAATTCATGAAGCTTGCAGTTGGCAATGTCACATTTGAGAGCCTCTGGGTAAGGATTAAGGGACAGACAAATAAAGCGGATGTTGTCATGGGAGTCTACTATAGCCACCCAGCCAAGGGGATGGCACTGATGAGTTACTCTTTAAGGAACTAAGGGATGCCTCTAAGTCATCCACCCTTGTCCTTATGGGGTATTTCATCTTGCCAGACATCGACTGGGAATACCATACAGCTGGTACAAACAGGTCCGGAAGATTCCTAAACCATCTGGACAATAACTTCTTGGTACAGGTACTAAGGGAACCTAACAGGAATGGTGCCTTCCTTGATTTGTTGCTTATTAACAGAGGGGGTCTCATGGGTGAAGTGGCGATTGGTGGCTGCCTTGGCCACAGCAACCATGAAGCAGTCAAGTTTAAAATCTATGGTAACAGGAGGATAACTGCCAGCAAGACCTCAACTCTGGTTATAAGGAGAGCAGACTTCGGGTTGCTCAGGGAATGACTTAGTAAGGCCCCCTGGGAAAAAGCTTTTGAAGGTGCTGGGGTCCATCAGTGCTGGTTACTTTTTAAGCACCACTTCCTAAGAGCACAGGAGCAGGCAATTCCAAAATGTAGGAAGTCAAGCAGGCGAGACAGAAGGCTATCTTGGCTGAGCAGGGATCTTCTAGAAATAAGGTGAAAAAAGAAGGTATATGGCCAGTGGAAGCAAGGTCAGGTGACATGGAAGGACTACAGAGATTATGTTCACTGCTGTAGGGAGGAAATTTGTGTGGCCAAAGCTCAATTGGAGTTGAAGCTGGCCAGTACTGTGAGGGGCAATAAAAAGGGCTTTTAAAAATAGTTAATGGCAAAAGGCAGGCCAGAAATAACATTGGCCCATTACTTGATGAGCATGGTCACCTCACAAACAGGGACATAGACAAAGCAGCAATATGTAATGCTTTCAGCACCTCAGTCTTCAACACTGATGGTGGGCTCAGGGACCCCCAGAACCCTGGGCTAGAGAACCATGACTGTGGGAATGATAAACTCCCAATCAATGCCAAACCTGTGAGGGACTTGCTGCTCCAGCTGGGTCTCTATAAGTCAATGGGGCCTGATGAGATTCATCTGAGGGTACTTAAAGAGCTGGCTGATGTTATAGAAAGACCTCTCTCAATGATTTTTCAATGCTCTTGGGAATCTGGAGAGGTCCCAGTTGACTGGAAGCTGGCAAATGTCCCAGTCTTCAAGAAGGGCAACAGGGCTGGCCCTAGTAACTACAGGCCTGTCAGTCTCACTTCTATGCCTGGCAAAATTATGGAGAAGATTATTCTGGGAGATATTGAAAAACACCTGGAAGACAACACAGCCAGCATGGGTTCAAGAGAGGAAAGCCCTGCTTAACAAACTTAACTTCTTTCTATGACAAGGTTACCCACCTAGTTGACCAAAGGAAGCCAGTCAATGTAATTTTTTGGGATTTCAGTGAAGCTTTCAGTACTGCTTCTCACAGTATCCCCCTGGACCAAATGTCCAGCATACAGCTGGATAAACAGATAATGCAATGGGCGAGCAACTGCCTGATGGGTCAGACTCAAAGTGACAGAGTAAATGGGGTTACATTGAGCTGGCGGCCAGTCACTAGTGGGGATCCACAGGCATCCATCTTAGGGCCAATACTTTTCAATGTCTTCATAAATGACCTGGATGCAGGACAGGAAGGAATACTAATTAAGTTTGCTATGACGTAAAATTGGGAGGAGCTGTTGACATTCTCACTGGCCGAGAGATCTAGACAAATTAGAGACCTGGGGAATCACCAACCACCTGAAGTTTAACAAGGGCAAGTGCCAGATTTTGCACCTGGGGCACAGCAACCCTGGAGGTACAGACAGACTGGGGAACGAGAGCCTGGAAAGCAGCCCCACAGAAAGAAATCTTGGGGTTCTGGTCCACACCAAGCTGAGCATGAGCCAACAGTGTGCCCTGGTAAGCAAGAAGGCCAGCTGTGTCCTGGGGTGTATCAACCACTGCATTGCTGCCAGTCGAGGGAGGTGATTGCCCTGTTCTACTCTGTACTGGTATGGCCTCACCCTGAGTGCTGTGTGCAGTTTTGGGTCACTTGGTCACTTGGTTTATTCAGCCTGAAGAAGAGACTGAGGGGAGACCTCATCATGGTTTGCAGCTTCTTCACAAAGGAAGAAGGAGGGGCAGGTGCTGATCTCTTCTCTCTGGTGACCAATGATAGGGCCTGAGGGAATGGCAGGAAGATGTGCCAGGGGAGGTTTAGGTTGTGTATTAGGAAAAGGTTATTCACCCAGAGGGGATGGAGTGCTGGAACAGACTCCCCAGGGAGGTAGTCATGGCACCAAGCCTCAATATTCAAGAAGCATTTTGACAACACCCTCAGAGACATGGTGTGAATTTGGGGTTGTCCTGGGCAGGGACAGGAGTTGTACGCAATGACGCTTGTGGGTCCTTTCCAACCTAGGACATTCTATGATTCTATGATTCTGTATATGAGATGGCAGTCTTAGAAAATGCACAGTTTGAGCACTGTGACCTCTGAGAACAGCCCTGTGACTTACAGTCCTCCATCACAACAGTCCTGACAGGTGAATCCTTGGCACAGACACCAATATGAAAGCTAAAAGTATTTGAGATGGCTTGCATCAAAATCCAAACCTTTCATCCACCCTCCTCTAAGTCTGTGGACACTCTTCTTGGATACGATGTACAGGGACAATATTAATGGCAGCTTCTAGACTGTCCAAATGACCCCACTGATGCCTTAGAGCCAGTTGTCATCATCTTCCAGGGTTATAAGGAGGTCTGAATACTGCATTCTAGGGTTTGAGTATAAACCTGTCCAGAAGACACAAAATTGACGTTGAAAGCCTAGTCAAAATCACTTCCAGATGTCAAAAATCAGTATCCTACCTATAAACTAGTTGCCAGTTCCATCAGATGTTTTGCATCCATCTCTGCTAAGTGTATTTGACAATACAATATGTAAAATAGAATTCATGTATTCCATAAGCTGCCTGTACATCCCTCTTTTACAGGAGGTAGCCTCCAGGAGTTTGGGTGAGTCCAGGAGAAAAAGAGAAAAATAATGTATTAATCTATATCAAAAGGTGGTAGGGCAACCTTTTTTTCCAGGATGGCCAATATATATATAATGTATAACAGTTATTATTTGTTCTTCTAATATGGCAGAACAATGCCATCTCATTGGTATCACAAAGGACAGCAGTAGTTACATTGCTAGCCTCAGCTTCTTATTTATCTTCTATGGTGGCTGGTAAAGACAATTTCTAGGCAAAGTCATGGAGGCTTTGGCCAAACTCAGCAGATGCAACTTTCCACCAGGTCCCAAAGGCTAAGTATTTCCACAAGAAACAGCCCTTTCTGAGGCCCAGACCATTCGCTTTGCAAAAGCAATGGTGGAAACATTTTTAGTTGCTCAGAATCTTTGCCAGAAGCCTGTGATGGATAGGTCCCAATAGTGTCTTCGGTTTGACTTGGCTTCGTTTGGCTAGCACCACTCCATTTTCATTAGTCTTCATTTGGTTTTGGCTAGAGTGCAAAATTCTAGATTTTTTCCAAAGCTCTTGCATTTTAGAAAATACACAGACATTTTCCTCAAATAGGCTTCTGTACAAGTAGAAATGTCAGTATGATTTTAGAAAGTACCCATTAATGTCTTTTCAAGTAAAATCCTCACATTCTTTTCAATTACACTCATGATCCATCTTATTTGTTTCTTGCAAACGT